>NC_134538.1:101674936-102042436 GCF_050624435.1 Tenrec ecaudatus
CAAGGTCAGCAGTTCAAAACCACCAGCCTCTCTATGGGAGAAAAATGGGGTTTTCTGTTCACACAAAGATTTGCCATCTTGCCAGCAGAAAAGTGAGTGAAGGGAGATAGCGGTCGGCATAAGACTTGGGGGAAAAAAAGATAAATTATCAAGGGTTCATGAAGGAGGGAGGGTGAAAGGGGGCAAATGAGCTGATACCAGGGGCGCAAGAGAAAGGAAATGTTGTGAGAATGATGATGGCAACACAAGTACAAATGTGCATGACACAATGTCTGTATGTAGGGATTGTGATCAGAGCTGTAAGAACACCCATTACAATGTGTTTGTTGTTTTTTTTTAATTGCCATCTCAGAAACCCATACGGGCGGTTCTGATCTGTCCTAGAGGGTCGCTGCGAGTTGGAATTGACTTGATGGCAGTGAATTAGTTCAGTATTGTTTTTTTAGTGAAGAAGACACTAGAATTCCTTTTCTTTACCAAGACATCAAGTATACTAGAGACAGAGGAGTTTTCCTCCAGGATCACTGCGAGGTAGGATGGATTTAATGGTCGTGAGGTTGATTTGGGTTTTGTTTTGTTGTTTCATTGCTTGGAGACCAAGGATTGGCTGAGACAGCTGGAGCAAGGAGGGAAAACAAAGGAGACCCTGGGTCACTCCCATAGTGTACTGGCCATAGAATATTGGGTAAACATTTTCTGACCAGTTTTACATACAAAACTCTAGAGGATATTGTGAGATCAAATATAGACTTAAATAGTGTTACTGAATGTCAATTTCTGAGTCAATTCTACATACCTAGATTAAAACAATTTACCTAGAACCTCAATTAAACTGTAATGCCTTGGAACATCTAAGACAAGGGACCTGAAAAAGCTCTTACATTTGTGAGCATTTCAAATTGACTTTGATGTGTAGCAATCAATCATACATATATATGCAATTCTGGTTTTTATGGTAAAAGATAAGTCTTTTTAATGATATGTGTTGATATAAAATCAAGTCACATAGACGAGTATTAAATGATAAAACCCGTGCTCTCAAAGTGCAGGATTTTTTTTCTAAAAGAAGACTGTGTGCATGTATATGCAAAAAGCGAGGAAAGTTACATATTGTACATATATATTAATGTGCATGTATATTCCCACAAATAATCTTTCTACTAGAACCGATTGTGATTACTACACAACTCATTTTAAAGGTGATTTAACCACACACAAAAAAAGAGGGGGAAAATGTTCTAAAGAAAATCTTTTTATTGTCTAAAAGATTATTTTATTGCCATTTGCTTTATAATTCAAAACTACTTTTACTTCAGATAACATCCGGTGGATGACTCGTTAGGCTCCGAAGCACAATGGCAGCCGTTGGCAAGCACCCGCCGCTCCTCAGAAGAAAGGTCGGGCCTATTGATGCCCACAAAAAGTTACAGTCTTGGGGACGCACACGACCTTTGGGGTGCTATGAGTCTAAGTCAGCTCTCTGGCACTGAGTTTGGGGTGTTTTTATTTTTTGCCTGACTCTACTATGTACAGTTGATCTCAAAGACATTTAGAGAATAAAATAAGCAATAAGGAGTATTGGGAATAATTATAGAAAATGTGTTTCAGCATAGTGGATACATTACTCAGTTCCAGGGCTGCTTGTGAGGGAAAAACATAAGAGATTTAAGTAAAATTATATTGTATTACTGAGTTTTAGTGAGAAATGACGAGAAAGGAATACAAGTGTTATCACAGAAATTGTAAATGTCTAGACAAGAATTAGGGTCGTTCTACAAAAAAGAAAAAGAAAAGAAAAGAGGCTAGGCACACCCGACTGTAGGTACTTCAGGTCAAAAGGCAGTCATGATGTAGTATGCTATTTAACATCAGATGTTCCTTGGGAACAGGCATATAGAGAGGAGCGATTTGTGATCTGAAACCAAGGGCCAGAGGCAAGTAAGGTGAGGCAAGCACAGCACATACCCTGGACGCCACTTGACGGGACACCACTAAGCAATGTCCATTAATCCTCGAACCCATCACCAGCCATGAGGGAGCATTCAGCAAGTGAAAACTCACATTTTCATTGTCAGATGAGTCAAGACAAACTGTGTGGTCTTTCTCCACTAAGTGTGGAAAGAGAAGAAACTGAAAAAAGAAAAGACTTTTGAACACATCATAGACCGATTTTCTTTCTTTTTTTTAATTTAGACCGATTTTCATCAATGAACACGAAGGAGGCACAAGTGTTATTCTCATGTCGTGCCACAATGTGTTAAATAAAAGCTTAATGAGCTTGGCATGTATGTTCACGCTGACAGTATAATAAAGCCACCCAAACAATGGGTGAGAGATGTTTGGAAAGGGGAACAATTTCAATACGTGCATAGGTCCTGTTTCCTGTAATATGCCTCTGCCAGAGACCTTGGTAGGGATGTTAGTAGTGTAGTAGTTAGGAGTTGGGCTGCTAACCATAAGGTTAGTGGTAAACCCTTCAAAACCACCAGTCGTTCTGAGGGAGAACGGTGGAGCTTTCTCCACCCAGAGTCACAGTCTCAGGCACACACGGGGCGCTTCTGTCTACCTTGTCTTACAGGGTCACTCTGATTGGCATCAATTTGATGGCTGTGTGTGTGTGTGTGTGTGTTTGTGCGTGTGTGTGCTTATAGGAACATTGAAAGTACAGAAGGGAAGGATCCAACAAAAGAGATCGTGAAAGGGAGGAAAAGAAGGGAAGAGGAGAGAGGGCAGTAGAAATCACGACAGATGCTGCCGGAAGTCCAGTAAGGTGGAAACCAAGACCAGAACATCGATGTAGTGATGTAGATAGAGTTCAGATCCCTGAAAGAGGAACGTCAGTAGAACCAGAGAGAGAACTCCGAAAACTGAAGACAGGGAAATCCAATCGTCCTCAACATTTTGATGTGAAGGGGAACGGTATACTGAGGTGGCTATGGGGTCACAGAAATTACATATATATTATGAAAATTATATCTGGCTTTTATAGCACATTCATTTAGCTGATGACAAAGATGCACTGAAGAACATTTTTTTACAACTCTAGACAGCACAAACACTATCTCTTCAAGGGCTCCAGCACACATCTTG
Organism: Tenrec ecaudatus; assembly: GCF_050624435.1. Taxonomy (NCBI): domain Eukaryota; kingdom Metazoa; phylum Chordata; class Mammalia; order Afrosoricida; family Tenrecidae; genus Tenrec; species Tenrec ecaudatus. The sequence continues at coordinate 101,678,027 of NC_134538.1, forward strand.
ACCAGCATGACCTCGGATAGTCAGCAGGGGCTTGTTGTTCAGAATTCATCACACATCTTCCACTCCATCTCCCGCCTCCTCCATAGATATTTATCCAGATAAGTATATAGGTACTAGAAAAACTCAGGTCATTACAGAGGGGACGTTCTAATTGCGTATCACTGCATTCCTTTCAGAGACAACATTTCCAAGTATTTGAAGCACCACAGGAAATCGGCTGTAGAATCAAACGGGATAATGTTTATATGGTGTTGTTGTTAGTTGGCTCTGACTCATGGTGACTATATGATGTATAACAGAGCAAAACATTACTCATTCTTGTTGATATGATTGAGTTCATTATTTTAGCATTGTGTCCATCTCTATTATTAGGAAACTCTATTGTTTTCTGAAGTTAGATTCCTGCAGCATCAACAGTACCACGTGTGTACTCTTAATGAATATTCCCTACTTGATCTCCATGTTCTAATATCCATCGCAATGGCTACCCAGAACTCACAGACAAAATTCATGATGATAGGGTTTATTAAAGAAGTTAACTGTGGGAAGCTAACACTGGGAGAAATATGACAAGGACCACAGATTCTCCCTTAACAGCTGTGCTGCCTTAAAGTGAGCACATGGTTGATTTTATCTTCCTACAGAAGCAGACATCCTGCTGCCATCTCTTCACGCCCCCTCATCTAGCCACTCCCCTCTTGTACCTTCCCCCAATGCAGGTAGTCCCTTTCCTCACCTATGAGCTCAGGGACCTTACTGTAGATTCCACCCACCTGTGATTTATGTAACTACTCAATAAGCATATCTTAGGCTACTTATAAATATCCCAAGATAGTAAAAACTCCCTCTCTCTTCCCCCACTTCCGCATGGACTACCAAGAAGGGCTAAGTTGAGCATGCTACTATAAAATGTGTCTGACACCTTTATTTTACTCTCTCTCCTGTCTTTCCTATTCTCTATGACTGTACTATAACCTTTAGATATTATAACTGTACAATTGTGCCCACTGACCCTTCGCATGTTAGAGGCTGGTCTCCTCTACCAGTTAACCAGTTGCTCAGGCCTGAGTTGTTTATCAGGACATGTTACAAAGTTCTTTTTGATCTTCTAACAAGTAACTAACAGGGCATACGACTCCACTGGGAGCCTCAGTCTGAAGGCATTCATTCGCTCAAGCTCTGTGGGTCAGCAAGCCCAGCTTCCCCAGTTAAGTGCCCAGAAGCACCCCGATCCAGTCAGCCAGCTTCCTGCAAAGCACGTCACTCTGTTTCATGCTCTGACTCCCGGTTCTGCTGTGGCTCCTCTGATATGATAGCCGTTTCTAGATCCAGTAATTGCACTGCACAGTATTACTTGGGTCCAGAGGACGCTCTTCATTCCTGCCTCTTGCTGGTAATAAGATTCCTCTTCCTGTTTCTCAGAGGGTTCATTTTGCACACAGCAGGGTGGCATTCCAGAGAATCCTATTGAGTTAAGGAGTTATCTAGATGATTTTGATACACACACGCAAGGTTGAGAACCCCCCCCCCCATCTAAACGGGTGTCACGTAAGTTTACATTGTATCCTCCTTTTGTGCGACTTCCTCCAGTTTCACAGCATTCTTCAGTTTTTGAGCCAACTTTCTGGCATTTCAATGAAAATTATTTGACTAATTTAAGTTCATTTTTCTCAAGTTTTTATTTTATACTGGAGTAACTAAAAATTCTATATTTGTAGTAAATTTCTTCCTATAACTCATTGTTGTTTTCTGTCCTTTTGAACACCTGATTTCCAGACTGCAACAAAGGAAATGATAAGGTAAATTTAGAAAAGTTTGTGCCACACAAATGTTTGGTCTAAACACCAAAATCTGCAGAACCCTAAAACAGCTCAATAAGAAAGTAACAAATGACCTAGTTGAAAAATGGGCAAAAGACATGAACATGGTGCACCAAAGATGACCTAAAAATGCTAACAAACACAGGAAAATTGCTCATGATCATGACTGTGTTAGTCTGGATAGACTAGAGAATCAAATACATAGACACTTGTGTATAAGACAGAACTTTTTGTAAAATGGTTTTATTGGGGGCTTGTACAGTTCTTATCACAATGCATCCATCCATCCATTGTGTCAAGCACATTTGTACATTTGTTGCCATCATCATTCTCAAAACATTTGCCTTCTACTTGAGCCCTTAATATCAGCTCCTCATTTCCCCCCCTTTCCCCCTTCCCCTCCCTCATGAACCCTTCATAATTCATAAATTATCACTATTTTGTCATATTTTACACTGTCCGACATGTCCACTTGCCCACTTCTCTGTTGTCCACCCCCCAGGGAGGAGGTTATACGTAAATTCTTATAATCAGTTCACCCTTTCCACCCTACATTCCCTTCACCCTCCTGGCATTGCCACTCTCACCACTGGTCCTGGAGGAGTCATCTGTCCTGGATTCCCCATGTTTCCAGTTCCTATCTGTACCAATGTACATCCTCTGGTCTAGCCAGTTTTGTAAGATAAAATTGGGATCATGATAGTGTGAGGGAGGAAGCATTTAAGAACTAGAGGAAAGTTATATGTTTCATTGTTGCTACCCTGCACCCTGACTGGTTCATCTCCTCTCCATAACCCTTCAGTAAGGGGGTGTCCAGTTGCCTGTCGATGGGCTTTGAGTCTCTACTCTGCACTTACCCTCATTTACAATGATATGAGTTTTTGTTCTTTGATGCCTGATACCTGATCCCTTCGACACCTTGTGATCGCACAGGCTGCTGTGCTTCTTCCATGTGGGCTTTGTTGCTTCTGAGCTAGATGGCCGCTTGTTTATCTTCAAGCCTTTAAGACCCCAGATGCTACCATGTTTGTCTGAAATTAAGACATCCCTGAAAATAAGACCTCCTTACAGTTTTGCCTCTCGTTGAACTATAAGGCATCCCCGAAAATAAGACCTCCCCGAAAATAAGGCTGCACAGATAATAAGGCCCCCCACACGCTACCATAACTCTGGACTGTAGCAGTAGGCGCCACTGTGCAGCTCACTGTTGGCTGCAGCGCAGCTGGAGCAGACAGGAAGTACGACATCTCTCTTAATCAGAGAGTCCGCTTTGCCACCGCCAGAAAAAGCTGCCACCTGCTGCTTGCTCTGCTCTGATGGAGTCTGGCTGACTCACAATTAGACAGCGAGTCGCTCAGGGCAGGTGTAACAAGAAATTCTTGATACTGTAGGATTCACAGTTTGTCTGGTTATGCTGGTTTGTGATGACAACTACTACCATACCGTATACAGGTAATACATTTCCTTTTTTGTTGTTCAACAATAAATGTATACCGTATTCTTCTTCATGGAAAAATAAGACATCCCCTGAAAATAGGACCTAGCGCACTTTGGGGAGCAAAAAGTAATATAAGACATTGTCTTATTTTCGGGGAAACAGGGTATATCTTTTGATAGCCAGACACCATCAACTTTCTTCACCACATTTGCTTATGCACATGTTTGTCTTCAGTGATCGCATCAGGAAGGTGGGCACCCACTGACATGATTTTTTGTTCTTTGATGTCTGATACCTGGTCCCTTCTACACCTCGTCGTTACATAGGCTGGTGTGCTTCTTCCATGTGGGCTTTGATGCTTCTGAGCTCTATGGCCGCTCGTTTATCTGCAAGCTTTTAAGACCCCAGACGCTATAGCTTTCGATAGCCAGGAACCATCAACTTTCTTCACCACATTTGCTTATGCTTACATTTGTCTTCAGCAATCGTGTCAGGAAGGTGTGCGTCATAGAATGCCAATTTAATAGAACATTTTCTTGCATTGAGTAAGTACTTGAGTGGAAGTCCAATGTCCATCTGCTGCCTTAATTCTAAACCTATAAATATATGCACATAGATCTATTTTCCCACCCTCTTATAAAAATATTTACATATGTACATGCCTGTGTTTAGACCTCTATAAAACCCTTTGTCATCTAGTTCTTTCCTCTATTTCCTTTTACTTTCCTCTTGTCCCACTATCATGCTCAGTCTTTATTTGGGTTTCAGTAATTTCTCTTGGTTACCTTGCCCTTGCTGATTCCCTACCAGGCCTCTCACACCCTCCTTGCCACTAATTTTGGATCACTTGTTGCTCCCCTGTCCCTGGGTTGGTCAACACCACCTCTTACCCCCACCTCTCCCTCTCCCATGTCCCCCCAGAACCATTGGTCCTGTTGTTTTATCCTCCAGACTGTTTTTTTAACTAAAAGAGCAATTATATATTGAGAACACATTCCAGTCCAGTCCATATCAAGTCCATAAGTCCTATATTACCCCATATGTCGATACTAGTCCATAAATTCCTCTTTAGACTCGTGCAGCCTTGCAATGACGCAGAATGCAGGAAGATCACAGGCCAGTGAGTGGAAAGTCTTGTGGTGGTAGAAGCATCTCAGCGCTAGTGTGGGTCTCCACATGGTTCTTCCAGCTCCAAGGCTCTGAGTGCCATCAGTCCGACTCCATCAGGCTTGTCATCAGTAACGTTTCACAGGGAGTGTGTGTCTGTCTCCAGGGACCTATTTATCACCTTAGTACCTCCAAGTGAGGTCATCAAGCTGCGACCTGACTGACAGGCTAAACTCCACCCCTTCACTCTTAAGTCTCAAATTGACAACAGATTATGTATCTACCACAACTACCATCCAGGAGATGCAAATTAAAACCACAATGAGATATCACCTTACACTCACAAATCCCACTTCAAAAACACAGAAACAAAAATTGCTGGAGAGGCTGTGGAGAGAATGGAGCTCATTGACACTTGATGGATTTGTATTTACAAACAGCTACTATGGAAAGTGATGTGGCAATACATCAAACAACAGGAAATTGAATCCCATATCATTCAGCAATACTGCTGCTGGGCATATGCCCCAAAGACAGAAGAGACAAATACGAGTGGTCGAATGCTCTCTGTGTTAATAGCAGCAAGTTCACAATAGCAAGAAACTGGAAGTAGCATAAAAGTTCAACAGTAGATGAATGGGTAAAGAAACTACAGCACCACACACAAATGTAATCATATGGACCCTGAAAACCAGGGATGAAAGCACAAGACGTTCCATGGAAGGACCCAGCGGCCACTGTGCTGAGTTCAGTTAGTCAATGAGCAAAGGACAAATGGTGCACGAGCCATTGCTATAAGGAGAATCAATTCAACAAATCTTCGAGGCCAATTCCTAAGCAAAGGGGTAGAAAGCCTGCGTGATGGCCATGAACCACGCAACACCCCCCTTGCATGCACTTCATAAGAGCCTCCTTGACAGGGGAGACCTCACATCACCGGGGCGGGTCACTGCTTCAAGAAGAGGAAACAGGTAGAGAGCCTTTTGCAAGGTGCCAGACAACACTGAGACAAGGTTGCGGCAAATCAACAACCATTGCACAGGAATGAGAAGGGAGCCTTGCTGGCAGGTAAAGATGAGATCAGAGGAGGGAGCACCTTGATCTCAGAAGAGGCCTTGAGACTTCTGTTGGGGGGCAAATGGGGAGGAGCAACCTCATATTGGTAAAGGGGACACTCATCAACAATGACAGAAAGCCCAGGGGAGAGTAAACCAGTATTCTGTTCCTGGTTAGACACTTTTGAGTTAGTTTCTGCCCTGGGCGGCCCACACCGTGGACTCAGCATTACCTTAGACTCTGGCCTTGTAGGGAACATGGCGTCCCCCAGCGAACACACCAGAAGGACTTGACATTGAAACCATACAGAAAAAACTGGGTCCTACCTCAATATGACCTTTCCCCTTTAGATTTATGACTGAAATTCCCTGATGAGAGAAGAAACAAATGTTGGCCACCCTACGACTGGGGAATTGGCAGTCATTGGACATTGGTTATGTTCCTAGCTTAGTTGGCATCCAAGGAAAGGAGACCAAGACTCACCATATATTTACTACTTTAATGTCCTCCTTGCATTAGTAAGACATGTATCAATCTGATAGGGAAGGATCTGCCCTTGTAAGGAATGAGACAGGAAATAATTACCTAGCACTGACCCTCATGGTAAATGTAAACAGAACTCAGTAATTCAGAGTTCAATGTGTACAAAGCAATAAGTCATGGATTTCAGTTCACAAGTGGACTATATTTGAATAACCTTCTTTCCTCAACAGTATTTTAAACCCCATGCCATTGGATACATTATTGATATTATCAATGGAATCATCTTATACTCCAAGGGGATGAATGATAATGTTTTTTTAAACCATAAAATGAGACAAAACCACTAAAGTAACCCTGAGTCGTACATAACCCAAGGACAAGGAGATGGATGTGGGGCTCCCATTTCATTTTAGCCCCAATCCAAGAACAGTTAGTTCTTAAAGCATGGCCTTGCTCATTTAGTCTCTGTCATAAAGCGATCACTTTACTACAGCAAAGTGTGGTGAAGAAAGCAGATTTTGCCTGGGTGTCAACTGGAATACTGTCTGGGGTCCTAAAAGCTTGAACTCAAACAAGCAGCCATCTAAGTGAGGGGTCAACTAAGTCCACATGAAAGAAACACACCAGCCTGCGTGATCCAAAGATGACAAATGACAAAATCCAAATATAATGATGAGAAAGATGTCAGAGCTTAAATGGTCGCCCAATTTGTAGAAGGCTATGGAGGACTGTGGGATCCCACAATCCATCTGCAGAGTACCTCTTTGGATCAAGCCTCTGCAGATCCTCTATGGCCGCAGTCGAGGGGTGTGAACAGCATTAATATAAAGCAGAGCTTATTATAAACTTAATTTATGGTGGATGGAGCTACAGTATTATGTGATACTTGGTCAACGGACCTCCGTCTTGACCCATCCTGAATTTTCTCTAGGCTTAAATATTTCCCACTTGTTCCAAGACAGAAATTTTCTCTCTGGTTTATTTTAATATTGACAGTGATCTTTTCTTTGTTCCTGTGTGTTTTGGGTTTTTTTGTTTTAATGTTTGTGTTATGTTCTCCAGTTTATGAAGCACTGAAAGAGTAGATGCATAGAGACAATGACTAATGGAATAGCTTATCAGGAATGAGAGGGATATTGAGGGAAATTGGGGAGCAAATAATGAGTGTAGGAGTGGGGAGGATGCACCAGAGTTGATTGTGGTGATGTATATGCTGATCTTTTTAAAAGCAACTTAACTATGGAAATAGATGGTTGTGAACTTCAAATAATAAAACTATTCAAATAAATAAAACATTCCGTTGGAGATATTTTGTATCACAAAAGTGCTGTGGGTCAGGCGCTGGGCTTCTAATCACGGATCTGCCATTCAAACACACAAGGACTGGGGAGGGTGGGGCTGAGACGGTGTCAGGAGATGAAGTTGTTTGCTCTTGTCGAGATGTTAAGCCTCTGAAATTTATGTAGGGTCACTATAAGTCAGAGTGGACTAAAGGGCAGTGGTTTTGTCTTTTAACTTTAGAAAAAGAAATCTAAGCCCTGAAAATTAAAAAGAAAAGTTTGTGCCAGGAAGTAAATTATTCAAAGTCTATTAGAGTCTTAAGAAAAGGGCACAGTGGCCTGCTTGAAGAATTTACATTGTCCACATTTACAAAGAAAGACAGTAAAAGATTGTATCTCAACCAGAACAGGAAATTATGTGAACACTTAGTAATAAAAAAAATGTGGGAAACTCTTTTCAGCAGAAGGACGCCAGCTAATACATGTCTAAGAAAGTACAGAGTTAGAAACGGACAAACTTGCATCCGCCAATGAGATAATAGCCAAAGATTCCTGTGGACAATTGGGCGAAAGACTGGAGGGCAGAGAAAATTTACAAGATCTCAAATTATTACCACACAAAATGCCTGCTAATTATAAATGGGAAAAAAGCTTCTTTACAAAAGAAAGTTCTTTCATAAAAGATATATATATATATATATATACACTGGTAGTTGGGTTTTTTCTTTTTCTCAGATGAAGCTTGTGTTAGGCACATCTCTCATATGGTATATGGGTTTACCTGATTTATCAGCTTCTGAGAGATATGTCAATGTTTCTCATGATGTAGATGTCAGTTTTCTTTCTTTTTTTTAAAATACTCTCCATTGTTATCTTATTAAAGTTTCTCACCATCCTCATAACAAAGAGATTTACCTACTCACTAAGGGTTCTAATACCATACGTCTTTACAGGAGCAGACAGCCTGGTCTTTCTCACCTAGAGCCGCTCGTGGGTTTGGACACCAATTTTGCAGCTGCAGTCAAACGCTTAACTCTCTGCACCACTGATCTCCTTCTCTCATGGTTACCTAGTTCAAATATCATCTTATAGAACTGCTTTACTTCTTTGAATGTTCTGAAATGGGTTGTTTTAAAGTTTGAATATGTCTCTATTTTCTTCCTTCTCTATTACAAACTTCAAGATGACGTGACCATTTGGGGGCAGGGGGGCTGAATTTCTATTGATTCCACTTATCCAGGCAGGTTTTATTTAGCACTACCCCTTGCTGTTGACCTTCTGCAAAATGAATTTCTTATCAAATAATCAATATTTAATTGTGTGCTCTTCTTTATCAGAGTTATAATTTCCTTAGAAAACCTACAAACTAGATAGACAATGCATGGTTTTTGGTGTGCAAGTGAAAATGAAAGGAGAGAGGTAAAATAAATAATTTTACTGAAATAGGGTTATCTCTCAATTTCAAAATTCACTTGAAACCTGTGTCCCAAGATTTCACCTGAAACTGAGTTGTTCCAAGATTTTACCAGAAATTTAGAAGATGCTTATTCTCCCAAAGGAGCCCTGGTGGGATAATGGCTAATGCATTTGGCTGTTAAGCGGCAAAGGCAGCAGTTCAAAACCATCAGCCTCTCCATGGGAGAAAGATGAGGCTTTCTTACTGCTCTAAAGATTGACGGTCCCAGACACTCATAGGACAGCTCCATTCTGTCCTTTAGCGTCGTTATGAGTCCGCATCGACTCGATGGCAGTGAGTGAGTTTATTCTCTCCTGCCATAAGTAATTTGCCCAACTATTTCCAACTGATAAGTGTGGGGCTCCTTCCCCTTTGTGTATGTCATTGTCACTTCCTGGAAATTATTCAGAGGTTGTTAACGGTGAGTTCACTTTAAAGCTCTGTCACCTTGCAGAGTCCCTAGCGATGCACACATTTTCTCATTCAATCCCCTCTACCCTTTGTTAGAAGGCCACTAATTTTATAAGACCAAAATGGAGGGCATTAATTTGGCTTAATCAATATCAGCAAAGTAAATAGCACTTCATTCCCAATCCCAATACTTAACTGCTTTTCAAAGGGGAAACTGAGGCTTCAGGATGTCATTGATATAAGGAGGGATTGTCAATACACCCAACTGAAATCTGCAAATAAAATATTGCCTTACTGAATAGTCTTTCAGCTCATCTAGAGACATATTTAAAGACCTTGTGGCATTTTCAATTAATTTCATATGCAGTAGTAGTAAATTAAAAACCAAATCCTCTGCCATTAAGTGAATTCCAACTCACAGTGACCCTGTATGGAGTTTCTGAGGCTGTAAATGCTTATGAGAGCAGACAACCTTCTCTGTCTCCTTCATGGCAGCTGGTGTGTTTGAACTACCAACCTGTGGTTAGCAGTCCAGTGTTTACCCCATAGTGTAAGCCACCAAGCTTCTTTGAAGTAGCAGCTGTGAATAGTATCTTGACTTTAGTGGATTTGACAATGTTTCTGTACAACAGAAAGCAAGCTTCAGAAGTCAGCTCTCTGTATTGGGTCAGCTCTGAACACAAATATCTCCATAGCATTCTTGGTGCCTTTAGGCCCCATGATTTATTTCTTCTATAAGATAATCAACATCTACAGAATTTTCTATTAATTGATTCCTATGAATACCTTCTAATTCCATATCATAGGCATAGGCCTACACATGGAGACTTAAATAAGTGATTATAAAATTGCCTCAAAAAAAGTCATGATAAATACAGGCAAGTTGAGGCATACCACCCTGTCCAATGCTTGTCATGAAGAAGGGTCCTCTCAACATATATGAGCAGAGTCATACCTCTGAATAGTCACTCGAGGGCTTCTGTCAATGTTTCAGCTCTTGCTGCTCACCTCCTTCCTCTTGCTCATTTCTGACTTTGAGGTGCGCACTGGTTCCTGGGCTCACCTCTAGAACTACTGCTCCTGGGACTCTTCCTCGCTGGTCTTGGATCCCTCTCCTGTGTGTGTTTCTTGGCAGCACCAGCCTGGCGGTTTTGGTCTCATAGCTCATAGATATGATACGTCACATTTCCCACGAGGGCTCTGAATCTCTGTTTGTAAGCTAGTCCCTTACAACCAATGTGTGTGAACTGTCCCTCAATACATTACATAGAAGCTGAGCAGACCTAAGATACAGCATCTATTATAGCTCCCGACAAAGCTGTTGGAGTGAAGGCGACATTAATTACTGTAGATGAAGAAGCTTGGCAAAGAAACAAGTTTATGACTTTAATTGAAAGCTATTGCTGTGATTAACTTTGATTTGGAACTTTGATGATTTTAGGAGCCTTGGTGAGCAATCGCTCCCAGTTGGCCTTCTCATTCAGTAAACCTGATAAAGACACCAGAGTTGGATGGATGTCTAGGGTGATTACATGACTGTCATTTTGTATCTACTCATTAGCCTTTTCCAGGTGCAGAGCTCTGTGTCACTAAGGCAATGAAACACCAATAACTCCATTAGTAGTAACTTATCTTTTAAGTGTCTGAATTCTCTCCTTCAAAAAGAAGGCTGGAAGTGCACTGAAGAAATGGCTGTAGCCATAGGACTGCCCGAACTTTGCCCTGTCCTGAGGGTAGCACTCAATAGACACAGATACTTTCTTTAGTCCACAGACAAAGAGGGCAGTGTCAGAAGGTAGCTAATGAGATGGGCCAGGCTTGCTAACTGAATTGGATCAAAATGATTTCAATACAAAGAGACAGCTTGAAGACAAGCAGTTTTAGAAAAGGATTCCCAAGTCCCCTCACCCACCCACCCATTCTCCCTTCACATGCATATACACTGACATCAAGGAATCCGTGTATGATTGCCTTTGATGCTCTCGAGGAGAATGGTGGAGACCATTGCTCAGGCTCCTTTAAGTTGGACTGAGCAAAGAGAATAAGGCATCATCTTGCTGAACAGACGACTGGACTGGCCAGACCAAGAGGTCTCTTCTGCTCCTAATTCCTATGATTAATGTGCTCTTGTTCTCATTTTCTTATATTTTCTAACAATGTGGAAAATCTTGGCTGGCGGAAAAACATTTTACGAAGAGATTGAAAGTAATTACAGTGTGGATTTTTTTTTGCCTAGAATATATAATCAATTTCATTTATTTCCCAAGTAAAACATTCACTGCAGGTTCAATCTTTGAAAGACAACTTGATTATCTGTTCTGCAGAGCAAGTCAGAAGATATCATTCTCAGACCTCAATCATAACTTCCGATTATGAAATGTTTATGCCCTAATCACTTTCCTGTTGAACGGGGGTCTGATTAACACATAACATTTAATGTGTGCAATTTTTGGAAAGCAAACAGAAGAGACAGCCTGCAATGCCATTGGAAGGAAAACGCCGTGTTTGGCACCTTTCGTGTAAGAAAGATTTTTGTTCTTTTTTCTTCTGGAGCAACAGAATGTCTTGAACCCTTCAAGTAAAGCAGATGGTTTCACTCTTCATGACCAAATTGTAAATGCTTTTCGAAAGTCGGGCAAATGAATTCCCACAGGTAGTTAATGTCATGGTCCTCTTGGAAAACAGGGACATTTAAAAAATGTATGTTCCTTTCCAGAAAGTCACCTTAAATTAACTTTACCTTAATAAAACAACAGTTTTGTACATATTAAATGTCTTTTGTAGAAGGGCAAAGGGGGCCTCTAACTCAGTTCAAATGTACTGTCTGTGCCTTATATTTCTCCAGACCTCCTCCTAACACCTAAGCAATAGTAACAGTCCTGAAACTCCATATCACTGGGTCAACTTCTGCCAGTGACACCACTGGAAGCCCAACTCCCAGCCCTTCCTGCTGGATGCAGGTTGATCATGAACTACTGTTTGTCTTCCCCCCCCCCCCACCCCGTGCTGTCCCATTCAGCATCTGTGTCGGAATGAGGGAAAGACACACTTTCTGCAGGCAGGCAGGCAGAGACTAGCTTGAACAGTGAGACTGGGATCAGAGCCAGTACTGCTCTGGCCGCCGGGCTAGGTGTCCTCGTACCGTGAGCACTCCCCTGACTATGTGATGAGCCCTAACTCACCTCTTCCTGTTTCTCTTGGAGGCCTCCAGCATCTACTCCTTTTCTCCTAGGCCTGCGTCCTCAGTTGCTGGGGCAACAACACTGCCCTCTATGCAAGAACTTCCTGCCGTCGCTTATTGGGGTGCCCACAGCTACTCGCCTATTTGATGCCATCAATTTCCACGCTGGCAGTATGGGGGGAAGAGTCTGCAGAATACGCAGTATTAGCCTCACTTTCAGCCTTCCAACGCAGAGCAAACGCGCACACTGTGTCTCTCGAAGACTTCACAGAGTATAGCTCCTGTGGGGGGAGCCACACACTCTCCTTCGGTAGCTGACATGCTCAGAAGGTCAAATAAAGAGAAACTCGGAGTGGATGTTGCTATCTCACTGAACTCTGTCCCCTGGGGTGCCCTATATAAATCGGATGCTAGTGACTTGTCTTCTTCCTCAGCTGCTTGAGGATAGTAGGCTAAGGGAAGTGGGGGGTGGGGGAGGGTGTCCAGGAATCTCAACTTGTCTCCTAATTGTCTCTTCCAGGAAGGTCCACAGATCTTCAGGGAAAGAGTTCTTTCATTTCACATCAGCTGTCAAGATCTCCAGAAACGGTGGATGTTGCGGGGGCTATATAGTTCAGCCCTTTGCTCTGGGAACTTTTCATAAAAATTTAAAGGCAAAAACAAATACGCCAAAAAATTGTGGAGCATAAGAATACAATTACCCAGCTATGAAGTGAATCCATCCCAGACTATAAGATAAAATTGCCTCCAAACCAATTATATGGCCTCAATGAATCTAATGCTTGCCCTGAATAATTCATTAATTCCTGGCATTTTAAATTCCTATGGTCCCTCTGCCTCTTGACTTCTGGGTCTCACCTGTGCCATATTTGCTCGGCTTCACATCAACTTAGACATGAAAATCACCTTTCTCTCTGATTTCCAACACTAGCAAAAGCTACACATACAAAGGTTTTTCATTTTTACTATTTACATTTCCCATTGTCAACTATCTCTTTTTGTTCTCTATGTTTTTAAAAATCGTATTTTGTGATAAAACAGCTTTTCTTTCTCTCAGAGAATATTGATGACAGCTTGTTCTCAATTTGCTTTATGACCCCTCTGCAAGCTAATTGGAGGCTGTGCGGTTAATCCCCACTTGTCTCCCTGACCCACTTCACACATTTTCAATGCCCAGGAGGCTGGTTTCTATGGACTACGTCATCTGGGTCCCTAGCTCTTTGGCTTCCTGTAGCTTCAACCAGTGGAACCCCAATTTGCTATGTAGACAATCCGGACTCATAGTGACCCGACAGTACAGCGTAGAACTGTCCCCTGTGAGTTTTGAGACTGTAATTCTTTGCGGAAGTAGAATGCCTCTTCTTTCTCCTATGGAGCAGCTGGTGGTTTCGAACTGCTGACCTTGTGGTTAGCAGCCCAAAGAGTAACCCACTACACCACCAGGGCTGCAAAATAAAGGGGATAGGGTCCTCCCACCCCCATTAACTTTCTTCCAGTGAATGTGTTCCTCTGTTGTAAAGTTTCTTAACTGTGGCGTCACTGGTGTGCAGAGTCAGATAAGCCTTTACTGGGCACCGTCCTGTACACTGCAGCAGAGATTGCCAGGTGTCCTGGGTGTGAGGGAGACTTGTGCCCAGTTGAAAGTCACTCGTCTGTTGCTGGGGCTGCTAATAGGCCCTTTTCCACAACTCCAGCCTGACAGCTCTGCCAACACTTTCCCTTCCTCTTTCCCCCTTGCTGGTGCTGGTCCCTGGATTGGTCACCATTTTCTTTGTTTCTTTCTTTTTTTTCCTGGTTCTTTGAAACCTGCTCTCTGTAAGTAGTCCCTTCATTAAACTCTGCACTGAAAGCATTTTGCGTGAGCCACCTGTTTACAGCTGGGACTTCCTGGCTACAGAACCTCTCTGCAAAGTGGTGTGCTGTGTTGACCATCATGTTCATTGGACGGTGATTTAGATACATGGTTACCTTGGAAACTCACATTTCAGAATGTTTAGGACTCTGAGGGGGTCCAGTCAGGATTCTCGGGTTATTTTTCTCATCTTCCTGTATGGGGTATGCTTGTCCGCCAACATTCTGCAAAACTAGTGAGGAAAGAAGGCTAACAGGCGCAAGATACAGTAAGGAAACGTCTGATTCACCTGTGCTTACATATGATATCCTCCCCAAGCCTGCCAGAAGTTTTCAGACCCACAGACCCTCGGTTTTGATTCTAAGCAGAGAACAAAGCTCAAGTTTTTGCTCCTCTCACCCTTCTTGATTTTCAGCCCCATCTTTCAGAACACTGCAGGGACACCTGTATTATGAATTCCTGAAGCCCAGGCCGCCTGCCATGCAGACAGGTTGCTGCTTAGCTTTCTCAATGCCTGCTTTAGATGTCAGCTTTCTTTCGTTCACTCAGTGGCCAGTTTCCCGCTTGCTCCTTGGCTTCTAACTGCTTCCGTGCATTCTGTTTCAGAAGAAGGTAGAGGTAATATTTTAATCTCCTGTCTTTATGGAAAGAAAAATACAAGTTGTATCCTCAGTTAACCCTGGAGTAAGCCTTTCCAAGCTCCTGAGCCAAGAAATCGTGGCTTCTCTCTTCTTGGGACCTGGCTTTCTTTTTTATTTTCTATTTATATTCATACTCTTATTTTAAAAAATCATTTTCTTGGGGGCTCATACAACTCTTATCACAATCCATACATACATCCATTGTTTCAGGTACATTTGTACATATCTGCCATCATCATTTTCAAAGCATTTTCTTTCTACTTGAGCCCTTGGTATCAGCTCCTCATTTTTTCCCTTCCCTCCCTTCCTCATGAACATTTGATCATTTATAAATTATTATTATTTTTCATGTCTTGAACTGTCCTCTGTCTCCCTTTACCCCCTTGTTTGTTGTCCATCCCCTGGGAGTGGTTTATAGGGAGGTCATTGTGATCGGTTCCCCCCTTTCTCCCCCCACCTCCACCTTACCCTCCTGGTATGGCTACTCTCAATTATAGGTAACAAGGAGTTTATCTGTCCTATATCCCCTGGTTCCCAGCTTTTATCTGTATCCATGTACATGCTCTGGTCTAGCCAGATTTGTAAGGTAGAATTAGGGTCATGATAGTTGGGGGGGGGGGCGCATTAAAGAACCGGAGGAAAGCTGTGTGTTCCATCAGTGCTACACTGCACCCTGACTGACTCATCTCCTCCCCACGATCCTTCTGTAAGGGGGTATACAGCTGCTTACAGATTGACTTTGGGCCGCCACTCCAAAACTCCCCCTCCCACCCCATTCACATTTTGATTTTTTGCCTTGGGTTCTTGATGCCTGATACCTGATCCCATCGACACCTCATGATCACACAGGCTGGTGTGTTTCTTCTATGTGGGCTTTGTTGTTTCTCAGCTAGAGGGCCAATTCAAGCCTTTAAGACCCCAGATGCTATATCTTTTGATAGTCAGGCCCCATCAGCTTTCTTCACCACATTTGCTTATGCACCCTTGGAAAGGTGAGCATCTCAGAGTGCCGGATTATTAGAGCAAAGTGTTGTTGTGTTGAGTAGAGCCCCAATGGAAACCTGGTTTTCTAATGAGTGCACCACATGCTGTGTTACAACCTCCCTCTCTTCTCTGTCTTCGCGCATCCTCTTTATACTGCGGGATTGCTCTTTCTTCAGCTGGCTGCTCCAGTTGACATCACTTCCTTAGGAGCTTTTCCTGACCTTCTAAGACAGTGCTAGGTGGTACGACTCATGTCCTTTCAACACCCTTGGTTGACCCTTTCTGTTTGCTCTTTCCTGTTCCCCAGCAATCATTCCATATATTTCAAAACACTGGCCATTGTGGGCTAAATCTTCTAGCCTTTGTTGAAGAAAAACAATTGAAAACCATGTCCCTATGGTTATTTAGAACCATATATTGTTGTGGTCCTTCAATAAACGGGTTTTGTGGAAATGATGATTTTACTCTGGTCACCATTAGAGTCCCAAGGTTAGCTAAGCACCAATCACCTAAATATATTTGAATGAATAAATGTTTAATTACTATTGACTTCATGCTCATCATTTATTAATAGTACATAGTCAACTCAGATTATAGGAGTCTTCCTAAAAATTCAGATTTTTCTGTGCACTCATCTGATGTCCTAGGGTTGGAATGAAAGAGAGCATCCAACAAGTCCAAGCACAGAACCAGAGGGATCCCAAGAGGGATCATCTTTTTAGGTATGTCAGCCTTCTCATTTTTCTGGGTTTAAGGAGCTGCTCAAATATTTGAGTCACCAAATGAGAAAGAAAGTTTACATAATAGGTAATGAAAGAACGAAGCGATTTCCTGACTCTTACCTCATTTCCCAAAGTTTTGTCAAAGAACAACAAACATAAATCTGTTTGGGGATAAGTTTCCATTGTTTTTAGGAAAGGGTAAATCAGGCCTACATAGACTGTGTCTGTTCTTCCTATGCATTCTTATCAATTAGGTAATCCAGAACGACTAGGAAACTCCCCAAAAGGCAATTTCAATATCATCAGTCATTCTGACTCATAGCTGGGCGACAGAAGAGAACTGCCTTTATAGGTTTTCAAGTCTATAAATCTTACAGGAGGAGTCTCTTCTCTCTCTCTCATATATGAGAGAGAGAGAGAGAGAGAGACAAAGAGAGAGAGACAGAGAGAGACAGAGAGAGCAGCTAGTGGTTTCTAACTGCTTTCTTTGCAGTCATCAGACCAAGACATAAGGCACTACACCACCATGGCAATTCATGTCTCTAAGATGTTCGCCAGTAATTCTAGAAGCCAGGTCTTACTCCATTTAAGCCTAATTTCAGTTGATGTTTTTAGGTGGAGAGTATCATTACTATTCTTTTATTCAAATGCAACGGCCTCCAGAAAGGTAAGCTTTAGTCAGCATCATGAGTAAACAACATATTTACGGAGATCTCATTCTAGACCTAGCATCCAGGTGGGGCCACACATTGTAAAATAATTACCCAAACTCATCATCGTATTTTCTGTTTTCTAGCATTGGAAGGAGTCCTGGTGGTGCTGTTAGATGTGAGTCTACTAAGCACAAGATTGGTAGTTCAAACCCATCAGCTACTATGTGTGTGGGAGAAACCTGAGGCTGGGTGTTCCCATAAAGATTTGCGTTCTCAGAAACCCTATGTAGGGTGTCTGTATGCCAGAATTACCTCAGTGGTGATGAGTTTGGTTAGGGTTTTTTTTGACCTTGGTAGCTCTGTGCTTTGGCCACGTCTAAACCCAATCAGGCTCCCAGGTGGTATAAACAGTTGATGTGCTTGACTGCTAACTGAAAGGTTGGAGGTTCGGGTTCACCAGAGGCATCTCAGAATACAGGCCTGGCAATTTACTTCCCCAGTCACCAGTGAAACCCCTGTAGAGAGTGGTTCTACTCTGACCTCTGTGGAGTCACCATGCATCAACGTTGACAGTTGGTGAACCCAATCATCGTGCCCACTCTGGATGCTCTGGTCCCACGGAGGACCACCGTAGCAGCCTCTCGCAAGCTCATTCTTCCGTCCAGAAGCTGCTCCTCCCGGGAGTTGTGTTCCACCTCTGGCAGCGCTCCGCCTGGATGGTGAGGGCTCCCTGCTTTTGTGGCACTGACTCTGTGGGGGTCTGTGCCAAGACCTTCCAGGAGAGAGGGCCAAGGGGAAATGCCGTGTGCTCAAAATACAACCCTTTCAACCATGTAAGCACCGTTTCCTCCTCTTTCCTTTCTCCGAGCTCCACTCTTGCCACGCTGGAAATTCCAATCTTGAGGTTGCAGTGTGCCTCCCTGTCAGCCTGCCTCCCTCCCTCCTTTGAAGTCACCGTGCTTCCCCTCCTCTGCACCAAGCTGTTTCTGTGCGGTTACTGCCTCTTGAGAGAAACTACAACAACACAGCCAGCTCATGTCTGCTGCTTCCTTGGTTGCAACAAGGAGCTTTAATGCTTCCTCCATATGGCTTCTTCCCTTGCTCAGCCTCAGCTGGGCTGAATGAGCTGATAGACAAGGGCCCCACAGACCACACAGCTGGCAAAACCCAATTTAGGGACATCAGTATCCTTGAAGGCATGGGTATGAATTCAAAATGAAAGAAATTAAGAAATGTCATTATCTCTCATTATAGATTCTTTAAAACTTATGGGGAAAATAAAAGAAAGAAATCAGAAAGCTGATTTTAGCTAAAAATGGCCAAGATCTACTACAAACACATAATGCGCCCTGTTTCATCATTTTGCTCCCAAATATGGGGTGACAAAGCACTCTTTGCAGAGCTAAAAAAAATCCCCTAGATAAGTCTCTACAAAAAGTGTGAGATTCAGTACTCTGAACAGCAGGAAAAAAGTCACCCTGGATTGTTAGGAAACAAATCAGGCACAAAGCTCATTTACAAGCAAGCGCTGCCAAGCTCTCCACTTGGAGTGCACATTTTTACACACTGGCCCGAGGGCCACCTTCTTGCACTGTCAGGACTTGTTAAAATCCAACCTCTTTAATGAGTTAACTATCAGGAAGTCTTCTAAGCCCCAGAACCTGTCACGTGTTAAGGGACTATGGACTTCACATCAAGAGCAGGTAAGCATTGCTCTGCCTCAGGGCCCTGCCTAGTGGACTTTGTCCACAGAGACAGACTACGTCTTCAAGGAGAACACAAGGCATGTCCCCCCAGAAGAAGGTGATTTAATTTTAGGTTCTCATCAGTGAAAACAGCAACATCTCCAAAGGAACTTTTTGCAACTCAGAAATACTTGTAAAAATAGATCTTGTTTTAAAAGGTGATGCGGTTTATTCATTGTGCTATTAACTTTCTCTTGCTCTGCAGTGGTGGTCTTCTGTCAAATGCCACCCCCACAGACAAGGGAAAGTAATTGCTAGTGGCAGCCTGTGAGGTCACCCAGAATCCCTTTGGAGCTGCCAGCCAGGTAGGGGGTTTTCGTGGAGAGATAAGCTATCTCTTCCTGCCTAACACGGAAGGCTGGTCATCTTCAAAGCAACCTAACCATAATCCAGCCGGTCTCTGAGCACAGTTCCGGGAAAGCGTGATAGATTGAGCCTCTCCCCTGCTCCTGTTATGGCAGAAGGACAGGTGTGACCATCGTGGTTAATATCCTGAAAGAGAAAGGGCTCTGCCAAAAATCACCTTGGGAAAAAAGCCTTGGCCTCCATAGGAAACAGGGTAGACCGAAAGGAAAATGGGACAGACTAAAAGAGCAGGTGTTTTTGTTTTTTCGTGCCCATTTAATTCCATTTTCCTGGAATTCATTCATTGAAAATCAGGAAGCTCAGCGCATTTGGCCAAGGGGTGTCGCTTGTTGGTGAAGATCCACCCGATAGCTAATTGAAATGTTGGAGGTTTGAGACAAACCAGAGGTGTCGCAGCAAAAGCCTTAGTCTTCTGCTTCTGAAACATCAGCCGTTGAAGAGCACAACTCCCCTCTGCTACCTGTGGGGTCCCCTGAGTCAGCCTCGGCTCCAAGGCCCCTCGGTGTGGCTCACCGAGCTAGAAGAGATGGTGGGAGGTAGCGAGCACGAACAGCCCCAGTGCGTCTAAATGTGGAGGCACTGGGGGCCACCACTGACCTCTTCCAGCTACACAAGTGGGGATTCTCCGTCATCGGGTCAGTGCTAACTCGTAGCGACACCCCCTCGTGTCACCCCACCCCCATCTTCTGAGACTGCCGATATGTCTGTTTACAGGAGTAAAAAGGCCAGTCTTTCTCCCACAGAGTTGCGGGTGGTTTCAGACGCAGACGATGCCGGTCCCAGCCCCACGCGTCAGCACTGCCCTCCCTCTGTACAAGGCCGAAGGAGACTCTCACCCCATTTCTGCCCAGTGATGCTTCCCACGACACAGAGACCAGCTGGGCATCCACCTCCACCCGTGTGTCCATTCTACACCTTGAGTCTCTCCCAGGACCGTCTGCTTCTCTGTGGGGGTTTCCAGTCCATTGGAATGGCCACACAGACCTCTCTGGCAATGCCCCTGATCAGGGGGGTTTCAGAGGGAAGCTAAGCGTTGCAGAATGATGCGGACACAGAATGATAAGGATACAGAATGACAGAATGATAAGGCTACCGTTCTTTTGCCTGCAGCCCCTCTTCTCGAGCACGCGGATCGACCAGTCTCTCTGGTCCTCAGCCTCTGGTCCTGGGGTCCCTTGGACCCCACCCTGCTTGGGCAAGGGTTACAAAACTCTGGGAGCTTCCCGCCCAAAGGGCTCAGCTTTGTTCCTCGCTTGGACTGGAAAACGATTCTTATCCCGCCCCCCACCCCGCCTCTTTGTTAGACTCCCTAGGGTAACTTTCCTTCCCTGGAAAATGTTTGCACTTTTCGCAAATACAAGGGCTTTTACTTCGATTATGCTGAAGTGCTGATTGGTTATTAGGTGCCGCGACTCTGATTGTCTCCCTAGAGGTGAGAGTACACGTGACCGCGAAGGAGCGAAGGAGCCGGGACTGCGACGGGAAGGTTCAGGTGCCCCTATTCGGCCTTATTCTCTACTGGTCTGTGTGACTTTTAACTACCTCTTTGGGGCTCTATTTTCTCATACCTGCGATGGTACCCATCGCAGAGGGTTGCTCTGTGGAATTCGTTTCTCGGTAAAGACCCACGTTTCCCTCCATCCTAACAAACGGCACCTCGTCTGTCCCTTAAGCGACTTCAGCGGAAAGCCTAGGAGGCACCCTTGATCAAGCTATCACGTGCTCTCTCTGGCAACTCTGGATTAAGTCTGTTCACCCTGGCTCCATAACAGATTCAGCGCATGCCTGCAGTGGGGGTGGAATGGTGGCATCTTGTCATTCTAGCTTGTCTCCAGCTGCTCTGCCACCCACTAATCCAGGCCTCTCTTCCTCCTAGCCGGGCCGTGTGGGCACACCTGCCCCTCCCCACCCCCACCGCAAACACTGCATTGCGCCCCTATAGCTAGTCCAAATATTGCAGGCCAAGTGCTGGTTCCCAAATGCAAATCGTGTCTCTGACCTCCCCGAGCACTGCGCAGTGAGCCTGTGGTATTGAAGGTCCAGCTCTTCCCCAGGCCATGACCTAGTCCCCTCTCTGCTCTCACCGGCCCTCCTTTTCCCTGGAGCAACAGAGCGGGCTCCTCCGCAGGACTCTTCTGCCCTGAACTTTGTTCCTTAGATATCCGCAGCTGTCTCTGCTTTATTCCCAAAGCCACAGACCATCTTCTGGGAAAAGCCTTCCCCAACCGCACCGTGTTAGGTCGACTACCATGATCTCACTTGCCCGACTGACCACGTAGCATCGTGAGGACCCGTGTTTCTGGTATTTACTGACACTATTATCCATCACCTGCCTCCCCAAGCCAAAGGCTCGCTGCATGAAAACGATGACCAGTCTGCATGGTCCAGTCTCGCCCCAGTGAGCCCTCAACAGGGAGGCCTGATGTCTTCCATGGATATTTAAGCAAAGAGTGAAGGCAAAGTGGGTGTCTCATATGCAAGAAACACTGAACCAAGGTTACCTCTTTTGTGCAATTAAGAAAGAGAAATGCAGTTTTTTCCCTGCTCATTTGCATTGGCAAAATTATAAATTTAAATATTTTTTATTCCTAATGACTCTTTTAAATAATTTACAGTGAAGGGGAGACAAAGGGTAGCCTGCCGAGGGAGGCGTAGCCTTTGCAGCTGTTCCTGAAGGCACTCTGTCACTGCTCGGCAGGACCTGTCCAGCGAGAAACAGAGCTCCAGTGGGGACAGCATGCACCAATTGCGGAGGGCATCTCAGAAGTCTAGATAGAGCAAACTTGAAATTTAGAGGCAAGAGCGAGCAGTGTTATTATTTATAGCACGTCATCTGGATTTTCATTGACATGCATCTGTTCTCTTGGCTACCAGCTCATTTTTATCTAATTTTGGCAAGCCACTTAAAAGCTCTGTGTAGTTGGAGCCTACACTTAGCCATAAAGCTAACTTGGGTCTTAGAAGGAGACGATTCAAGGATTCTGGTTGAGGTGTTTATTAGTCAAGCATCATGCCAGAATTGCTCCTGCTCACCACCTCCTTTTCCCTCGAAGTGTCTGGTGCTGCCTGGCCAAGGCTGTCTGGCATGGCAAGCTGTCATGGGACAGACTGGAATTCCATTTCAATTCATTTCCCCAATGAATTCTCTTGAATTCCATTTGCCCAGTGGGAAGGGGCATCCCTAGTTGTTAGTGCTGAGTTGTTCAATTTTTATTCAACTTCATAGACTCTCTTCAGGATTTAGTCTGGCTGACTTGACTAGAAGTTCAAGATCTTGAACTCAGCTAGTTTTTTTTGTTTGTTTGTTTTTTGATTTGCTTAACAATGCTTGAATCTTACCATTCTAGACTGTGCCTACAGTAACACTAATGTTCCTTAATGGCTAATTCTTGGGGAATTAACTCTTACACTGTGGTAAAGCTTTGTGTGTATCATCTTTAATTTCCCAAACAGCATTATAAGCCATTTTTACCTGTCCCTTTGTCACACGGGGCCACAGCTCTTTTCCAGAATTGGATAACTTAAAAGTGTGCCTATCTTGAAATTTTATTTGTGAAATTTAAGGGCAAAATATAAATAAGGAATCTGGCTGGATTCTGGATGCATGGGTGAGTTTCAATAAAAGGTGGATATTATTGTTATGAATTATGATGCTAATTAAGATTACTGAAAGTCCTGCAGAATATCATAAGAATAAAAAAATTTTCCTTGAAAGAAGATAGCCAGAAGGTTTCTTTGAAGTGAGGACGGAGAGGCTTCATCGCACTTACCTTGGATACCATGTTATGAGAGATAAGTCCCTGAAAAAACTGGCATCCTGCTTGGTAAAATAGACAGCCAGTGAAAAAAAGGAAGCGCCTCAATAAGGCGGATTGATGTAGTGACTGTGATAATGAACTCCAATAAATAATTTTAAAGATGGCACAAAGCTGGGAAGTAATTTGTTCTGCTGTCCATAAGGTCTCAAAGGCTACTCTGAGCTGGAACCAGCTAGACAGCACCTAAAACAAATCATTTTTATTATTTTCAAATTATTCCATTTATTTCTAATTAAAACTCAAAATTAAATTTTAGTGTGATTTCATAATCCATTGATTTAGGTCTAATTTCAGAATATATCCATGTAAAATTCCTTGGATATAAAGACAATCAGAGTCAACATCTTCACCTTCTTCAGTGTATAATGCTGTCTAATTCTTTTTAAAGTTCATTATATGTAAATATCATTCCTAGTAACCTAGCGTTTTATCCAAGTTTTCTGAATGAGCAAGGCTGATATTTACATGAATAAATTTAGTGCAGTAGTTCTTCATCAACAAGGAGGAATTTGCATAAATTGGAGCAGACAGTTCAATCCTATTACTTGCTTTATCCCGAAGCTTTTCCTGGATAGATCCCTTTGCATGACTGTCACATATCATTATGTCCCTGAGATACAATTTGTTGCAAACCTATTGATCTAGCCAGTGACTGTATGCCAATATAACTTTTCATCAATCTGCTGTGATTAAGTTGATTCTGACTCATAACAACCTCAGAGAACTGTCCCATAGAGTTTTCACCTCTTTCTCTCCAGTGTCTGCTGGGTTATAACTGCCAGGCTTTGGTTAGCTTTAACCATTGCTAAAGCTTACGTGCCTTAATCACTGTACCAACAGAGTTCCTTCTATGTGACCTGAGTGAAAAGAATTATAATTTACAATATATTAATGTGTAAGTATAATTTTACCCTTTCCTTAAAATGCAGACTCAATAGTGACTAGAAGAAGTGTACTTCAGCAACTCCAATGACTGAACGATCCATTTTAACAAAATTCTAAAGAAAGAGATTTAGGATATTTATTAACATGTATGATGTTTGATAATCAATCTATTAACACATTTAACTAAAATAACCTACATAGCATGTATAAAAGAGTTTCAAATTTTGATGAAAAAATAGATTAACAGGTAATGGAATTTTTCCATGAACTTTTGTGTATGTATAAATAGATGGATGGATAGTTAAGGGATAAATAAGTTGCCGTTGAGTTGATTCTAACTTACGGCCATCCTATGGATGTGAGAATACAGCTTTGCTCCATGGGCTCTCCATTCGCTGAGTTTTTGGAAGTAAATCACCAAACTTTTATTCGGGGGCACTCTGGATGGATTCAAACCACCAACCTTCCAGTTAGCCAAATGAGGGTTTCTTTTAGGCAAATGAAACTTTAAATTGGGCTGTTACATAATCAGATTTCTATTTAGGAACATGGCTACCCTACAGCACCCTCTGTGATGATGTATGTAAATGTTCTGTATCTATAAACTCTTCAATATGGTAGCCACTAGACACATGTGGCTATTGAGTACTTGAAATGTTACTAGTTGGACTGAGAAAAATAGTGTTTAGTTTTGATCAAATGCATGCTGACATAGCCACCTCTTGTACTCACATACTCTCGTGTCAACTTAAGGCTATTAAGAGTGAAGGG
This sequence comes from Tenrec ecaudatus, assembly GCF_050624435.1. Classification (NCBI taxonomy): domain Eukaryota; kingdom Metazoa; phylum Chordata; class Mammalia; order Afrosoricida; family Tenrecidae; genus Tenrec; species Tenrec ecaudatus. Next base: position 101,702,696 of record NC_134538.1, read on the forward strand.
GTGGACCCTAGCCTGTCAATCAGGTCACAGCCTGAGGTCTCCTTGTGGGCATAGCCTTCTCATGAGGATTCTGGGAACTTCCTCTCTTCCTCTGGAGGCAGGACACACTCTTTCTGCCATGTCCTCTTGTTGACAGGCCACTTTGATCCAAGATGACGGCAGCCAGAGCCCTGAAGATGTGTCCACTGCCAATGGATCTACCAGATTTTGCACCCTTTGACTTTTGATCATTATTTCGTATCATTCCGTGTGGCTATGTGACTCTGGAGAGGGATTTATGGACTAGTATTGGACTTATGGGCTAATAGACTTGATTTGGACTGGGCTGGGATGTTTTCTCAATGTAGAATTGCTCTTTTATAGAAAGCTCACATATGTATGAGTGTCTCTGGATTTGTTTCTCTAATCAACCCAACCTGACACACCACCTAGGGCTAGTACCCCCATAATGAACAGGTTGTGAAAGATCTATTTTGGCCATCCTGGAGAATAGACTGGAGATGGGATGGGAACTGAGAAAAGTTATGTTTACATAACATCATTTTATCTAGGGCATGCACTTTTCATTTGGTCTAATCCAGAATTTTCCATTCATGCAGTTTTGTTCTCTTTCTGCCCCTGGGGCTATGCTGGTAATAATGAGGTCGAGTTACTCTTACACTTATTAGGAGATTCTGCAACTGTCTGAAAAATAAATGAGTCATTTTTAGGAATTCTTTGACTTTGATCTGTAAGACTAGTCACATTTGATTCAATAAATCAAAACCACAAACTTTCACAAATTATCAACTCTATTTGTTCCATAGTACAACTGTGAAAAATTACCACAACATTAACGGTTTAAAATGATTGCACACATCTTGAGATCAGAACTTCAAAGTGAATTTGCAAGCACATATCCCGGAAGTTCTGCGGGAGAATGAAATCCCCGGCCTTGCCACCTTCTAGAGGCTGCACAAAGGATCCCTAGTAACAGTGGATTAAGCATAGGGCTGCTACTCAAAAGGTTGGTGGTTGAAGCCCACCAGCTGTTCTTCAGAATACCATCTGCTTCCCTCAGAAATCTCATGGAGCCATTCTGATCTGTCCTATAGAATGGCTGTGGGTCAAAGTCAACTCTACTCCCATGGGAACAGGCTTCATTCCTTGACTCCTGGAGCCTTCATCTTCAAAACTAGAAGCATCACATCTTTGTCTCTGACCTCAGCATCTCTTGTCACATCCCCTATTCCGACTTTGACCCTCTTTCTTTACTTGATCAAGGACCTTATTTCAATCGTGACATTTTCCACTTAATCACACCTGAAAACTCTCTCTTGCCATGGTAAGTACTGTACCAATGAATTCTAAGGATTGAAACAGGAGCAGCTGCTTGTGTCTATTATTCTATATATTATGGCAACATATACAGGTAAAGTCTTATTTTAGTGACCTACAAGAAGGCCTATAAAGTACTTAGTAGCACAGTGGGTTGGGATGCTAACAAAAAAAAAAAGGTGATTTAAATCTACCGGTCATTCTGCTGGCACAAGATAAGGATGTATGCTCTCATCTCTGAAATGTACAGTCTCAGACACCATATATAATGGCACTCTGAGTCAGAATTGAGTTGATGGCAGTGGGTTTGGTGTTTGAAACAACACCAATGCATCTTGTATTAAAATTCATTTGAATCATCATAACAAAATAAATAAGCCATTTTCTAAGAATTAAATCTTGTTTAAGAAGATGAAGCTTTACATTCACCCACATCTGTTATGTTGGAATTTAAGTTATTCTGGTAGTGTAAAATTACTTATTATAGCTCTTCTGTGCATAGTCCTTATAATTCCCACCAAATGTTTGGATAGGAGCTGACAGAGAAGGTGTTGAGGATTCTGTAGAGGAGATTGGTCAAAAGGTGTTGAGGATTCTGTAGAGGAGATTGGTCAAGTTTACCTTCACCTGGGTTTAAGTGATACACTTCAAGAACAAGCAGAGAGAGAATTCCATGGCTGTCCCAAGAGAAGAGCCATCAGGAGAGCATGTGTGAGCTTTCTGCATGAAGTGGCAGTCACAGTAGCGGGACCAGAGACGGAAGCAGCCATACTATGAGACTGAGCAATGGGCTGCATATTAGGATGGTGTGTGTGTGTGTGTGTGTGTGTGTGTGTGTGTGTGTGTGAGAGAGAGAGAGAGAGAGAGAGAGAGAGAGAGAGAGAGAGAGAGAGAGAGAGAGAGAGAGAGAGAGAGATTTCTATCAAGAAAATGATTCACACAATCATTTGGAAGTAGGTAAATGTAGTCTAATTCAAGTCTGTGGGTGAGGTGTTAAACTAGAGGCTTCTGACTCTTCGGAGATTGATGAACCAGGAAGACCAACCTGGAAGCAGGAAGACCACAGGCTGTTGGGTGCAGAAGCAAATGAACCCAAGGTCTTCAGATTAGGTTTTTGGCTTCAGAGTCTAGTGAACCCAAGGTCAGCAGGTCAGTGGTAAGCTGCTGATGATATCGGGGTCAGCCAGCTATGTGGCAGGTCATTTGTTCAAGTCTGAAGACCAGAGGTCAATGAGGCAGATGCCGGATCCAAACCCAGCACGAGTCAACCAGGCTCTCCTCAGACTCTGCTTACATAGAAAATAGACCACACCCCTGAGGAATGCAACTGTAAAGGGGGTTGCATTCCACCCGAATATTTTTACAAATGATTGATTGCTCACAGCAGATCCGATTATGGGACTGAGTGTGCAGTGTTAGGTCCCTTCACAGAGGATTACTAGGCCTAAATTACCAAACCACTGAGAATCAGGTTGACACAAAACCTATCATCGCTTCCGAGCCACGGAATAAGTAAAACAAAAAACGTAGAGCAGGGTAACCTGAGACATTTGTCAGCAGGAGCAGAGCTTTGTAGCACTTCCCCAAGCAGGGCAGAGATGGAGGAACTGGGGCTGTGAGGCTGAAGACCAGAGAGACATACCTGCAGCATGGCTGAGAAGAGGCACTACTGTAGACAAAATGATTGTATCGTTTAATGCTTTCTGATTCTGATTTCCCTAATAAACCCCATAATCATAAGTATTATCCGTGAGCCATTTAAATGAACTATCAAATCCAGCGAAGAAGTAGAGTGTCAGGGGAGGAACCAGTGATGGCAGAAGAGGATTAAGAAGGAGGGAAAGTATAGGCATGCCTGACCTCTGCCTCATAGACTCATCCGTGGGCTGCTAGAGACCTGCATTCTCTCCCCGACCCACTCCCCTCAGTAGTCAGTCAGAGGAAGCCAGACAGGCCATCCACAACACATTTGCCACATTTATAGTGACTGACTTCCTTTCCTGTTAACATTAACTAAGGTGTATGCCCTTGAATGTGTCCAGCTTCTGAGAGCCTCGGTTTCCTCATTTGTGAGAAAAGGGAGCTGGATTGGTCCCAGCCAGCTAGAATCTTCTCTGTAACTTCTTTTCTATTTTACATTATGTTTCTGATTCTACATCAGATTTGTATCTGTAAAACCAGCACAGGTTCTGAGTTCTCCCAAGAGCTTCACGAGCCAGACTCTGTTTTTTCATGTTTTGTTGTTGGTGGGGTTTTTTTTTTTGGTTTGTTTTTCTCTTTTCCCTGATTTGTATGCCTAAAACAGAGTAGTAGATTTTGTGATTTGGGACTAAGGAAAAAAGAGATAAATCAATATTACCCTTCTCTTCTCATAAATAATTGGCATAACCTTTGTAACTAGCCTAATAAATAACTGCTTTCTGGGCCTGTTTTCATAGCAAATAATGTCATACCTATCATACTGGTGGTTGGTAATAAGAGATGTTGAATTTGCATAAAGTCTAAGGGCATAAATCAAAATTCAAAATGTTTTATTGCTTTCCTATTTTCCATAATGTCATATTTCATTGGAAATATTAAGTTTCAAGTGGCTGTTCCACATTTTACACTTCCTGGAAATCATTTAAAATGGACTACAAAGAAAGGCAAACATCTAAAATTTAGGTTTTTTGTTTTTTCACTTGTTAGGAACTCAAATGGAGAAAGGAAAAACATAAAAGGCATTTGCTATTTGAATTCTCTAGGCAATTTATCTAAGACTGATCAATCGACCTCAGAATTCATTGTATCCACTACATTTAGTTTTTAGTTTTACTGTGTACTTCTTCAACATTATTGGAAATATGTCTAGTAGCATTTCTAATATTATGCACAAGATTTATGATCATTAATGTAAATAATTGCTCTGAGCACTGGCAAGTATAAAGATATTGGTACTATATTATACAATTTTTTTCTTATCTATTTGACTACCTGTAAGTAACTTTGGGTCACTAACCTCTCTAAGAATCCAGAGGGAAGCTTCCTTGTGTTTCATTGACAATGCAAAGGCACTCAGCTGTGTGGATCAGGAAAAATGATGGATAATATTGAAAAGAACGAGGATTCCAGAGCACTAATAATTGTAGCATATGTTCAAGAATTGGTGGTGTTGAAGAAAGAACCCCAAGGGGCTCTGACAACACTGGAAAAACACAGGCTCCAGGAGTGGATGGAGCAGCCATTCACTGTTTGATTTCAAGCTGGTGAATGAAGCACTGGACGCTCTCACTCATCTACGCCCAACAATTTGCCATAGATAACAGCGACCCGGAGAGCCAACTAGAAGAGATCTATCTCTGTGCCCACTCCAAAGAAAGGTGACCCAGCAGAATATGGAAACCATTGAGCATAATGATCAACATTACATGCAAGTAAATTTGCCTGATGATCATTCCAAACCAGCAGGAGCAGTACCTCAGCAGGGCGCTACCAAAGATCCGTGCCGGAGTTAGAAGAGGCCGTGGATGAGGGTACCATCGCTCACATCAGGTGGAGCTCGGCTGAAAGTGGAGAATTCCAGAAAGAGGTTCAGGGTGCTGTATGCACTATGCAAAGGTCTGCGGACCATCACCACGTATGGGACTACAGAGCATTTCCTTCCCAGTGCTCACATGGGTCTTGCACATAGACCAAGAGACAGTCTTTGGTACACAAACATAAAGTACAAATACTGCAGAGTTCAAAATTAGAAATGGTGGATCAGGATTTTACTTTTTCCACTATATTTATTTAGTCTGCATGCTGTGCAAATAACCCAAGAAAGTGGATTATCTGCAGAAGAACCAAGCATCAGGACCAAAAGAAGGTTTGTTTAAAACCTTTGATAAGTAAGTGATACAACCTTGATATGGCATCTCCCAGCAACACCATAGCACACACAGTAAGATTCTGACTGGCATCAACTTGATTCTGATGCCTAGTGACCTACAGAACAGAGTAGAATGGCTCCTGTGGGCACAGAGGAAATCTTTATGGGAGAAGGAACCCTCTTCTTGTCCCCAAGGAGTAGCTGGTGTTGATGAACAGCTGACTCTGCGGTTAGCAGCCCCATGTAGTTCATTACATAGTAAGACAGTGCCCTACTTTCTTTTGCCTGAAAAGGTCTTCCCTTGCTTGGGAGAGTCTTTCAGAAGATGCTCTGTTGCTGCCTGGCTGAGGGAGAAGGAAGCTGAGTTCTGCCCAGCCCTCCTCATGGTTTGGCTCATTGACAAAGATAAGAATTCCTCATTGTATGATATAGACTTACACTTCTCCCCCTATGCTTCCAAACACATGGTATTTTTACAATGTATAGGTTTATTATTCCTCAATAAACCTTTTTTGCTTTATTTTTAATGGTGTTTGAAATTTGTTTGAAATTGTTGAGGGAGAATAGGATTCTCATTATTCCTTCAACAAATATGTATCAAAATCCCAGCTTGTGTCAGCTATTGTGCTAAGCTTTTGGGCTACAATGACAGGCAAAATACATAGAACCCTATTGTCCTAGCTCTTACAGTCTAGTGGGAGAGAAAGATATTATTTCTGGAATCACACAGTTGCATTTAAAATTGTGTTGACATGCTAAGAATGCTGTGTCAAGCCAAGACAACAACTAAGGAAGCATGGCTGTTAGGATCTCTGCAGTTATGTCAATACTGCAACACGTTCTATGAGCATCATGTATTGTGTGAGTCTGAGCACCGATGGGACTTCACGGAGAGATTTTACTCCGTTTTATTTAATTGCAAGGGAATTTGACACAACAGGGAAAGCTCATGCACCATGGGAAAATAATGATTAGCTAAATAAACTTTGCCCAAAATTTTAGATTCACTAAGTACTGATATGTGACACATTCTAATTAACATGCTGAAATTGAAACTTTTAAGGAGTTTCAGGTTTAATAGAATCTGGAATGTTAAATGCTTCCAGACATTTTATTGTATATTCAAAACAGTTAGAGGGATGTCTCATTTTCCTACCTGCTAGCTTGTTTATGTAAAGTATCTGTATCTTTTATGTAAAAGGTCTGTGTCTATATCTGCTTGATTAGTTCCAGGCCCGTGGTAAATGGTATCTGTTGGGACTTCTTCTTTTTCTCTCTGTGTATCACAAGACAAAAAGGCAAGCAAGTTGTTGAGTCTACAGCACTGGGTTTGTTTTCATACATTCCATACATGCCTTTATTAAATTTGCCAACAACCCAACCTGCTCCCAAGTTTCCTACTTCTGACCTTGAACCTGGCTATGAACACCTGGATTAAGTAGCCCATGTCTCTTCTGTTCCCATACAGGACTTCCTTAACATAATTTTAGGTTCCATTTCTTCTTTTCTGCTCAGTTTTTATAAGTTGTAGATTGAAAAGATTTTCCTTAACTGGTTGGACATGAAAAAAAAGACACTTCCCCTTGACTTCTAGGAACTGAATTACTGCTGCTTCACATACCCTCACAGTTATTTGTGCTTCCTTGGTTCAGTTAAGGGAGAGAGGAAAATGTGGTATGGAACAAAGTCTCTGGAGTTGAAAATTATCTCTGGCCCTGTGATCTTGGGCAAATTTCCACATTAGAAAATGGAAAAATAATAATAGTCTGTACCTCATATAGCTGTAACGGAGTTTATTAACTAAATCCATGAAAAACTTAAGCCTGATCTAAAGGAAGAGCTCAATCAACATTAGCTGCTGTTGCCATTACTTCTCTGATGACAAGCACCACCTTCACCATCCCTGATTTCTAGTCTCTTCATCCTCTTGATTTTGCTTGATTGTTTCCATATCTTTTCTAACAGACGGTGAAGTTATTAACAGTGACGGAACGTGTCTCATGTCTTAGTATATTTCTTTCCTTCTCCCATTTCGCCTGCTCTATGCAGTCTCTTCCCTGAGAAATCATAGTCTGGTGGAGGTAATAACAAGAGCTATGCTATGTTAGAAGCTCACATCCAGCCCATCGACTGCCATCAAGCCAATTCTGACTCACAGGGACCCCATAGAACCAAGTAAAACTGTCCCATCTTTGGTCCGCGGAGCATTGGTGGGTTTGAACTGCATACCTTGCAGTCGGAAGCCAGTGCTTAGCTCAGTGTGCCACCAGAGCTATTTAGAAACTCATGCAAGTGATATGAAAATGTCCAATCTGCCCTGTCTCCTGTCCCCTGTTCTCCCAATCTCCATTTGTTTAAAAGTCACAAAGGAGCTTCGAGAATAGGCTAGTAATCCCGACTGCACATTACCATCACCTGGAAAGCTTGTACAAGCCAACCTCTTTGATTCATTCTGAAAAATCGTCAGAGAATGCCAATGTGCCTACAAGACAGCACGCAAGGTCATTGGAACCACCCGAGGAAGCGGAAAGTTGTACTTCCAGCTGGATGCTTACCTATGAAAAGACATGGAAGGGACAGGGGTGACCACCTCTAGTCACCACTGCCAAGGGCCGCTCGCGTAGGCCACGTGGCAGTATGTTTGCTTGTGTTTGTGAAGATACATTTAACCTCCTTTGGCAGTTAGATTTCTCATAACCTAAGGGCTTGATTTTTTTTCTTGTGTTGATTATTCACCCAGTTTCTGCTTCCAGATTTCTTGAGCAACATCTCTAACATCAAAACTGGCTTTACTCATTTTTTCAGATGCAAAACTCTGATGCTGATTCATGCAGATACTCCATTCCTCAAGTGCGGGCTACCCCTAGTGGCTTCCTTCCAAAAAAGACGAAACAGGTGTGATACAATAGGGATGGGGGAGTAAATTTACAATGGAGAAATTTCTCAAACATTGCCTCAGTCAGGTTTTCAAGGTTAACATCACACATGATGAGTCATCCTTTATATGATAAGGTGGTACCTCAGTTTGGCCTTCTTCTTGGTTTTCTCCTCCAAATAAATCACTAGCCTAATCATAGTAAAACAGTAGGCAATCCCAATTGAGGAACATTTTACTAAATATTTGACCAGTACTCTTCAAAGGAGTATTATTTATACCTTAATATCAAGAAAACAAAAATCTTCACAACTAGACCCGTCAGCAGCATCATGGTATGTGAGAAAAGACGGTCAAGGATTTAATTTTACTTGGATCCACAATCAGTACCCATGGAAGCAGTAGTCATGTATGTTATCCTGTGGTGGCTTGTGTGTCATTATGGAGTTGGAAGCTATTCCACTGGTATTTCAAATGCAAACAGGGTGACCCAAAGTGAACAGGTTTCAGTGGAGCTTCCAGACTAAGAACAGACAAGGAAGGGCTCAGCTACCCACGTCAGCAGAAGCACTTGCTGAAAACCTTATGCAGAGCCTCAAAACATTGTCCAACACTGAAAGTATGATGAATGGAAGCAAACCACTGCCTGAGACAGTGCTGGAGGATGAGGCCCTCCAGCCTGAGGACACTCAAAAGGTGACTGAGGAGGAGCTGATTTCTCAAAGTGCAGTTGACCATGAGTCAGGGAAAGCCTGTGGGAGTGGAATCTTCCAGATCTTCATTTGCTGATGGGACACTATACAAAATAAGGAGAAACAGCAGCAAACGTCTGCTATTGATGAGAACTTGAAATGTATGAAGTATGAACCTAGGAAAATTGGAAGTCTTCCAAAATGAAATGCACCGCATGATGATCAATATCCTAGGCATTAGTGAGCTGAAATGGACTGGTATTGGCCATTTTAATCAGAATAGCATATAATTTACTATGCCTGGAATTACACATTCAAGTGGAATGGCATGGCCGTCATTGTCAAAAAGGACATTGAAAAATCAGTCATGAAGTTCACAGCTATCTGTAATAGCTTCAAAGAAATACAATCAATACAACTATTATTCAAATTTATGCACCAACCACAAAAACTAATAAATAAGAAATTGAAGAATTCTACCCACGACTTCAGTTGGAAATTCATCAAACATGCAATCAAGATGCATTGATAATTATTGGTGATTGAAATGCAAAATTTGGAAACAAAGAGGAAAGAACAGTAGTTGGTAAAGAGGACCTCGGTTATTTAAACAATGCTGGAGATCAAAGATGGAATTTTGCAAAACCAATGACTTGTTAATAGCAAACACCTTTTGTCAACAACACCAAAGAAATGAACTTCCCCAGACAAAATACACAAAAATAAAATTGACTACATCTGTGGGAAGAGACCATGGAGATGCCCAATATCAATAGCTAACTCCAGGCCCAGAGCTGACTGTATGTGTGTTCAGGATAAAGCAGAAGGGAATTAAAACAAGTCCACAAGAGCCAAAATATCACTTTGAATCTATCCCAGCTGAATTTTGAGAACACCCGAAGGACAGCTTTGATGCCTTGAACACTAAGGACACAAGACCTGATGAGCCGTGGAAGGATGTCAACACCATGAAGAAAGCAAATGGTCATTAAAAAGAAAGGGAATACAGAAAACATCAAAGTGGATGTCAGAAGAGATTCGGAAACTTGGTTTTAATCATAGAGTAACTAAATCATATGGAAGAAAAGATGAAGTCAAAGAGCTGAATAGAAAATTGCAAAGGATAGTTCAAGATGAAATACTATAATGAAGTTTTATAATGAAAAGTGCAAAGACCTACGGTTAGAAAACCAAAAGAGAAGAACACACTCAGCATATTTTAAATTGAAGGAACTGAAAAAAAAATTCAAGGCTCAAGTTGCAATCTTGAAAGGTTCTACGGGCAACACAAAGAGTTGCTGTACCAAAAAGAATGAGTCAGTTCTCCCCCATGTCAGGAGGCAGCATCTGAGCAAGAGCCAATGGTGCTGAAGGAAGAAGTTCAAGCTTCCCTGAATGCATTAGCCAAAAACAAGGCTCCAGGAATTGATAGAATACCAAGTGAAATGTTTCCACAAGCTGATGAATCACTGGAAGCCCTCATTCACCTATGCCAGGGATTGGGCAGATAGCTACTTGGCCAACTGACTGGAAGAGATCCATATATGTACCCATTCCAAAGAAAGGTGACCCAACAGAATGCTCCAACTATAGAACAGTACCATTGCTATCACATGTAAGTAAAATTTTGCTGAAGATCATCAGTATCAGTAGCACATTAACAGGGAACTGCCAGAGATTCAGAGCAGATTCAGAAGAAGATATGGAACAAGAGATATCATTGCTGATGTCAGATGGCTCATGGCTCAAAGCGGAGAACACCAGAAAGATAGTTACTTGTGTTCTTCTTGACTGTGCAAAGCCAGTTGACTATGTGAACTATAATAAACCTTGAGAACTTTGAGGAGAATGGGGTTTCCAGAAGACTTCATTGTGCTCATGAGGAAGAGGCAGGTGTGAGAAGAGAACAAGGGACTGCTGCAGGATTTAAAACTGAGAAAAGATGGGCAACAAGGTGTGATTATTACATCATACTTGGCCCATTTGTATGTTAAGTAGATCATCAGAGAATCTGGATTATGTGAAGAAGGATGTAACATCAGGATGGGAGGACAGCTGATTAACAACCTGTCACATGCACATGACACAGTCATGCGTGTTGAAAGGAAGGAGGACTTGAAGCACTTGCTGATGAAGATCAAGGTTTGCAGCCTTTGGGATGGATGACAACTCAAGGTAGAGAAGACCAAAATCCTCACAACTGGACCAATAGGTAACATCGTGATAAATAGAGAAAAGGTTGATGTTGTCAAGGATTTTGTCTTTCTTGGGTCCACAATCAAGCAGCAGTCAAGAGATCAAAAGGCCAATTGCATTAGGTAGTAAATCTGCTGCACACGACCTTAAGTAAAAGAGCAGAAAAATTCTAAAATTTGATTGTTCAGTGTTAGCTATCAAATGATTATCATTTGATCTTGATTGCATATATTGTGTTTGCATGCATAGCTCTATTATGAAGAAAGAATATAATCATTTTAATCTTACACTTTCCCTCGGGAAATTCAGGGACTTTACAGCCCCTGTCTTGTTCTCTTGGTGTAAACTGTTCGGTATGCCATAGCTGTGGAAACCTTGGATTTCCATGGGGAAGAAAATGTAGCTGCTAATAGCTAATTAATATTGTGAAATAAAATTACGGTTATGACTGTGTCCCACTGCTTAAGAGCCGTAGTTTCTATTCTGTTCATCTGTTCCACAGAGTACAGTCAAGGAAAGCAAACAAACAGACTCAAAGCCATTAGAACCTTGCTCTTGCATCCATTCTCATCAGAGTATAACGATCGTCACGCCACATGACTATCTAAGCATAGATCCTTAATGAGGAAGCAACAGGCCCTGTAGTCTATAGACTTCTTGCCTCAGAGTGTAAACTACTCTAAAGTGTCTATATTCATATTTATGTATACATTTTAATATTTAAATATTGATGATGTTGTTATTCATCAAGCTTCAGGCTTTCTGAAAAAGCTAACAGTCATGGCTAGTCAGCTGGCTGAATGGAAGATGGTGCTAAGAAGGCCAAAGTCATGGATTGGATCTCTGTCATGGCTCTCCAATGTTGTCCAGATAGAAGGGAAAGTGTCTTTCATGTCATACACTGCTTTGAACCCCAACCAACCAATTGAAGCGTGTGCTATTGGTCCAGTATTTTTTAAAGCACTAATAAGAAAAAACATTTAATACATACATATAATCACTACTTGAAAATGGTTTAAAACACATTCTTATAATGATGAGGTTGTTCAAAAGACAGTTAAATTTTTAAAATTACTTTAATAAAATGCCTACTTTGTATATTAGATTTAGGTTACTTGGACTCATGGGTTTTATTTCTGCAATCACATCATTATGGTTGTGTGCATGCCTACTTACCCAAGTAAAAGGATGTAATTTGATCTGAAATGTTCATCGTTTAAACAGAATTCTGACTCATTTGCAATCATGGTGCAATACACTGTAACTTTCATTGTTTTGGTCAACAGTCTTATTTGTGTCATAATGAATAATGGCTTTATCAATAAAAAAGAGTACTGAAAAGCAAGGATGTAACTTCAATGACTAAGGTGCTCTTGACCCAAGCTATGGTATTTTCCATTGCCTCAGATGCATGTGAGATTTGAACATTGAGTAAGGGAGACTCAAGAAGATTGGATGAATTGGAATTGTCGTGCTGGGGGAGAATACAGAAAGTGTCATGGAAGGTTAAAAGGATAAACAAATCTGTCTTGAAAGAAGTACGTCCAGGCTGCTCTTAAGAAACAAGGATGGCAAGACATTGTCTTGCATACTTTGGGAATATGGTCAGGAGAGACAGTCCCTGGAGAAAGACATTATGCTTGGTAAAGTGGAGGGACAGAGAAAGGAGTCCCTCAGTGAGTGTAAGTGCTGCAACTAGGGGCTTGGTCACCAGAACAATTGTGAGGTGGGCACAGGCCCGAGCAGAGTTTTAGTCTGTCGTGGTGTCACAGTGGGAGCAGACTGGAGGGCACCTAGCAACAGCGACAACATTGCTGTGGACAACTGTGCTGCTGAGGGCCTGCTTTGAGTGCGAAAAAGCTCAGATGATACTTTGGGGACTAACATGCCCCAGCCACGCCCTGGTATTAGTTTCAATTGCCTTAGATTTATGCAATAGCTGGACAAGGAGTGAGGAAGAACGGAGAAACACTGATGCATCTAAAGCAAGGCATGTTGGAGAATGTGGAATGGACCCTGGATTGCCAGAAGAAAGAGCAAATCTGGAACCTGCACAGCTAGAATGCTTAGAAGCGATGATGGCAAGACTAATCTCGTATACATTGGTTATGTTATCAGAAGGGGCTAGTCCCTGGAGAAGGACATCCTGCTTTGTAAATCGAAGGGTCAGCAAAGTAGAGAAAGAGTTTCAATGCGATGGGTTGACCCAGGGGCTACAACAGCGAGTTCAAACCCTCAGGGACTGGGCAGTGTTTCCTTCTGAGGTCCATGGTCACTGTGAGTCCAAACAGACTCCATAGCACCGAACAACAGCTCATCCAAATAGCGGAAGTCGCCAGGAAAACGGAAAGCCCGAGCCATCGCCACAGCCCCGGGGTGCCTGGGGAGACACGACAACCAAATGCAATGTGCACTCAGGATAGGCATCTAAACAAAGGACATTAGGTAAAAACTAAGAAAATTTGAATACAGGGTAGACTTTGCTTAATAGCAATATGTTTATATAGCATCATTAATTGTGGTAAATGTTTCATTCTACTGGAAGCTAGGTGAGAGTTGTATGGGAACTCTGTACCCTTTTTGCAACAATTCTGTAATTCTGAAACAATTCTAAAATAAAAAGGTGAAACTGCTGTTTTGAAAATTTTGGCAAGTTACATTTTGAAGTGATGAAGATTTTCACTTAATTTCAATCTCAATTGAGCAGTTATGACACCAATCCAAAGTCACTGCCATTGAGTTCCTTCTTCTCCATTTGAAGACCTCACAGAGTAGAACTAGCGCTCATGGCTTTCGAGGCTGTACATCTTTATGGCTCTCGTGCTTGATAGGAATAATTGGTAAGCTCAAATTGCTCATCTCTTGGTTAGCAGTCTATTGCATTAACCACGGTGCCACCAGGGCACTACCTGTTATCCAGTGGCCCTCAAATTTGAGCGAGTGCCTCAATAACTTGAACCCATTGCCCTTGAGTCTATTCTTATAGGCATATTAAGCTCATAGGAATTTCCTGACGCTCTGAAAATCTTCATGAAAGCAGACTGCTCCTGTTTTGCCAACTGAGACCTAGTAGGATAAAGTAGAACTGTCTCACAAGGACTCTAGAACTTTAAATATTGACGGAAGCAGACAGCCACCTCTTTTTATTATAAGAGTAGCGGGTGGGCTCAAATCACCAATTGCCTTCATTAGCAGCCCAGTGCTTAGCCCACTGCACCACCAGAGTCCCTTCACCATAGCCTGACAGACTGTTGAACAGATCCCTAGGTTCCAGCCTACAGACTCTGATTCGGCAAGCCTAGGCTGCCGTACCAGAAAGTCTCCAGGTGATGTCGATGCTGACAAGCCACTGGGACCCAAGCACTGCTGTGGACCAGTAGTCTCAGAATTAAACACAACCTTTCCCCATCTTCATCAGCAAACAAGGTAAATCAGATTTATTTTATGAGTAATCAATGTATATTTTCCTGTAGCAGCCCAAAGGATGATGTCACATGACCAGCATATAATAAATTCAGCATATTTCCGATTGATTTTGTTTTATTATCTGTGTATTTATGACCATCAATAAGTGCCAATGTTAGTAGTCTAAGCATGTGACTTGGGAGTGTTAATTCACAAGTTGAAATTCCAGGTAGTCTTATGAAGATTCCTTTGCCTGCATGTCTGTAAGACTGGGATAAAAATCAGTAAGAGAATTTCAAATTTGCCTGAGAATTCATCACTTGAAGAATGAAGGCCTTGAGCTAAAAAGCTGGAGAGGAAGTGCAAACGTGGATGTTTTTGCCCACACTTCCTGCCTGTCAGGATGAATTCTGAAAGAGGAGCGTGGGCAGGCTTATCAGTTTGACAACTGATGTTGGAGAATTCCCAGTATGGTCTGACTTTGTCTTGCTGGGGCACGTGCTGGGATCTGCATGCAAAGAGAATGAAAGAAAACAAGGACGAAGCTAAACATATCTTCCAGAACAATTTAACTCAAAGAAGAGCTGAGGTTTATACCACCTGTATCATTTCTCCAAATGGACTATACAGTTGTGAGGAAAGAGTTTAAAAATGAACTGTTTGTTTAAATTTAAGAAAAAAAATTTAATCTTACTACATTTCCAAATGAACTGGATTTAGTTAGGGTAGATAATTTAAAAACCTTAGCCAAGTTTGCAAGTGTATACAGTATCATCTTAAATTTCTACTAAAATGTTTTCAAATTTAGCGACTTTGGGAATTATAGGGTAGAAGCTAACGTATTGCTGTTTGTTATTACACCGATCTAGATCCTTAATGGGTGCTCTGGTGGCGCGGTGTCTATGCATTGGGTTGCCAAGTTCAAAAGCCCACGACTGCCAATCTACAGACACAGTGGGAGAAAGACAGGGCTTTTTACTCCCGTAAGGAGTTGACTCCCACAGGGACTCGGCATTGACTTGATGCCAGTCATTTTTTAAATTTGTGTTGAGGGTCTCCACTAAAATCATATGGAAAGTTTTAGCCCACAGAGAAACAATCAGTATTTGCTCCCAACTAGGGGCTCCTACTCTGTCTGTTCCTTTCTAGAGCGCCTTGCCCATTTCTTTCATCATGGTCTGCATTCAAGCATCCATTCTGTGGCTTTGACTCCATCCTGCCCTTACTGGTTTTGCTGCATGAAAACTCCAAGGACCCAGCTCTGTGCCGCAGTGCGTGGGACTTCCTCCACCCAGCCACCGCCCCTGCTTTCCCAGGATTGACAGACAGCGGCAGATACAGTGTAAAGACAGACAGAGCGATAAGTTCCATGCGGGGAGGGAGGGAGGACCTCAGCTCGTTTCACCAGCAAGATAAAAGTAGACTCCTAGAGTGAGTTAAGTAGCAAGAAGGAAAAATAGGAAATATAGACAGAGGGACTGACAGCTAGGATCGTCAGAAGTCCTCCTGCAGCCCTTCAGACCCAAGTTTATTTAACAATCAGCCAGAAAGCCCCGGGGAAATATATCCCACCTGGCAGGAGAGTTTCTCCTTCCTGTGACTTTGGTCTTCCTGGGCTTGTAGGTGTCAGCTCTCTGCTTTGTGTTACGTCCTCGAAGCCATATCCCAAAGCTACGAGAATTCTAGGAGCATGTCATGGGAGACAGACACTGATTTATACAATTAATGTTTTTTTTCTCATACACACAGTTGCCTGTGATTGATGGTCAAGGTTTAATTTTCATGTAACTGTTTTTGGTTCCTTCTATTGCCTTAAATTTTTTTTTACTATACACCAATGTTTTCCCATCGCTTTTCCTATGCTTTCTTGCTCTCTAGAAATTTACTCCAGAGCATTAATCAAAAACGTGTAGCAAAGTGCCGCTGTCCAGCACCTCTGGCTCACCTCCACCTCTCTTCTTCTTCGTGGTTGTTCTCAATAGTTAATATAACACAGGAGTCTGTCCTTTCAATAATTGGCTCTCTTCCTCCCTCTTGTCTCTTCTCTCTCCCTCTTCCTCCTTCTCCACCCCTCTTTAGTTTAGCAGTTAAACCCAGTTGGCGCTGACTAGTGAAGAATACTTTGATAACTGTTGTTAAGGCTGTTCTAACTGCCCTGGAAATAGGGCTCTGGCACAGCGTAACTACCCTTGATTGGGAAACAGAGCACAAATCTGGGGCTGGCAAGATTTCTTTGCAGATAGAATAAATGACCAACACCCAGACAAGAAGCATCCAATATTGGAGGGGAGAATTGGACTCAGAGGCAGAAAAACATTCATAATCCTGATTTTTCCATTTGTTAGTTATATAATCTTAGGTACAACCTCTTAGAAACTTTTAAAAATTATTATTTGAAAGATGGAAAGGACATTAGTCTTGTACTCTTCCCAAGGTTGCTAACACAGATAGAAGGAAATTGTGTACATAAAAGCTACCAGCAAGTTGCAAATGCTTTTATCGGTAAACTACCGAGAGCCAGCACACATGCGATTATATTATAAATGTCTTTTATCAGGTGCCTGCTTTCTCCACATGCTCTGGTTCTCCTCAGCTGTGTGTGTGTGTGTGTGTGTGTGTGTGTGTGTGTGTGTGACTGGTCCCTTTCTGAAGGAAAGCGCAGGTCACTGAGCATACACCTCAGAGCCCACTGACTCCTGTGTCCTGTGGAAGACAGATCTGGGGCCAGCCACTCTTGTAATTCAATCCTGAACAGCCAAAGCTATATGCTCTTGGGCAAGGAGCTCAGCTCCTCAAAGGTAGGGTTCCCTCTTCTGTAAAACTGGAGCAATTATTCCTGTAGGATTCTTGAGAGACACTGTGCTCAACTCCTGGTGTGTATTCAGTTGTGCTAACTTCACAGGCAGGCAAGGCACAGTGAGAAGGCAGGCCAGCAGGAGCATCAGAAGGCAGATGGGAAGGGTGCTCGCCACCAACCTTGCTCAATGAATCACACTTTGCCTCAAGCCCCTCTGGGCAAGCTTCGACCTCCTTCTACTCTGGGATGACTGTCCAGATCTATCAAGGGTCCCCAGGGGACAGCATCCATGGGGTCCAAGCTTGAGACACCCCACTGGCAACAGAATTGAAAATAGGGCTTTTGATTTCATGGAGTTGAAGTATTCTGGACTTGTGAGCTGGGATTCTCAACCCCTTTCACACAGAGGCAGTCTCAAAGCTCAGTTAATGCCTACAGCAGCCGTTACCATAGAGATTGCTAACCCCACTTTGGTGCTGTGGCATCCGGATATGAACTATTGCTCAGTGAAACAAAGCAATGTCTTAAGGTGACAATGTATTGGGCGAGCTTTGCTCTTTACTGTTCTTAATCAACAGAGACTGAAAGCTGAATGGTGAATGATGGAAATCCTCTTAGGGAGAGACTGACAGTGCCGAATAATCCTCTTTGACACGTCTTGCTCTTGTCAGTTTTAGGCAAATTAACAAGTTCAAATCGGTGGCAACTATTCCTGTCTTTCCAGCTGTGGAGATTCTCAAGCACAGTGTGATACTTTTAGCTACTTGCCTGAACAAAATGCCTAAAAGCCGTATCCATGTCTCCAGGGGATTATTAAACGGAAATGGAAGTACATCCACCAGTTTCTGCCAATCTTTCCCATCATATGCTTTGTTTGACTGACAGGTGACACTCTTCCTCACAGTATGTGGGAAACCCATAACTAGTCTTTGGTCCTTACAGGAAATGTGAAGATCCCAACTTATTTTAAAGGAGGCATTTTTACAAAAGAGCATGCCTGCTGTTTGCTCGTAGCTCTTACTGCATTATATTTCTGAAACACTCAGTGTCAGATACATTCTAAAACTTTTGAGTTACAGTTGGGCAATAGCATTATGATTTCCTCTGCCTTAGCTCTCTCTGCACCGGAGCCTGAAGAAAGAAAATAGAAGTAAACGCCTGCATGCCACCCTGGCATGTCTCATGGCAACACCTGGGTTGAGAAATACTCAGTAGTTTAGTCATTGTCTCATTATTCTTCTTCGGCTACTAACAACTGTTTGATTGCTTGTCTCATGGACACAATCTTTGGATTTAAGTGGGGCACTGGATTGCTGAATGAGATCTATGCGTAGAAAGGAGAAGAAATTTCTTTTAGAATTTAAAATACTAATTTCTTATCATTACACAGGAACCTGGTAGAAATTCAAACCAGATTCAAAATAAGATGATGATGAGGGATATTATTGCTGGTTCTAGATGGATCATGGTTGAAATGACAGAATACAGAAAGATATTCGCCTATGTTTCATTGACTATTCAATGGCATCTGATTGTGTGGATCATAACAAACTGTGGATTGCGGATAACATTGTGAAGAACAGAAATTTCAGAACACTTAGTTGTTCTTATGTACAATCTGTAAATAGTACATGAGCCAATTAAAATATTTGAACAAAACTTGCTGTATTTTGTTTAAAATCACAAAAGCTATGCTTAAGAGTTGCATTTTTTCACCATACTTATTTTATTTGTCTGTTGAGCAAATGACTTGAGATGTTGAAGATATTGAGCTGCTAACTAAAAGGTCATCAGTTCAAATCCACCTGCTCTCCCTCAGGAGAAAAACAAAATTGCCTGCTCTCATAAGGAGTTAGGTCACAGACCACTGCACTGGTCATCCTACCCAAGGAAAGGAAGGAGCAAACATCAAAAGCCAGGATACGGGATGAAATGGGAAATCCCAATGGACCCCCAAAGAGTAAAAGGATAATCACAAAGTACTATGAAAGTCTGCATTCTAATGAATTCAACAACATGGAAGACATGGAAAAATACTTGGAAAAACAACCCTCCCTAGATTATCCCCGTTAGAGGCCAAGAACCTCAACAGACCCACTGCAAAGCAAGAAATAGATATGGTTATCAAGAAACTGCCAATGAAAAAAGCTCCCAGACCAGTTGGCTTCACATCAGAATTCATAAGGATTTAGAATCTTGTAAACCATGTGTGGGGTTGCTACGATTCAGAAGCAGCTGGGTGGCAGTGGGTTTGGTTTGGATTTTATATGAAGAAGAAGGTAGCATCAGGATTGGAGGAAGACTCCCTCCATGCCAACCCCCTTAGGCATGCAGAAGACACAAGCCTGGTGGCTGAAAACTAAGAGGACTTGAAGCATTTGCAGATGAAATTCAGCTATTATAGATTTTAGTATGGGTTGTACCTCAAAAATCAAGAATACAAAACCCTCACAGCTGGGCCCATAAACAACAGCATGATAAATGAAGAAACATTTGAAGTATTCAAGGATTTGATTTTATTTGGAGCCTCAATCAATGTCCATGGAAGCAGTAGTCATCCCACCAAGATTCAGCAAAATGACATATCGCATTGGACAGATATTGGTCATCTCAAGCAAGATTCAACAAAATGACGTATTGAGTTGGGAAGATCTACTGCACAAGTCCTCTTTAAAGTATTCAGAATCAAAGCTGTCACTTTGAAGAAAAGAGGTACATTGATCCGAGCCATGGTATTTTCAGTCATTTTCAGCCATATGCACTCAAAAGTTGGGGAATGACGAAGGAGCCTTAGGAGGAATTGATGCATTTGGTTTATGCTGTGGAGGAGGAGCAGTGAGAGGACCACGGCTGCCAGAAGGACAAAGACAACCGTTCTAGAACAAGTACAGCCAGATGCTACCTAGGCGTGAAGATGGCAGGGCTTTTGTATCACATGCGTTGGACATATTATAGAGAAGAGCCAGTCCCTGGGGAAGGACACCATGCTTGATAAAGTGAAGTGCTAGTGGCCAAAAGCAAACCTTCAATGAGATCAGGGGCTGCAACAATGGGCTCAATAGCAATGCTTGTCATGCCCCAGCACCCGGCAGTGTTTTGTTCTGTTGCATATAGGTTGTTATGAGTCAATAACAATGACAACAACACATAATCTGATCATCAACACAGACAGAATTCTTGACAATTAGCCAAGTCTCTGGTTGATTCGTGCTTTTGTAGACTTTCATTGCCCCATTGGAGAACTGTTGATTAACTCTATTGTTGTTGCTGTTCCGCCCCGGGGCGATCCAACCTACGACAGAATGAACACCGCCTGGTCCTGCACCGTCCTCAAGGTTGTTCCTATGTTTGCACCCATTGTTGCACCAGTGGGTCAGTTCGTCTTATTAGGGGCCTGCCTCTTTTTCCCTGCCCCTCACTTTACTAAGCCTGATGTCCTCCAGGGACTGGTCTCTCCTAAAAACATCTCCAAAGTATGTGAGAAGTCTGGCTCTAAAGAGCATTCTGGCTGTACATCTTCTAAGACAGATTTGTTTGTCCTTTTGGCAGTCCATGGTACTTTCAATAGTCTTCCCAAGGAGCATACTTCAAACCTGTCGATTCTTCTACTGGCTCTCTAAAGAATGCCTATCGCTGCTCTGGACCCCTAGTTGACCCCAGGATGGGCTGGCTAGTCAAGGTTTTCTTCTTGTCATTCTGTGTATGTCTTACCGTGTGTCTCAGCTACTATTTCCCTGAAAAGCGCATCTTCAATTCCTTCTACCTCTATCAAGTAATGTTATTTTATTCTGCCTTTCTTGCTGATGATTCCCTAAAAGGAAATGATCAGCAAATTATAGTCAAAACCCACTTGTTTTTGCTAAGTAAAGCTTTATTGTAACATAGCCCTACGTACTCATTTATGTATTGTCTCTGCCCACGTGTTGTAACAGCACAGTTGAATGTACAAAGACCATGTGGACAGAAGATTCTAAAAGTTTACCCTTGACTGAAATTTTGCCAGGCCCAGTTCTAAGGAAAGAGAGATTCTTTCTTAGACACCCCTGCCTCCCTCCCCGCGGCCGGGTCCCTCTTCTTCCTGGCAATTATGTTAGTTGTTGCCATTCATCTTCTGCTGCTTTACTTTGTCCCTGGTTCTTTTGTATTCATTTCCCCCCAATGTACAACTTAGGTTTACCTCTATTAAGAATGGCTCAGTTCCTTATCGTGACATAAACATTCCTAGAAGAGGAGTGACTTTGGGGGAAAAAAAAAACACATAATTATTTTAAAAGCCAGTTTTCTGCAGAGTACCTCCAATCCAACTATTTAGTCATGCTGAAGGGTCCAAGATGTACTGAATAAAGTGATGTGACATAAGATGACACTCAGCCACCTCTAAGCAGTGTTTCACGCACTGGATTTGCATGGTTCCACCCAGTCATTGGTGGGAGTTAACGAAGAAATGAGTAGAAGGGTCATAGCTAGCACTTCGCATCACTACATTAGGGCAGCCGCCTGAAATAGCCTGCTCCCGTCCATTTGTTTGTTTGTATGCTGCTTCCTCCCTTGGCAACGCTGTTGCTGCGTGCCACAGAGCCCCAGCCCTATTCACTTCAAAAGTGAGCTGACGGAACCCTTTGTTTTCCCTGCAAAATATGGTACTCCTCCTCCTCCTATTTGAAGCTTTCTTTTTGAGCCCAACCACCTTCAAGCACATTTGGAGTCTCCCTTAGGATGTTTGTCACATTGTGCTTTGTATTTCCAATAGTTGTGTATATCTGCCCCGCTTTCCCCTCATCACAACAATGGGAAAAGGTTTGCCTTACTCATCTTTAATGACTTGACCGTGAACCCCAAATCACTGCCGTTGAGTCCATTTCAACTCATGGTGATGCTATCGGGCAGAGTCGAGCTGCCCAGCGGGGTTTCCAAGGCGTCCATCGTTATGGACGCTGATGTCCACATTTTTGTCGCGTGGAGGGACTGATGACTTCAAAGTGACCGTCTTTCCGGGAGTTAGGCAAGCACTTAAAGCACTCTGCTGCCAGGGCGCCTTGCCTCCACCCTGCCTCGGGCTAAGCAGAGCCTGCTTGGGGAAGTGGAGGAGATGGCTGGACGGACGCCGGGGCTGCATCCATAAGCCCGGGCACAGGAGCAGTTGTGAGGAAGGGGCAGGGCGGGGCAGGGCCGCGCAGGGTCGGGCAGCCTGTTGTGCAGGGTCACCAGGGGTGGGAGCCGACTCGATGGCAACTCCGACAGCGTGTAGCAGCTGCCTAGAGTCTGTTGAATGAGCCTGGATTTCCCTGATCAAGAATGGGAAGCCGTGTGCAAAAAAGGATTTGAAGTTTCCGAACACATTTTCCTTGAAATAATAACGTATAAAAACCGGAAGAATAGACACCAAGCACACCTCCGGTTTTGCCTTTTCAGGTTGATGTCAGTTTTCAAAAAATCCAATCTCCATTTATGGTGTATATTTTTATGGTATATATTTATGGTATATATTTTTAATGTTAGTCCTGCTTGATATTTTTTGTAAGTCCCATTATTCCATAAATCTCTGCCTTACACGGAAATGCCAAGATACTTATGCATACTTGAACGTTTTTTCCATTGAAAATCTTTAGCACTAAATTTGCATGATAATGTCCGCAGGATTTCATTTATCCTTCATGGAGAATTCATCGGTTCAGATTTTGAATTGATAATAAGCCTGTGTCTTCACAGGAGTGAGCTGGAGAAGCCATTAATGTGCGTATGTCGGGGTTCTTCTTGGTTTGGGGCTTTTTTCTTTTTGTTTTGTTTTGTGTGTGATTTCGAGGGAGATGGCTGTATATGCCCATTACAGCTGATTCTTGGAGGCCGGTTTTGTGTGGAATTTAAATGCTCAGTTTAATTTTTTTTTCTTGGATCTTCAATATGTGCTGTGAAGTTAAGTCATTTAGTTCCTTTTAATGACTGGGCTTCAGCTGAGCAGGAGGCAGTCTGCTGCTCCTGCGGCCAGAGTGGTGGCTGCAGAACAGGCTCCTTGATTTCACACGCAGAGATGGCGGCCATACCCCAACCAGCTGGCTGCAGACATGGACAGTTGGGAACAACGGAAACTGGCAACCGTTGTGGAAGGATCACTTCAAGTTCACTCTTGGAGGGAAGACGTGCTCACTGCGGGCATATTTGTCATTGTAGTCTTGAAGGAGATAGAAGACAACGATCTGGGCCCTTAAGAGAAATCTTTGTCAACTTTTACCTCAGTGTGAATTTTTGCTTTCTTTGGGCCCTTGAGTTTCCTGGTTAGCATCTACTCTCATATCACATTAAAAACATTTTTTTTAAGTTGCCAGAGACTTGCTTCTGACTCATGACCACCCATGTGTGTCAAAGAAGAAGCGTGCTTTTGCTTCGTAGGGCTTTGAATCGTTCATCTCCGGGAAGTAGATTGCTAGGCCTTTCTTTCAAAGCATCTCCGGGTGGAATTAAACTTCCAGCTTTTCCATGAATAGGCGAGCTTGTTAATAATTGGTACAACCCCCCCCCCCCACCAGAAACTCCACCATAGCATAAAAGCATAGTCCAATCAGTCTGCTCTTATTGTCACATGCTGTCAAATCCATTTTTGACTCAGACAGACCCAAACTGAAAAAGAAACCAGCCTCAGGAGGTCAGGTTCCTTCCTCTCACACAACTGTTGTGGGGTTCAATGCAGCGACCATTCGGCTTAACTCTTGGGCCACCAGGGCACCTTTAAAGCAATCCAGGTGTTTTAGGTAAGAGGAGAATTGAGGCACAGCATTCCTGTGATACTTTTTAAAAACACTCACATGCAGCTTGGAAAACAATCCGTGATATAGGCATTATTTGGTATTCAGCCATAGTTTTTAGCTAGAAGCAACCATAGAAATAACTATTTTTATTGGCCCAAAGGGATGAGGAGGTTGATTCCAGACCTGATGGGAACCAGAACTTAAACCCAGACCCTTTCTTCTAAGTCCAATGTTCTTTCTAGTGTTTCATAAAATGCCAGTCCAATCATAGGACACCTTGTCTTTATGTTTTATTAAAAATTATTTCTAACCCGCAAATGCAAGGCTGACTCTACCATGCTTCCCTGAAATCTTCCTTTAAATATTTATATACACCTTTTCTTATTGTTTTATTAAATGAGTTCTAACTCACAATTTCAAAGTATGGTTCTACTATACTCTCTTGTAATCTTCCTTTAAATATTTTCTTCACACACCGGGATCATCATAATTCTTGAATATTTACACACCCAATCCAAATTAGCTGACATTTACCACTGACTGAGTCAGCAGGCCCTGTCTCAGGGCTTGGATGCGCTCATTTACTCAGCTCACTGCCTTCCAGTCAATGCTGACTCATAGTGACCCCCCTTCCCCACCGTGGGTTTTGGAGACTACAGTTGATTAGAGGAGTAAAAAGCCTAGTCTTTCTCCCAAGGAGCTTCTGGTGGTTTTGAACTGCCAACCATGCACATCTCAGCCCAACTCGGAACCACTATGCCACCAGTGCTCCTTACTAACTCATTTAGTACTCACAAATTCTAATGCAATGAAAGTTGTTTTCACCTGTCTTACTAATAACAGTTTGGCTGGCTTGGGCAATATGGCCCAGAACCCATGCTCTGAGCACTACACCAAAAACTATAGCAAGTACGTCTCATTAGGAGTCACGCAAAATTATGTGGGTTAATCCTACAAGATGTGTGATTACTGGTTAAGAATCTATAGTTTTTCCGACGGTCAATAGAATGTTGTTCAGTGTCTGTGGCCTTCTTTCTGGTGCATGATAATTCATATTGTCCCAAAACAAAATTGCTAATGACAAGATGAGCACTCAATCACCTTCAAGGAGGAATCTCTTTGCTAGCATGGTTTGTTCAACCACTTCCTGCATGTGAAGTTGTACAGTGAACAAGGAAGGCTGAAGAAGATTGGTGCCTTTGAATTCTAATGAGTTTGAATTGATGTATTTGAAATATTAAGTTTGCAAAAAATATTCAAAGTAACACAGGCTGCCAGAAGACCAAACAAATCTGTCTTAGAAATAGTATAGCCCGAATGCTCCTTAGAAGCAAGGATGACAAGACACGGTTTCACTTACTGAGGACATGTTAGGAGGAGAGACCAGTCCAAGGGGAGGCGGGGGAAAGGAAATGGGTGTTAACAAGCCCAGGGACAAGGAAACAACAAGTGCTCAAAAATTAATGGTAAGAAGGGTGTGGGAGTTCTGGTGGGGCTTGTTCAAAAGCAGTGTAACCAAGAGGAATTGCTGAAATCCAAATGAAGGCTGAACATGATAGTGGGACAAGAGGACAGTAAGAGGAAAGAGGGAAGAATGAGGAGGCAGAGGGCATTTATAGAGATCTAAATACAGGCATGTACATACATAAATATATTTATATAGGATGATGGGGAAATATATCTATGTACATATATGTATAGGTTTAGTATTAAGGTAGTAGATGGACATTGGGCCTCTACTCAAGTACTCCTTCAATGCAAGAACACTTTGTTTTATTAAACTGGCATTCCATGATGCTCACTTTCCTGACACAATCACTGAAGACAAAGTGGGTGCATAAGCAAATATAATGAAGGAAACTGATGTTGTTTGACTATCAAAAGACATACCATAAGGGGTCTTAAAGGCTTGAAGATAAACAAGCGGCCATCTAGCTCATAAGCATCAAAGTGCACATGGAAGAAGCACACCAGCCTGTGTGATCATGAGGTGTCGGTGGGTTCAGGTATCAGGCATCAAAGACCCAGAACAAAAAAATCATATCACTGTGAATGAGGGGGAAGTGCAGAATGGAGACCCAAAGCCGATCTGTAGGCAATTGGACATCCCCTTAAAGAAGGGTCGTGGGGAGGAGATGAGCCAGTTAGGATGTAGTATAGCACCAATGAAACATACAGCTTTCCTCTAGTTCTTTAATGCTTCCTCCCCGCCACTATCATGACCCCAATTCTACCTTAAAAATCTGGCTAGACCAGAGCATGTACACAGGTACTGATAAGAACTGGAAACACAGGGAATCCAGGATGGATAAACTCCTCAGGACCTATATTGAGAGTCTACGTACCAGGAGGGAAAGGGTAAGGTGCGGGGAGAAAGGGTAAAGAGATCACAATGATCTACATATAACCCCCTCCCAGGGTAATGGACACCAGAAAAGTGGGTGAAGGGAGACATTGGTCAGTATAAGACATGAAAATGAATAATTTATAAATTATCAAGGGTTCATGAGGGAGGAGCGGCAGGAAGGAAAGGGAAAAAATGAGAAGCTGATACCAAGGGCCCAAGTAGAAAGAAAATGTTTTGAAAATGATGATGGCAACAAATATGCAAATGTGCTTGACACAAGGAATGGATGTATGGATGTGTTAAGAGTTGTACGAGCCCTAAATAAAGTTAAGAAAGAGAGAGAGAGAGAGAGAGAGAGAGAGAGAGAGAGAGAGAGAGAGAGAGAGAGAGAGAGAGAGAGAAAGGAAGGACATCATGCTTGGGAACATAGACTGTCGTGGAAAATGAGAAAGACCCTCAGCAAGGTGGACGGACACAGTGACTGTAACAATGGGCTCACATACAATAATTGTGAGTTTGGCGCAGGACCAGACAGTGTTAGATTCTCCAAATCACAGGGTCACTATGACTTGTAGCCTACTTGGCAGCACCTAACAACACAACCTGGCACCTCACTTGATCATCTAAAAGCTAAACTAAACCTGTTGTCATGGAGCCATTTTGACTCACAGCAACAGTCTAAGAAAAAGCAGAACTGCCCCACAGAGTTTCCAAGTGTCTACGGTTGTAGATCCTGACAAAGGCAGACTGCCACATCATTCTCCTGTGGAGGGGCTTCTGGCCCTGGAACTACCAACTTCTCTGTTGCGATGGATTCCTTAACTATCATGGTTCCTACTTGGGGAACAGGAAGAGTTATTTTCACTTTTAAGACAGTCTTGGCAGAGGAAGGTGTCAGGGCAATGAGAGCAGAAGGCTGGGTGGCTGATTGCTCAGGAAGGTCCTGGAGAGGCTGTGCATGCAGATGATCAGAGGTTCTGTGAATGAAGAAAGTCTGAGGGTAGGGGAGACTTCTGAAGTTTAAATGGCAGTGGTGGGCCTCCTACAGTGGTTACCATGGGTGTGACAGAACTGGAAGACTTGGTTCTCCTGAGCAGTTTTCAGTGGGACACTGGGGGACCACTAAGCTGGGAGCATGTGCTAGAGTGTGTCATAGCTTGCATTCACACAGCCAGAGTCATGAGTTTCAGAGAGGTTGATAAAATACTTTAATTTTCCCCAATCACATCTGTTTATTAATTCTTAAATCAAACAGATTTGTGTGCTTTGTTTCTAGGTTGGAAATGTATGGTTTGAGACCAATTCAAGTAAATTATCCTGCACCACCCCCATTCCTGGGAAACAGAAATGTTCTTATTTGGATGAATGCTTTGCCTCCATTCTATTGGTCTTAAGCCTGCTGGTTTGTGTCTTCTCATGGCCAACTCTTTGCAGGAATTTCCCATCAGTCAATTGACTCTTCTTAACTGCCTTCTTTTTTGTCCTTCTCCTCCAAAAGGTTTCTCAGATGAAAATTCGAAACTAAAGACAACGTATAGGGGATTGGAGACTCAGAAAAAGACACAGTCTCAGATCTTCTGACATAAAAGATTGTGAGGCTATTCATGAAGAGGTCAAGATCATGGTAGTGGAAGTAGCCCACCATGAGGAAAGACTATGTTCCAGATGCCTTTGCAATACTTTCTCATTTATCAAGGGACTAAAGTGCTGTGCTTTCATACTTGTCCATGCAAGATTGCATACACATACAGAGAAGAAGAAGAAAATGAATAAATATGAGATTTTTTTTCTTGGTAGCTAGAATGGACCCCAGCTCTCCCTGAAATAAGACACCGTTGTTGTAGGATTGCTTGAATAAACTCACCTGTGAGAGGCCAGGACCTCAGGTAGGATGAACGTGCAGGGAGAGAAGACCCTGAGAAGTAGGGCAATGGTGAGACAGGAGGGAGTTGGAAGTCCCTAGGAATGCACAAGGAGGTGATCGTGCAGAAAGGTAGCTAAAGGTGATCCTGAAAACACTTTTTATAAGGGAAATTTAAAAAGCGATATTAAAGGATATCTTCCTGTGTGCCACGTGTATTCATTTCCTAGGACTATAATGGTGCCACAAATTGGAAGCTTCTAGAAACAAATCTGTTGTCTCCGTTTGGGGTCTAGTAGTTGAGATCTAGGTACTGACCATGTCCATTCCTTCTGAGGGCCCTCAGGAAAAATCTGTTCCATGCCTCTCTTATCTTAATCCTTGAATGTTCTGAGCTTGTAGACCAGTTTCTGTCTCCGTCTTCACATGGTCGTCTTCCCCGTGTCTCTGTTGCTGTGTATCATTTCCTCTTCTTTAAGGACATCAGTCATATTGCATTGAAATCCACCCTACTCCAGTGTGACCTCATAGTAACTGCTGATGTTCTCAAAGGTCATCTTTCCAAACAAGATTACAGTCACAGATGTGACAGAGAGGATTTCAGCATAGGGTTGTAGAGGCCATAATCTGTAATACCATGTAACTTTCACCTTGCTTCAACAATGCTCAACATGTGACCAATCTAAGTTTCAACTCATTCTTTCCTTTCCCCACATCCCATACTTTTATATAAGTCAGAAGGTTCATGTGATATTCATAAATGCTTCAGTATATATCCTTAAAATATATGACTGATATTTTGAAAACCTGGTACCATTACTGTGTTGCAGTGGATTACTTGCTATGGTTCTTCTAGCCACAATCTGTCCCTCCCATCCAATGACAGGGCGGCACCAGGTCGGGTATGTGTATGGAACTCTATGTGGGGATCGGTCAGTTTGCCATTCTGAAAGACATGAAATGACCGATCTCAGAACTAGAGGATCTACTGCCAGAAAGAAAGAAGAACAAGGAGTGGAGATCCCTGCATGCGAGCGTCCTTGGTCCAGAATACAGAGCTGTGACCCCAGCTCAATGGGAGAAGGGTGGCATAGAAATGGCCGCAGCCAAAAACCTGAGTACAAGTCAGAGGGAGTAAAACCGAGGGCCTCGGAGCAGGAGACTCACTTGCAGTGTGGGACGCCTCCAGGAAGTTTGAGCTAGAGTTGAGGTTGGTGGGGGAGTGGAGGGTCCTTTGAGCATTTGTTGAAAGTATTAAAGGAGGGTCTGAACATTGCTTGAGCCAGGTAGAAGCCAAGGAGCCCAGGGCTAAGAGACTGAGGACTTGAAGGCACACATGAGAAGAGGCCCTCCTGGCTATATCCTGAATATTGCTGATCCTGAATTGTAACCTGTTAGCCTCCCTAATAAATCCAATCATTATAAATATTGTCTGTGGATCCCATGTGGCCATTACAACAAATTATTGGACCCATCATAGAAGGGGGGAGTGCTGTGGGGGGCGTGGTTGGTGTCAGAATTGGGGGTGGGGATGGAAAGTGGAGACATAGCTGTAGAGTAGTGAAACTGATCACACTTTACAAATGTTGGGGTGCTTGCAGGTATACTTTTCTGTGGAAACCATCTGCAGTTTCCCTCTGGTATTCAACTGGGTCCCTGATCAGTAAAGACTGAGAACCCCAGATCTTGGACTGATAAGGAGTTTGACTTTCCAATTGTGAAAAGAAAGGGTGTCAAAAAGCCTTCACACCATTTTGACAATTAACAATACAAAGAAGCAATTCCTTCAAATCATTAACTGTAGTGTCCCGGAGGTTTTATAAATGCACCTAAATTCTGCCTTCCATGACAGGTAACCTCAGGATACAGCTGGACCATTTCTTTCTGTAACAACAAACTTCAACCTTATCAACCCAGCTCAGGTGAAGCAAGACATCATCAGCACTCTGGTGGATTTCCTGCCAATAGTAAGCAGTATTATGATTTAGAACCTTACATAAATGGAATCACATGGTATGCATTCTTTATGTT
Organism: Tenrec ecaudatus; assembly: GCF_050624435.1. Taxonomy (NCBI): domain Eukaryota; kingdom Metazoa; phylum Chordata; class Mammalia; order Afrosoricida; family Tenrecidae; genus Tenrec; species Tenrec ecaudatus. Next base: position 101,732,810 of record NC_134538.1, read on the forward strand.
TATCTGAACATAATGCCTTTAAGTGTGTTTGAAGCCAGATTTAAGCCCTATACTTCACTGCTTTATCTTCTAGATTTCTTTTCATTTATATGTTCCCCCATTCTTGTATTTTTTTCCAATTTGTCATTTGTTTGGGGAAGATATAAAAAATATTAAATGTAATCTACTAAGCAGAGATAAGTGAGAAGCCAATGCACAGGAAAATTATTCAGAAGCAAAAACTCAGAAAAGAAATTTCCTCTGGAGCCAACACACAGACTTCTAGAGCCCTCATGGCACTGTGGGAAAGGCAACCACAAAGTCAGGAGTTCAAATCCACTAGCCAATCCAAGAAAGCTAAGACTGCTTTAACCCATAAAGTCTCAGAAAGCCTATGCACTGTCAGTGTGGGTCAGGATTGACTCAAAGGCAGTGGGTTTTTATTGAAACTGTGAGAAAGTACACATTTCTCTTTGCTAAAGCCATCTCTGGTGAAATTCTATTATGATAACCTTAGCTAAGACAACTGTCTTGTGAGAAGTGCACACAGCATCCCTTTTCACTTGACAGATACATTTCTAGCCTTCTATATTATCTCGGCCTTTGTGGAATGTATGACTGATTTCTCAAGATGACATGATCAAAATAACTTTCTAACCCTCTGCCACCGAGGACCAGAACTCTACCGCGATAACTCCTCAGTGAAGCACAGGCTGAGAGTCTCTTTCCAGACAGTCCATTAACCTCTCTCATACACGTCTTCATCGGGAGAGTGAGGGAGTCCAGTTCAATTCAGGAGCCGTGGGATGAAAGACACCATGTTTCCTCTCTGGCCCCAACAGGACCTCACTGGCAGCCTCAAAACTGAATCAGAACAACCTTTCTTAATCCAGGAGCTTGAATGGGAATCCACAAACAAGCGAACTATAGTAAATAGAATGTACCAGCTATTAAAACTCTTCGCCTATTTAGTTGCTGGCCTACGAGAAATTAAATGACAAACATTTATGTATTTGTGTTTTTTCTCATGGGGAATTACTCGTTTAGGGTCAACCAGGGTGTTCTGTAACTGAGAGTCCTTAAATGAGATACTTCACTGGATCGTGCTATGGGCGTAGTCAAACGAATAATGCTCACTTTACAAAACTTAGTGTGCATGAATATTTGTCTCTAGGAAAGTCATCCATAGATTCCTTCATATCTTCAAAGGGTTCCATGATCAGAAAAGGCTAAGAATATATAGAAATTCTAGGTGTTCTGAAGTTAATATGTGGAAGACAAAGGGGTGGTGATCCTAGACAATGTAGATAATGTGTATATATATATAACATAAGTTCTTCTAGAAGAGCGGTGCGGTTCTCAACCTGTGGGTCACGACCCCTTTGGAGGTCGAACAACCCTTTCACAGGGGTCACCCGATTCATAACAGTAGCAAAATGATAGTGATGAAGGAGCAACGAAAATATTTTTTGGTTGGGGGGTCACCACCACATGAGGAACTGTATGAAAGAGTCAATGGCATTAGGATGGTTTGGAAGCACTGTTCCAGAAGATTAAATTTGGAGCTGGTTTGGGAGGCTGTGCATGGGGAGGTAAACTTTTACTTTCCCTACTGGGCACTGGGCAGTGTGGATGTGGTAGGTGAGCCCGGTCTAACCTGTATCAACACCACCTCCAGAGCCTTTCTTCCTGTTTTCTTCCCAAATAGTCACCTGACATATGAACAGTTTTCTCTTACCTATTTTCGTGAAGAAGGCAGCCTGCATTCTTCTTAGGAAAATTACTTTTACATCAAACTCATTGCTATCCCCCACAGGGAAAGGTTGAATAATACACAAAGCAAAGAGAGAAACAAACAGAGAGCTAATGAAGACTATACTTTTCTAATAAAATGGAAAGGTGAAGCTATCATGTGAATGGAGAGAAAGTAGGTTTGAAGCAGTAGACAGCATAGCAAAGGCTTATTTAGCTTTCTAGCTCCTTGGTTTAGGTCTTAGTAATGTGGTTTGAGGTTTGTTTGTAATATTTGATCATTTTATTGGGAGCTCTTACAGATATCATAACATTGTGTAGTTCAATCACATCAAGCAGTGGTAGCAATTGCTACCACAATCAGTTTCAAAACATCTTCTTTCTTTTTTAATTTCTTGATGTCAGCTCTCCTTTCTCCCCACCCTCTGGAACCCTTATTCATTATTGTTTCCCTGTGATAGCTTAGGTATTTTCATTTTTGCCATATCTTACAGAATCCAATATATCCATTCACATACAATTCTGTTGTTCAGTCCCATCAAGTGAGGTTATACAGTCGTCAGTGCTGTCCGCTCCCTATTCTCCCCACACCCCCTTCCCACACCCTCAGGGAACCATTACTCCTGTTACTATTTCTGAAGAGTTAACTATCTAGGCTTCAATGTACCGAATGGTCTTAAATGTACAAATGAATATATGCAAATCTAACATGATTAATAAGGTAAAACAAATTAAAACCATAATAGTAAGGGAGGAAATATTAAAGAACTAGAGGATAGTTATACGGTTCATCACTGCTATACTGCACCCTGGATATATCATCTGCTCTGGGTGACCCTTCTGAGATGGACTATCCAATTATCTTATAGGTGGATTCTGGGTCTCCACTGCATCCACACCCCTTCACATCAATTTGGTTGCTTCTTTTTGAACTTCTGATACTTCTTCCCATCGGCACCTCATGGTCACACATGCTGGTGTGCTTCTTCCATGGGGGCTATTTTGCTGCCCTGCTATATGGTCGCTTGATAGACTACAGGCCTTTAAGACCCCAGACGCTCTGTCTTATCATTTAAAGAGCTATCAAACCACTAGATATCAGCCATGTTCTTACAGAATCAGGATCTGAACAGCAGACAAAGTGATCACCCATGAATGGATTCAGCCCATAGATTTGAGTGTGGAAAAGCAGTACAGTATTTTACTGTTAATTAAAACTTTGGAGAGAGCACATTAATTCAACTTCTATTGAAAGGTTGCCAATGAGCTCTGGGAGCTAAAGCTAAAATCTCTCCAATCCCAACCAGCCTGCATCCTCATACATTACTTGAATTTTAAACAAAACCCATGGGACCATAAAGGATGTTGGGTGCTAAGCTTAGTTTTTATTCTAGATGCAATGGAAAGTTTTGAAATCATTTTAATTGGGAAAAATAGAATGATCAGGTTTATGGAAATTTTACTAAGCAAAATACAACCAAAAGGCCAATTGCTGTCATGTCCATTCTAACTAATGGTGATCTCATTTTGTCAAAGAATTGTGTTCCATAGACTTTTCAGTGGCTAATATTTTGGAAATGGCTCATTTGAAAATAAGATCACTAGACCTTTCTTCCAAGGTGCCTCTGGGTGGATTCAAACCACTATTCTTTTGGTGAATAGCTGAACATATTAGCCACTTGCATCACCCGGGGACTATGGAGAATGGACTAATCAAATTAAACTAGTTTCCTCTCACAACTCCAATTAATAGCATCCCTAAAGGACAGAGTAACCCTTCCCCATAAGGTTCCCAAGGATATAGATATTTCCAGAAGTAAATGGCCATGTCTTTCCCAAGGAGCAGCTGGTCGGTTGAACACTCGAGCCTTTGGGTTTGCCACCAAACGCTCGAACCACTGCCTCCCCAGAGCTCCCTGGAGAAGGGAGTAAACCAAAACCCCCTTTGTGGAGGCACGCAGACTGCAACCAACTGGATAGGGAGGGGTAGAGTGCTCTCAGGGTTTCTGAAGCTCTACATCTTTATGGAAGGGTCGCCTCCTTTTTCTCCCATTGGGAAACGAGTAGGTTCAAACTGCTGATCTTTTGGTTAATATCACAGTGCATATCCTGCTACTCCCCCAAGACTCCTGGAAAACGTATAAGAGCATCAATTCACAACTTTATTTGACTTACTGCCCCTTTTCAGGAAAACAAATTACTCAATGTCTCCCTGGCTATTGAAAACATTTGTACTATAACCCATAATTCAAGATAAAGAGTAGCCTTATGCAGCTCCCCTGGAGTACTGCCCTTACCTGTGTGAGAGGCAAGACTAATTGTTATTATTAACTCCACTGTCTTCAAACTCAGAGGTTCCATCCTTTGGGCATCATACAGCAGTGGTTCTCTAACAGAAAGGTGAGTCAAGCATATCAGAGGAGGCTTTGAAAATTGGAGCTATGCAGATTCCAGTACACAGGCCGTGCAGCAGGGAAGACCTGAACAGCTCATCTCCAAAGAATCTTCTAGATTGTTGTTTCTGCTTCTTTATTTCCCCCATACCTCTTTCATCTTTCCTAATGCTCTTTTCTCAATTATATCTGCCTGGTTGACCATCACTGAATGTTCTCTGTTAGCTTAGCCCAGCTTTCCCTGACTCTTTGACACACTAGCATTCTCATTACCTGCCTCTTACTAATTTGTAAGATCTATTTTTCTGCTTGTGGTATATCACCCTACCACAGGAAATGAATAACATGTAGCTTTTCGATTTTTCTCGTACTCAATGAATTGCCAACGGAAATTAGAATTAGGGGGGGAATATCCCGTGGCAAGATCAATTGGCTACTGACCCACTGTGAACTGCTGCTGGCGTATTTTCTCCCAGCACTTCCCAATCTGAACAGAAAAGTATGCCATATAAGAAGCATGACTCATTGTTGATGTGATTTGAAAACAGAATGAAGAAATGGAAAGAGGGAGCACCAGTTTTATTTCAGTTTGCATCCAGCTTTGTGAGTGTCTTTCGGCTGTTGTTGCCCTGTGTGTGATAAGTGAATAGGCACCCTGTGATATTTTAACCCAGTCTTAATCCAGCAAGTACTCCACTATGAGTAGGGGTAGAAATGCAACAAAACTGTGTGCTTACATGATGCCCTGCTCTCTAAGAAAGTTCCTCTTTGACACATCATGATGTCATTTGTAACCATGGAGGTTATGTGATAAGATTGCTCATGAGTCCAGCTTGTCCTGGCGTGGAAAATTCTTCAATAAACTTATGAGCACAATGTGTTAGTCTGGGTAAACTAGAGAAACAAATTCATAGACACTCACATGTGTATAAGAAACAGCTTTACATAAAGAGTAATTGTACATTAAGAAAATATCCCAGCCCAGTCTAAATCAAGTTCATAAGTCCGATGTTAGCCCAGTTGTCCGATACCAATTTGTAAAGTCTTCTTAAGACTCACAAAACAAATGCAATGATGCTGAAAGCAGGAAGATCACAGGCCAGTGGGTGGGAAGTCTTGTGGATCCAGTGGTGTTATAAGCATCTCAGCAATGGCTTCTCCAGCTCCGAGGCTCTGGCTGCCATCAGCCTGTCTCCATGTGGCTTGTCAGTGAGAATGTCTGACAGGGACTGAGCATGTGTCCCACCTCTAATGAGCTTTTTATTTCCTTAGCACCTCTAAATGAGGCCATCAAGCTGTGACCTGACTGACAGACCAAACACCATCCCTTCATTCATAATCTTAAATTGACAATAGATTATGTAACTACGACACACAATTATATCTATATACATTGAATTCTCTTTACATAGGCTTGAATTAGTTGTGGGTTTTATTCATAATATGTCAAGTATTTCCACCACTTTTCTGTCAGTTTATCGTACTACGGTGGCTAGTATATTGTTATATGATAGCCAAAAGTAGGGTTCCAGGAAATGATGGAATACTAATAGAAATGTTTCAATCAGCTGATGAAGCACTGGAAGCACTCACTCATCTTCTGCCTGGGAATTTGGAAAACAACTAATTGCCCAAGTGACTAAAACAGATCCATATTTGTATTTATTCCAAAGAAAGGTGATTCAACAGAATGCTCAATTTGTAGAAGAATACCACTGATATCATATACAAGTAAAATTTTGCTGGAAATCATCCAACAATAGTTATAGCAGTACAGTGACAAGGAGCTTGCCTGAGGTTCAGGCCAGATTGAGAAGAGGACCTGTAACAAGGGCCATCATTGCTGATGTCAGATGGATGTTGGCTACAAGCAGAGAATACCAGAACGATCTTTACTTGTGTTTTACAGACTATGCAAAGGCATTCAACTGTGTGGATCATAACAAAGTATGAATAGTCTTGAGAAAAATAGGAACTCCCAAACACTTAATTGTGCTCATGTGGAACCTGTACATGGATCAAGAGGCAGTTGTGTGAACAGAACAAGGAAACACTTCATTGTTTAAAATCAAGAGAGGTGTGTGTCAAGGTTGTATCCTTTCATCACACTTATTTGATTTGTATGCTGAACAAATGATCCGAGAAAGCTGGATTATATGCATATTAAGAGTGGAGGAAGGCTTATGAACAACCTGCCATATGCAAATGGCATAACCTTGCTTGCTGAAAATGAGAAGACCCGAAGACTTGCTATGAAGGTCCAAGATTGTAGCCTTCAGCATGGATTACAACACAGTGTCAAGAAAACCAAAATTCGCTTAACTGAACCAACAGGTAACATTGTGATAAGTGGAGAAAAGATTGAAGTTGTTAAGGATCCCATCTTGCTTCATTGATCCACCATCAATGCTCATGGAAGCAGCAGTCAAGAGATCAAATGACACCTTGTATTAGGTAGATCTGCTGTATAGGGCATCTTGAAAGTATTAAAAAGCAAGGGTAAGGTGTGTCTGCCCCAAGCCACGGTCTTCTCCATTACCTCATATGTATGGGAAAGTTGGATATTGAGGAAGGAAGACCAAAGAAGAATCAATGCATTTGAATTGTGTTGGTGAAGAATATTGAAAGTCCCATGGGCTGCCAAAAGAACAAACAGATCTGTCTTGGAATAAGTACAGCCAGAATGCTCCTTAAAAGCAAGGATGGTGAGACTTGATCTGACATGTTGTCAGGAAAGACCAGTCCCTAGAGAAGAACAGCATGCTTGGTAAAGATCAGGGGCAGCAGAAAAGAGGAAGGCCCTTAGTGCGGTGGATTAACCCAGTGGCTGAACAATGGGCTCAAACATAAGAATAATTCATTATGACAATGATGCTGGATTGGACTACATTCCATTCTGATGGGCATGGGGTCTCTGAATCAGAAATGACTTAAAGGCATCTAGCTACAGCAACACATGGAGCATTTACTTGGGAAAAAACTTCAGTGCCTTTTAAAAAGAGCTTATAGTTACATTGTCTGCATGTGCAGTATACAAACAATCCTCTTAGACTTTCTGAAACACTCATCCAAGCACTCTGCATTAGGAACTCTCCTAGTTCCTAAAGTGTCTGGAATATGATATGATGATCTTGCCATCTGAAGAGATGTTACCATATCTGGTGAGAGAGGACTAAGAAAAAAAATACATACAAACTCAATCCGCATGTTTCCAAAGAACGGCGCCAACATTAGTGATGATTTTTTTAAAAAAAAATAGCAAAGCTGTGTTTTTAGGGGGAAAACAGCTCTGTCTGTAGGAAATATTGGATCTTCACTGCTACCAGAGTCCAATGAGCCCAATCTCTTTAACAACAACAACAAAAAAATAGAGATTAGAAGTGGGTGCAAAAAACCTTTGCACCCCTTCAGCCATTTAGCTCTTCATGATACCAACAAATTGTAACAAGAACAAGCAGACGTAAACCCAAAAATTGAAACAGAGAGAAGGAAATCCAGGAATGTGATGGAAAAAGTAAAAAGCAAAAAAAAATTGAATAGATAGTTCTTAGGGAACTGGACTTATTCCACAAACACTTGCTAGCTGCCCAACTGCCATGCCGGATTTGGGTGAGGAAGGTTAGGATCCATTCTTCCGAACACAGAAACTCTTGATATTTCTATTTTGCATCATAATTCATTAACTGTGGTCACAGACTTGTTCAACATCAAGATGTCTCATTTCTGAGTAGATGTTATTGCCAGACAACATGACATTTAAAGTCTCGAGATCGAAGTCTGGCCCTGCCGAGGCAGTATTGCAATCTCAAATGAAAACCTATATCATTTTATTTTTCTATCCACAGAGAAGGGACATTGTTGGATAGGCTCTCATCTCAATATGAACCTGCATGAACCTCCTCCCACATCATGCTATACGGAATTCTTAGTAATGTTTATTATCAATGTTCATTGATGTTATAATGTTCAACTGTGAAAAACAGTTGTAAATTTTCAAATGTAATATTTCTGATATGGGAATACTAACAAGAAAACTGTTTTGGAAAATCATTCTATATTGAGTTATACATTATTAGTAACTGAGCATGAGCCTTTTACATTTTCTCATTATTTTCCTTTAATTAGTACTTTATTTCTCAAAAACTACAGGTTCACAAATATAAATTACTATTGCTTAGCTAAAACAACAGATAATTTGACAAAACTATCAAAACACTGGCAGGAATTAAAAAATGAATCAACAGCATTTCCATAGTCTAAGCAGAATAAGTCACATGACTTAAAGCTTTATTGTAACTGAGAAATAAGGACAGAGCATTGGAAGACTCAGAGAGTAAATTAAAAGAGATCTTTAGCCTGGTGCTTATACTGACACATGTGAGATGTAGCAACCACCTGCTTACCTGCTGCCCCACCAGAGCTCCGGTTCTTCTAAATGGCCTTGTGTTTTATTTAGGGCATGAATACATGATTTAATCTTTTGCCATATTTTTTATTTTTACAGTTATTCTGTGAAGCATTTAGCATAACTAATCTTGATTTTTATGAAACTCCATGTGGCAGTTACATAATTTCCTGTCAACTTGCGAAGGGGTGGAGTCTAGCCTGTGAATCAGGTCGCAGCTTGATGACCTCATTTGGAGGTGCTAAGGAGATAAATAGCTCACTGGAGGCCAGACATACGCCCTCTTCCTGTGAGACATTCCTGTTGACAAGCCACATGGAGATATGCTGATGGCAGCTAAAGGCCTGGAACTGGAAGAGCTACATGGAGACCCACCCCAGCACTGAGATGCTCCTACCACCACTGGATCCACAAGACTTTCCACCCACTGGCCTGTGATTTTCCTGTGTTCTGTGTCATTGCATGGCTGTGTGAGTCTAAAGGAATTTATGGACTAGTATCAACATATGGGCAATATCGGACTTATGGACTTGATCTGTTGATCTTTACCATCAAGATCCCTCTTGCACACATGTGAGTGTCTCCTTGGATTTGTTTCTCTAGTCTACCCAGACTAACACACTCCACATCATATTTACTTAGCATTTGTCAGTTGATGGATTCTTTGGGATACATAATGTAAGAATTTGTGAGGTCCACCAAACAGACAGCATCATTGTCAGTTTGCTGAAAACAAAGTGAGCCATCTGTATTATAAAAAGTCATTCAGGTGATTCTGATACACACTAAAATTTAAGAATCAGGCCCATAATCTATTTCCAGAATATCTGAGCTGATGGTTTAGTGGGGTTTTGTGTCAAGTTGGCTAGGCAGGATTCTCAATGATCTACTAAGAACTAGGAATATCCCATGTTGTGACCTAACATAATCTTATCACCCCCACAATGAGATCTGCTGTGAACAGCCAAGGAGTTGTAAGAAGATTAGGATGGAATGCCACCCCCAGGTCACAACCTTGATGCAATTGAAAGGAAGTTTTCTTAGGCGTGTGGCCTACTTCCTATATAAGTAGTCCTTAGGAAAGTTTCCTTGTACTTTGCTGGGTTTGGATTCTGCCTCTGGCTCTTTTATCTCAAGTTCTTTGGACTTGAGCCAATGTCCTGCCATACTGCTTCCTGATACCAAGAGCCATCATCAGCTTGACATCTGACTTGCCAACCGATCTGCCAACTTTGGATTCATTTGCCTCTCCAGTCACAAGCTGATCTGCTGTCCTGGGATCATCCACAACCACTACCCTGTGAGGACTAAAATAGTACTTGTCCTATCTTCTACTCCTATGTGAGCCATTTTCTTGATAAAATGTGTGTGTGTGTGTGTGTGTGTGTGTGTACACCTAAATGTTAGGAGCTGAGTTCAATAGAAGAATAGATCCCCAAACAGAAGAGTTATAGGCTCTGTATATGCTGGAAGAAAATAACCTTTAGAGTGGTATAGAAGTATGCTAACTCTTCCCACTAAGGGGATATACATGTTGTGGTGGGGCTTGTGCACTGCAAGTCTATTACAACCTATAGTGACCCTATAGAATTCAATAGAGCTGCCCCTATGGATTTCTAAGGGTGTAATTCTTTGCACAAATCTTTATCAGAGCCAAAACTGTCATCTTTTTTTCCAAAGAGTGACTGATGCATTGGCACTACTATTCTTGCAGTTAGCTGCTTAATGCATAACCCCAGTGACTTTAAGAAAGAGTCCTCTGTGTGCTAGTAACCCATTAAGCTGATAACCATCAGGCCGGCTGCTTCAAGGAAAGGCGGTGAGGCTTTGTATGCTGTGTGAAGGGTTACAGCCTAAGAGCCCTGGAGAGTACTTCTGTCCTGTCTTCAGTCAGAAGGAACTCTATGACTGTAGGTTTGCACCTGAGTTAACCTTCCAATGTAAGTGTGATATTTCCATTGGCTGCCACATGCACTGCAGCAGGCTAGTGTGGAGGGAAGGGAAAAGGAGGACTGATCTCCTAATTCGCCTGAAAAGATTGTATTTTGCTTAGTTATTCAAAATAGAATAAAATTAAAGATGATATGCATTTTAAGGAAACGATTCCCATATTATGAAATGTAAGGAGTATATGTTGGTTATAAAGGGCTTAAAGTATCTTCTTTACTTTTAACCTTGAAGCCAAAGGTTCTCTGTATTTTGCCTAAAATCCGTAGAGGAAATTACAGCTATGATGACGGAGGTATTCCTCCTCCTCTTCCTTCAGGGGATGAGAGCTTCTTCACAGGATGTGATTAACTGGAACTCAGCAAGTGGGAGTCCCTGTGTGGCACAAAGCTTAGTATGGTTAGCAGTTAATCATAAGGTTTGAAATTCAAGTCCTCCCAGAGGCACCTGGGGGAAAAGGCCTATCTACTTGGGAAAAAGCAGCCATTGAAAACCCTACAAAGCACACTTCTACTCTGACACTTACTGAGTCACCCTCAGTTAAAGGCACGTACTGGTCATACCATCTCCTGGATTCATTTCTCAAGAGCAGCCTGTGTTCGGCCAGGTTTGCTAGAGAAATAAGTCCAGGGCACTCAATATCTGTGTAAGAATGAGCTTCACATCAAGAAGTAATTCTATATGAAGAATACATCCCAGCCCAGCCCAACTCAAGTCTCTAAGTCTGATACTAGTCCCTCAGTCCCTCTGCAGACTCGCACAGCCACATGCAGTGATGCAGATTGCAAGATTACCACAGGCCAGTGCATGCAAAGTCGTGCAGCTCCTAGGTCAGTGGAAACATGGCAGCTCTCCGAGTGGCCATCAAGCAGGAGAATCGAGGCAGAGAGAGAGGGAGAGGGAGGTTCCCCCGGGCCCCCTTCTGAGAAGGCCAGGTCCACAGAGAGGCATCACCAGGTTGTGACCTGATTGCCAGGTTCAATACCACCCGTCCACTTTTATCTGTCTTCACGCTGACATAAAATTATGTACCTACCACACAGACCTACAGTGGGTTGTTCCAAAATACCGGGAAAGTGTTTGAAACCACGGCCCCCAGAGCACGGCTGGGAGGCTGCCTTTGTTCATCTGGCTACATTGTAGTTCCATGCCCTCAAATTATTGTCTTCCGGGAAAATTTAATCTTTAAGGCTATTGAAAAGGGCTAGTTAATGTTGACGTTCTTCTTTCTAAAAGATGGCAAAACAACTTTTCTTATGATTTTCTCCATTTCGCTGCAACTCAGATTGCAAAGTGGAGTTTTTCTCCGGTTACCAACCATGCACTACTTCCTGAACCTAAAGCAGGAGCTTCACTATGAAACATGTTCCCTAAGAACATACTATAATTAAAATTTTAATAAGGAACAGTATTTGAATTATATTTGCTATTAACTTCACTCCCAGAGGAAAGTAAAAGGAGGCTTTCGTCCTTGGCTGTTACAATCTGAAGCTCTATTTCGGAAGCTAGGCTGAGAGTCACATTAATATACCCATAAATGGGAGTCGATTCATTGTGAGTCTGCCATGTAATTATGGTCCCATTATATTCCATTACAGTAATAATGCGGCCAAATATAGTATCAGCAAATAAAGCAACTAATGAACACATAACCTTAGAGTCCTATATATTTTCTGCTTTATGATGTAAACTGGGACACAAGTGAGAGAAAGAAAAATAGCCACATGCAAATGAGCATTTAGGGTAGGAGTGAGTATGAGAAAGAGAGGAAGATATGAGGCTAGTTATCCAAATGGTATTACAAGTTATATAAATGAGAAGGTAACACCTGATCAAAGCCATGGTATATTCAACAGACTGCTATGTATGTGAAAATGGGACAGTGAATGAGGAAGACCAAGGAACAGATGATTTTGAATTATGTGTTGGTGAAGAAGTAAAGCCAAAATATTCTTTAGAAGCGAGGCTAGTAAGATTGGATCTCGCATATTTTGAACATGGTTATCATAAGGGACCAGTTCTTGGAGATGGAAATCACATGTAGTTGATTTGTCTCCTGCAAAATATTTATCAACTTGGCTAGACTATGATTTTCACTATTATATAGTTGTCCTTTTTGAGGTCTGGTCTAATTACGTGATGTGTTGTAAATCTTCGCCTCTATGGTGGGCATGACGCCAGGATGCACTCTGTGGGAACTGGTGGCATCTAGGGTAAATCTCTTTTGAGATGTCAAATGGATTAACAAGCAAGCAGAAACCCGAGGAGCCTACCATGCCCGGACATCAGAACCAGAAATGGAGTGTGTTCTTTCAATTCAGGGTCCCTGTGCTGGGAACCTTTGAGACCCGAAGCAAGAGTAATGAGAAGACATATGGAAATATCTGAGGATCTCCAGAAACACAAATGTTAATATAAATAAGGAATTTCCCCAAATCTGGCAAAAAGACAAAGTTTTTTTTTGAGAGCTGATTCTATACATTTTAAACTCCTAAACTGTGAAGGACTTTATTTCTATTTGTTAGAGCCATCCACTGGTGGTATTTTTATTATATATCTATATATAAATAACTAAGCACTAGATAACTAAGACATTTTGATAAACTGGAGGATTAGAGGAAAACAGGACGATTTTCAACAAGATCCAAAAAACAAACCAAACTCACTACCATCAACCTATAGTGTCCCTATTAGAAAGGGCAGAACTGCCCCTTGTGAGTTTCTAAGACTGTAACTCGTTACAGGATTTAAAAACTTCGTGTTTCATCTGAGGAGCAGCTGATAGTTTTTGAAAATGCTGACCTTGCAGCTGGCAACCCAGCTCATAGCCACTACACTGACCTCTAGGGCAGGACACTAGGGGCGCCCTAGTTTTAGACATTATATATTGTCGAAAGAAGGGGCACCGCGATACTGTTACTGACGTCAGATGGCTCTTGGCTGAAAGCAGAGAACACTAGACACAACTTACACTTGTGGGCGAGGACCTGTGCCAATGAACTGAACTCTGTGGACCATAGCAAATTGTGGGTCCCATTATAAAGTACAGTAGTTCCAGAACACTTCCTTGTGCCTGTGCAGAAGCTGGACACGAGCCACGAGGTAGTGGTTCAAACAGAGCAAGGAAATACCGTGTGGGTTAAAATCAAGAAGGTGTGCACCAGAGCTTCACCCTCTTGCTATACTTATTAAAGCTGGATAGTGAGCAAAAATCTGATGATCAGGGATAAATGAAGGAGGACACAACATCAGGATGGGAGGAAGACTTTTTTTAACAACCTGCAATGTGCAGATGACGCAACCTTGCTTGTTGAAAGTCAGTAGGACTTGAAGTGCTTGCATATAAGGATCAAGGATTGCAGCCTTCTGTGTGGATCACAGCTCAGTGTAAAGAAGACAAAAATTCTCCTACCTGGGACTAATCGGTAACAGTATGATAAAAGAATAAAGGAAGAAAGGTGAAGTTGACAATGGTCTCATCGGATGTGGATACACAATCCATTGGGATGAAATCCATAGGAGTAGAAATCAAGAGAGCTCGTCACTGTGTTGCATTGGGTCAACCTGCTGCTCAAGGCCTTGTAAAGTCTTGGAAAGCAAGGATGTCACTCTGAAGGCTAAAATGCCCCTGACCCCAGGCAGAGTCTTTGCGGCCTACTAGCTGCATGGGCGTGGAATGTTGTTGCTGCTGTGAGTGCCTTGAGTTGGTTCTGACCATAGCGAGCCTCTGCACAGCAGAATGAAACCTCCCCAGGCCTGCACCAGCCTCCTGATGGTTCCCAAGCTGAGTGCTGAGTCCAATGGTCCCCATGCTGAGCCATGGTGTCCAGCCATCTTCTTGAGACCCTTCCTTTTTTGCTGTCCCTCTACTTTACCAAACATGAGATCCTTTTCCAGGGCCTGGTGTTGCCTGATGACTTGTCTGATGTATTGATGCATTTGAATGGTGGTATGGACTAAGGATGTTGAAAGTACAATGAACTGTCCAAGAAACAACCAAATCTGTCTTGGAAGAAGTACAGCCAGAATGCTCCTTTGAAACGAGGCTGATGAGACTTTGCCTCATGTTACCACTTTGGCTAGGTTGCCAGGAGAGACTAGTCCCTGAAAGAGGACACCATGCTTGGTAAAGTGAAAGGGCGTCATAAAGGAGGAACACCCTTTACTAGAGAGCCTGACGAAGCGGCTGCAGCGGTGGGGTGAAGACGTAACACTGACTGTGGGACCGGTGCAAGAGCAGGCAGGTTTGTTCTGTTGCATGTTGTAGGAGCACTGCAAGTCGAGCTGGAACCAACTCAGCAGCACCTAACAACGATAGCATCTTGTCAAGAAAGACCCATCTAAACTGAACATGGAGATGATACTGTTGATGTAGGGTGGTAATTTGACTAATGCCTAGCTGTAATTTTTTAACAATGAGAATGTAGTAATTTTATAAGAAACTTTCATGAAGTACAAATAAAAGGATTCTGAGATATGCACAGGGAAAATTACTAAGTACTTAAGTAGTTGAGCTCTTAACTTGGAATGAACCTACAATTAACATTTGCCACCATAAATTTATCAATCAATCAAGATATATTCACCGAGCATAGTATGAACGCACTACCGAACTTAATTTGGAAAACCAGGAGTCATTTCAGAGATGATTGCTGGTTGATACGCTTTAGAAGCTGTCACTGCCATTGTTAGAGGAGTAGATGTCTTATTCAACATTTTGAAAGTTTTGAGGTAAAATGCACTTTTAAAGTGCTGTTAAAATATTGAGGTTGGATACGACTGGACGAAGACAGTGGCATTCTACAATCCTTTAGGAAGATGCTTTATAAAGGTAATAAAGAAAGTATTGCTCCCAAATCCCAGAACCTTTATTAAACAAAAGTATCAAAATGTGAAGCTGTTATTGATTGGCCTATCTTCTACCCAAATCTCTATATTGCGGAAGTCAGTGTTTTCGTTTCTCCAACCCTTCCCGAAAGACATCTGTGCTCTTCCGTTTCCGCCGGGCCAGAGCAGCAGCTCTGGCGTCCCCAAGGGACTCAGATCCGGCTTCTTTTACATGTTCTTTGATTTGGGGGGTGTGTCTGGAAAGCGTGAAACACCCCATGACACGGAAGGGCCTGGAAACCACAATGCTGAGTGAAGGTAGGCCATCACCAAAGGAAAATGCTGCAGAAGTCCACGACTATAAGGAAACACCAACACAGAAGGTGGGCTTCGGCTCTCAAGTCATTGAAACTTCCCAGTCAGTCTCCCAAAGAAGTGTAGAGCCTGCCGAGCACCCACAAACCATACATCACCCCCCTTATATGCACATCTTAGAAGCCACTTGGCTAGAGGAGACCTCATCTCAGCTGGGCTCATTCCTTCAAACAGTGGGGAAAGGAAGAAGGCCAGTCCTTTGCAGCCATACAACATTGTGATCAGGTCATGCCAAGTCAGCAGACACTCCTACCAGAGTGATAAGGAAACCTTACTGGAAAGTCAAGTTCAGATGGGAGGAGGGAAACATTGATGTTGGACAAGAGGCAGTTCCTAATTAGATACTCTTCACCTAGCTTCTATCCCGCCCTGGGTGGCTCAGGCCATGTGTTATAAACAACTATTTAGCCTTAGACGCTGTCCTTTCAAGGAACACACCGTTCTTCATCAGCCACACTAGAAGGACTCCATCGGGAGACCCCATAAACTAGCCCTTGGACTTGAGACTGAAACTCCCTGGTGTGAGAAGAAACAGATGACAGCCAAGGCTATGGAACTGCCAGTCACTAGACTTTAGTTCAGATCCCTTGCCTTGTGGGTCCTCAATGCAAGGTAGTCCAGGACCCCCCTAATAAATTTACCATCTTAATGACGGCTCTGCTTTACTAAGACATGTGTTAATCTGACAGGCATGGCTCTGCCCTTGTGAAGGAATGTCAGTAGAGATTTTCTCCTATTACCAACCCTCATGGTCAATTTATATAGTTCTCAATCACTTAAGAGTTTAATCTGTACATATTAATAATTCATGGATGTTGGGTCTGAGCTGCTCTATACTTATATAAATTCATTTTCTTAACAGTATGCTAAATTTTGTACCATTTGATAAGTTAATGACACTAACAATAGAATTACCTTATGCCCCAGGGGATTAATTGATAATGTTCTCTGTCATAAAATGATCATGACATCTCTAAACTGAACCATAGACATACACAAACCATCGATAGGTGAATGAACTTTGGTCTCGCACTTCATTCTAGCCGCATCTAAAGACAGTTAGTTCTTATAACATAGCCCTACTTGATACTCACGCTCATGAAGATCAATGAAGGCAAGGGTGCTGCATCAAAGCATGGTGACACAAGCAGAGGGTGCTTGGCTATCGAAAAGAATTACTTCTGGGGTCTTAACGGGTTGACTTCAAACAAAAAGTCATCTAAGTGAGAAATCAATGAAGTCCACATGCAAGAAGCACACTAGCCTGTGTATTCCAAGGATGAGAGATCATAAAATCAGAATCCAAATGAGGGAATAATATCAGAGCTTAAATTATGAATGCTCAATTTGCAGAAGGGTACGGGGAACAGTGGGAGCCCAAAGTCCATTTGCAGTGTCCTTGCATGCATTAAGCCTCTGGCAAACCCCCTACGATCGTAATCGAGAGATATGAATAGCCCTCTATGAGACAGCGTATGGTAAACTGGATTGTGTCAGATATAATTAGGTTAAAATGCAATACATGGTCACTTGATATCCCTTTTGACCTATTTTAAACTTGTTGTAGTTCTTAATATATCCTGCTTTTTTCTCAATTGAGGTTTTTCCTCTGGTTTATTTTTATATTGTTGTTGGTTGTTTATTTTATACATTTTCTGGATTTTTGTTTCACTTTGGTTTGGGGTTTTTGTGTGTTTTCCAGTATATGAAATCCAGGGTAGGTAAATCTATAGATAGAGACAGTAACTAGAGGAATGGCTCTTTTGGGATATGAGGGGGGAGGATGGAGGGAAATGGGGAGCTAATAACACAAGAAGGGAGAAAATGTTCTTGAACTAATTATAGTGATGATTAGAAATGTCTTTTTAATATGACTGAGCTATGGAAGTGTCTGATATGATAATTATATCTCAATAAAAGTTTGTGGCTTTTTCAAATCTGACGGGACATTAGGGCTATTGAGTGAAAGGATACGATTTCCCAGTGAAATTCTCAAAGGACAGTCCTTGCTACCCTTAAGAGTAAGTGGACACATTGTTGTGATGGAGGAAAATTTTCTTGGTGTGAGTTTTCTGGCTTTTCCTCACCAGTGCAGTTTTCAATTTTTTAAAACATTTTTAAAATAAGCCCCTGTGATTACCTGTGTCCTTCAAGAAAATCCATCGTTATAACTCCTTTGAATTCCCCCAAACAGTCATTATAATGTTCTGGGGGTTTTTAAGTTGGTGGGTTTGTTTGTTTGTTTGTTTGTTCTGCTTTCCTTAATTTTTCTCTTCTTTCAGTCTACAAAGTCTTTGGTGTGAACCTCTTTTGGAGGGACCCTCCCTCAAGAGATCAAGACAAGTGTACAGTACTGAGAAAAGTTGTCTCGATCTTCACAGAGACACATTTAAGCATGTTTTGTTTGGAGTAAACCCAAGCATGTGTGAGTTGGAACCCTATTAGATATACTTTTTTGACTTAACCTTCATACTTAAAGCATTTTATACAAAGACCAAATCAAATTTCTTCTGCATATACTCTTTCCTTTCTTTGATGATCAGCATATTCTGCTTCATGGAATTCACTTTATAGTGCAGTGAATTAGTACTCAAGAGAACTGGGTTTGAGCTCTGAGTCAAGAACTACTGTCCAGGTAAATTCACTTTATTTATGATTTCACATCTATAAAACGATGGGTAGTGGGGTGGTAACTTGGTAGTTTTTCTTAAGATTTCTTCTAGCTGAATATTTCATAACTTTGTTAGTCATGGAAAGAGGTCATAGAATACAGTATGAATCACATAACAAAAGGACTAAATGAATACTTTATTCCCTTCTCTCTCACAATCAGCATCTTCAGTTGCAAACAACAACATTCACACTGGCTAGCTTAAGCCAACAATGATTTAGAAAAGGACTTTAGATAGCACAAAGAATCTCCCCCTAAAGCCTGCAATGCTGGTGTGGGTGCCACTTAGCAAAGAACAACCTAGCCAGAGAGAAAAGTAGGTGAAATGCAAGGTGGTGGTAGTGAAAGCATCACTTCTACTGCTGTCTGCTGCTTAATGCTGACCTTGTTCAGTGCTGGACACCCGAAGTCTCAATCTACCTTCCCCAAGGAAGAAATGCCTTCATACTTGCAAATGCTAGAATTCTCTGGATTCAGCCACCCCTTGTGTGCCTTCTTTTTGCATTCCTGTCTCACGGAGGTATGCATAATCACTGAACCTAAACTAAAGGAATGCTGGTGGTATAATGGGTTATGTGTTACACTGCTAACCTCAAGTTAGAAGTCCCAACCCACAGCTGCTCCACAGAAGAAAGAGGAGGCTTTTGATTCCCATAAATATTTACAATCTCGAAAATTCGCAGGAGCATTTGACTCTGCCCTATTGAGTTGCTATGAGTAACAAGTGATGGCAGTGAGTTTGCATTTTTTGTTTGCTGTTGTTGATGTTTTCACTGTTTTCTGTTTTTCCTTTGAAAAGCAGACTCACAATATAAGAATCTATCAAAAGGCAGACAAAAATCCAGAGATATAGTTTCAGAATAACAAATTTACTATATAAAATTTTTCTTTAACCTGGTAGTCTTTTATTGATTTGAGTTTAGCTGTAGGTCATAGATTTCCAAGTGTCTTTGGCCTCCACCCCTATTCAAGAAAAAAAATTATTTAGTGCCCTTTGTCAAAAGGTTCTGTTCGATAGCCCATAATCTAGGGAAAAGGGTAGGCATCTGCTTTTGCAGCCCCTCTGGATCGTTCCAGTGACCCCCAGGGGGTGGTTTGGCCACCACAGGAAACACTGCTGTGGAGAATAGCCAGTGTAAGTGTAAGTTGACTGCGGTTTCATTCAGAGATTCGGTGCTTGCACAGGGTAAGGCAGTCAGAAAGACTCTCAGCTGAAATGGCCTTTGCTGTAAGCAGGAAATAGGCATTGACTATAACTTCTCTCTCCAAGACAAGTCCTGCTGTGATCGGTGAGAGCAAAGTGGTCTTATTTACTACTCCTTGGCACATATCATACTAGTCCAGATGCTGAAAGTTCTATTACAGATGCTGGAACAAATTACATGTCTCATAATGGTGTTTGGCAGCAGAACAAGAAGCAGCAGCAATTCATCATCTGTCTTCTGTCTTCTTGACCTGTTCAGGTGCATCTGCTAGAGAATGTGCAGAACCAGGGATGTGAGGGTCAAAAAAAGCACTGGGAGCATCCTTACCTGTAGTGTGCGCTTAGGTGTATAGAGTAGAGCACAGCAATATTTGCCTAAATTTACTTAGCTTTTAGACATTTTCCCAAGGTTATTCTTATCCATGAACTAATTTCATTTTTCTATTAAACCACTTTAAACGAAGAACCAACTGGTGGCACTTAATAACAATAAATATTTTGAGGGAAGTGGTAGAATTCTTGCCTTCTGAGAGAGAACCAATTGGATTCCTGGGCTGTGTCCTTCGTGCACAGCGGCCAGCCATCTGTCAGTGACAGATTGCATATTGCTCTGATGCTGAACAGGTTTCATCAGAGCTTCCAGACTAAGAAGGTCTAGAGTGAAAGACCTGGTGATCAACTTCTATAAACAAGTCAATGAAGACTCTGGATCATGACAGTCTGATCTGCAGCCAATCATGGTACTCATGCTATTGTTCGTAGGGTTGCCATAAGCCCAACTCTATTGTAGCTAACAAAAATAAAACCCTACACCCATCACCATTGAGTTGATTCCAACTCATAGCAACCCTGCATAGGGTTTTCAAGGCTATAAATCTTTATGGTAGCAGACAGCCTCATCGTTTTCCCAAGGAGTGGCTGATGGGCTTGAACTGCCAACATTGCTATTGACCGTTGAAGGCTTATCCCACAGGGCCATTTTCTCTTCTGTAGCTACTTCCTGCTTTTATGGGATGTAGTATATCATCACCCTATCTATATGAGTGGAAATCTTTCTATCTATTTTGCTTTAAAGAGGAGCAAGCTCTTTTAGGTGGGGATTTTACCCTTGAGACTGTGAGTCAATCATGGGCATTGGTCATCAGTCTAGGTCTTTCAGGATTGACAGGGCCTGTTCTTTCAGAAAATTATACCGGTAGTCAAATATAAAGGCTGGTCTAGTGGAAATTCTTCATCATAATGAGATAAGGGAAAGAGAGATGAGGAGTAAGTTGGCGACCATCAACACCACACCTTCACAGCATTGTTAATAAAGACAGAGGAAGCTATAGACACATCCAAAGGGAAGCAAGGTGAGAAGGAGGACATGCTCTGGATCTAAAGGGGAAATGCTGGGAAAATAGTGAAAATTTCAGAGACCCTCTCCCACAAAAGAGGGAAAGATCCAGGATATGGAGTCAGTTATACTCATAAGCAGTGGTCCTGACCAGTCAGTTGGATGATGTATATGAAACAAGAGGTTCATAGAACATCAACAGAAAGGCAGTGACCCAGCAGACTTTAAGCAGCCTTCCCCCACCTCCAGGCACTTCATCAGGGGCAAATCTTGTGTGCCCATTCAACCACCAACCAATCCCCCTATGGTCTCATCCACCCATCTTCAATCTGGTAAGAGCCAGTGAGTGTTCTCCTGAGGTGCTTGCCTGTCTATCTCCCATTCCCTTAACCCAGTGGACAGCAGAAACTGCATGCTACTGCACACTCACCCACCTGCCACCACCCGTCTCTAATAAGGCCAGTGATGGAGCCCACACTCCTGCAAACTCACCTGCCTGATATATACTCCATTTCCTGACCCAGCTAGAAGTGGTGACTGATTCCACATGTTCACCTGCCTGCCTCTTATTCCCTCAACGGTGTAGGTAATGGAGATTTCATAGCAAGCACTTGTCCACCCACTTCCTCCAACTGGAAAGTGGAGATGACTCCCCTCCTGTGTCCTCATCCACACCTCTCCCAGCAACAACTGTGCTCCCACTCACAGCCCAACAACCACCCACCCACTGACCTGACAAAGTGGCAATGACTGCACCCATGAGCCTGCTAACCCGCACCGACAACCCAGCTAGATAGAAAGTACACTTTCATTACCTACCCTCCACCGCTCCATCCCTTTGCCAGCTAACTTAGAGCACAATAGAGAGATCTTGCCAAACATCACCTAACAGCCAGAAGACTAAAGGACGGTGAACTTCTGTGCACGCACGCACGCACGCACACACACACACACACACACACACCTGTGAGATCACCTGTTCCAGCACTACTGAACCGACCACAGCAGTCAGTGCCCGCCAACCCACCCTCAGTTTTTCACATGACCAACAAACAGAGAGCCACCCTCTCACTGCCAGTGACTGTCTACCCTTCCAGACACAGTAGGTAAACATTCCAGTAGTCCAAGAATAGAAACCAGCATTGCATGCTGGCCCCGTTCACCCAGATATATCAAAACAAGATGAAAATTAAGAATAAAACTAACAAATGTATAATCAATCAATAAAACCATACCTTAATGCCTTGGTAGCCACAAACAATATCAAGTCACATAAAGTAGCTGGACAAAATATATTAAGAGAGTAACCAAAATGAAGAACCAAGAAATCTCCTTGAGGACGAAAAGCTAATAGAACGTTGTGATTAGGGAGTCAAAAGACTTATTTATAGAATCCTCTAAGATATCAAGAAAAGCGCAGACTAAACCAAGGAAAACACAGAGAGACAATTCAGGAAAACAATACAACAAAAATAAATAGATAATTAGAAGAAATACAAAAAGAGCAATTAGAAAGTTAGAGATTAAGAATAAAATTTCAAAAATAACTCAATATAAGGACATTGGCATATGAATGAAATAAAGAACATGAAATAGATGAAAAATTCCTTGGTACTCATTTCTTTGAAGAAAATCAAGGGGAAAAATGAATAAAGACAATAAAGAAAGCCTAAGTGTTAGGTAGGGAGCATTAGTGGCATAGGAGATTATGAGTTGGGCTGTTAACTACAAGGTTGGCAGTTCAAAACCATTCCACTGGAGAAAGTGCAGGCTTTCTACTCCTGTGAAGAGTTAGACTTGGAAACCCACCAGGGCAAATCTATACTGTCCTATTGGATCACCTGATTCGGAATTGGCTCATTGGAATGATTTTAGTTTGGGTCAGTTTAAGAATTCTGTGGCACACTATCAAGAGGAGTAATCTATGTGTGATTGATTCTAGAACAGAAGAGAGGAATAAAAAGAAATTTCGATGATTCCCTGACAATAAATGTCCCTAATATCATAAAAGACGAAAAGATATTCACCCAAGAAGCTCACAAAATTCCATAAGGATATATCTCAAAAGAAAAGATAAAGACATGTTATAATCGAGCTTTCTAAAGCCAAGAACAAAGAAAGAGTCCTTAGAGAAAGGTGGAGAAAACAAAATGTTGCCCACAGTGGGAAACCGATAAGACTACGCTCTGATTTCTCAGCAAAACTATACAGGCATAAGGCATATATACAAGGGTCAGTAAATATATATATGGAAACCTTTATGAAACATATCAAAAGGTGAAGCTATTGTTTCTGGACAAATTCTCCATCTAAGTCTATACATTTCTGAAGGTGGTGTCCCTGTCTCTACCCTTCCATGATGATTTCTGTGCTCTGTGATTTATAATGCATCCAAACAATAGTTTTGCTACCCTTGAGAGACTCAAATAATATTCCTTTTAAATATTGTTTGAGTTTGGGAACAAAAAGAACCATGGAAGAAAGTATGGGGAAGGGGGTGTGAAGTGGGCTTCATTTATGTTTATAACAAAACGTGTAACTAACTTGAGTCTTTAGTGGAGGGGGCCACTTACTCTGAGTTGAAATTGCAGTAATAAAAAGGGGGTTACCATATTATGCAATCAACCAGTGTTATGCAAACATGTAAAAATAGCCTGATGGAGACAACTTTGTGGATGATAAATGAAGGAAGTTGTGTGACCTTGGGCAATATAGCAACACTACTTTGGTTGGGAAACATTACAATGTGTTTATTTTTAAGCAAATCAGTTTTTTGAGGCAGTCTTCTTCCTGTGACAGGGAACTTTGATTTAATCCTGGCTTGGAATCCATGTCTTTGTATTTTCTATATGATCAGGAATAAGTACAAAAATATCGGCCCTCAAGAGCCTTGGTAGGTGTGTAAGAGTGCATGCTCTGTACAGAAGCTGAGGTCTCACCTGTTTCCAAAACACCATGCACAGCATTGTCTCAAACAAGCTCTTTTGGCTAATTTTCAAATGCGCACAAACTGAACAAGAACTACACAATTGTTAAAAATAGCATTCTAGGGCATCCGTTATATATCATCTTCAACCATATTTAGCTTTTAAAGATTTAACAGTTTGAAAGGTTGGCAGGTTTGAAAACTGATGTTCTTCATCCGAGGGCAGGCAGAGTAAAATGTTTTTGAATAGCTTTTTTAATGTTTTCTGTCAAATCCTTGCCTAGGCAGTACCCTAAATTATACTCTCTGACATGAGAGAATGAAGTGCTAATTTTAAGGACATAACAACAATGCACTGAGATTATGAGTGACTCGAGCTCCATCTAATATTTAGAGCCCTTTGAAGGATGTGACACGATAGACAGGCGTGATGGATGGAGAAAACCTCTACTTTATTCACTGATAGATTGAGTCCACAGCTAATGACCGAGGATAGCTGAGAGGTAACTACTTACTTTATACGACCCTTCTTGCCAGCATCCTCCAATCTGTGAATGGCTGTAAATTCTAGCATCTACATCTATGATTATAATCTCATTTTAGAGGGAGTATCCTGTTTTGCTGATGAGACAGGATGAAGGGGGGAAATTTTGAGTCCCCACCTGACTAGAAGTTGTCACTTAAGGCACCACCTTTTTGTTTCCTTGCGAATATGGTTTGCAGAAGGTAAACCACTCCCCATTTCCGTCAAAGCTATCTGGGCAGCCTTCCTTTGTGCTTAGTCCCCTGTGGGGAGCACCCATCAGATGCCAGTTGCCACCCAAGTAGCAGCATGCTTTCAAGGCTCGGCTGTGCAAGTGAGATCGGCTTTCACTGTGGGACATGTGGTTCTCTTGCTCTGGCTCCCGCAGCTAGCTTGCTTCTGTGGAACCTCTGGTCTTTGAGAGTTTCCACCTATCACTTGACTTGATCCACCAAAAATCCTCCAGGCAGATACCTGAACTTCAGATTTGGGACTACCAACTCCACATCCACAGAAACGATTTCCTTCATGGTTCAGAAGTGCTGCCAGCCAGTATAGGGAGATGCAGCTACCTGGCGCATGAAAGAATATACTGAGGAGAGGAGTAATGGTTGGTATCAAGGTTAATGGAGAGGTAAACATCCTGGAAAAGTTGGACATTTGAGACATCGTTAATTGCCACCTTATTAAGTATTAATATAACTCAAAAAATTATTTTTGCAATAGCCAAGAGACTAAAGCTGTGTCTTGCTCAATTTGGAACCAACAGTTGGATAGGTATTTGAAGTGAACGACAATGCAAAGACTAAGGCAGATGCTGAAAGAGCTGTTGTCCTATCAAGTCCGTTTAGACACGCCGTGACCGTGAATTTCGCAGAAAGAAATGTTGCTGATCCTACACCATCCTCAGTGTTTGGACCTGTTGGCGTTCTCATGTTTGAGGCCATTGTTGCAGCCACTGTATTCACCCCTCTCCTCAAGGGCCTTCCTCTCTCATCCGTCCTCCGCTTGACCAAGGAACTTGTCTCTCTGCATAACATGGCTCAAGAAATGGGACCAGGTCTCATCATTCGAGTCTCTAAGCAGCCTTCTGGCTGCACTGCTTCCAGGACAAATCTGTTTGTTCTTTCGGCAGTCCCTGGTCATTTTAATATTCTTCACCAGCATCATAATCCAAATACGCCAGTTTTGCTTCAGTCTTCTTTATTCAGCGTCCCACTTTCACATGCATACAAGGTGACTGAAAACACCATGGCTTGGGGCAGGCCTACCTTACTTCTCAAAGTAACTTGCTTGGTTTTCAACACTTTGAAGAGGCCTTGGGCAGCAGCTGATTTGCCTAATGCAAAGTGTCCTCTGATCTCTTGACTGCTGCTTCCCTGAGCATTCACTGATGGTGGCTCTAAGCAAGAGGAAATCCTTGACAACTTCAATCTTTTCTCCTTTTATCCTGTTATCATGGTAGCCTTGGTGGTGAAGTGGTTACATATTAGGCTGCTAACCAAAAAGTCAGAAGTTCAAAACCACCCCCCACTCTACAGAACAAAGACGAGGATTTCTACTCCCATGGAGGGTTACAGTCGTAGAAACCCACCCGGGGAGGGGTACTCTGTCCTCTAGGGTCACTCTGAGTCCCAATAGGCTGTAAGGGCAGTGGGTTTAACTGAAATATATAGACCTCATCTGTTGGAGAAATCCATCTGGACATTTCATTTAATGAAGATGTAAATGAGGTTGGGAAATCTATGACCAGTTAACGATTTCTTTCGCATCTGGAGCTCGGTGTGTGCACAACATTAGAACATGGGACTAGGACTTAGGTCTTTATGTCAAAGGAAAGGGATTATCCTGTGAATTCATATTAACCTCCTACGTGGAGAAATTATTTTGGAAATAATGAAAACTCTCAATGTGAAAAATATGCACACAAAGAGTCTTTGGATTTGAATATATATTAATTATGAGAAAATATTCTTTAGGATTCTGCTGTTGTTGGGTGTTATCAAGTCACTTTTGGCTTCTAATGACCCCATGTGACAAAGTTAGACTGCCCCATAGAGTTTTCTTGACAGCAATCTTTATAAAAGTAGATTTTAAACCTTTCTCCCATGGAGCTGACGGTTGGGTGTGAACCACCAACCATTCACTTAGCAGCGGAGAGCTTAGTCAGTTCCATCACCAGAACTCCTGAAGCGTTGTGTTAAGACTCTAGACCCCATGACAAACTAGCCTGGTTCAGAAACAACTGGCAAAGAGAAAGGCAGCTGTGGGGCTGACACGAGAACTGAAACAGGACTAAAACTCATACTGAGCTTTCTCTCGGACACATTCATTTATTCTTTTCCACCGTTGCTTCAGTCTCTCAGACTAACTTCCTTACAAGGATGAGAACCATGGCTTCCTGCATCTAGAAGTTCACGTCCTCACAGTAATGGGCCAGAAAAGAGATCACTCTCTTTCCCTAATCAACGTTATAAGGTGAGGGTGAGGGTGAGGGTGGGGTGAGAGATCTAATTGGCCAGTTCGACTCTTAAAACCCTTCAAAAATCCCCAAACTCAGTTGGCAATATGCCCCTTTATAGAAAAAAAGCCCTTTATTCAGCAGCCCCAGGCAACTAAAAACTTTTGTACTATAGTCCATAATCCAGGATGAAGGGTAGGGGGGCTCTATTCTTGTAGCCCCGGATCTTCCCAGTGTGCTCCGGGGAATGGTACTGCCCATTGTGGATGCGGAGGTAGGGTTGCCATTATTGGTCTAGGGCGATGCAGGTCCTCCCCTCGTGGCCAGGGAGGTGAGGTTGTGTGAGAAAATATCAGTTCCCATTTGGGACATGTGTTTAAATCTTGGAAATTCCCTGCCTTAAGAGTTGATTCCAAATCATAACAACGCTGCATAGGGTTTCGCGACAGTTAATCTTTATAGTGCCAGAGGGTCTCATCTGTTTTCCAGGGAGACGCTAGTGGGTTTGAACTTACAACTTTCCAGTTAGCAGTCCAATGCCCAGCCCAGAGTGCCACTTCCAACTCAAAACTCACTGCCATCAAGACTCTGACTCATGGTGACCCTATAGGACTGGGTAGATAGATCTGCCCCTCTCGGTTTCTAAGACTGTGGCTCTTTATGGGAGACAAATGCCTCATCTTTTTCCTTTGGAGCATCTGGTGGTTTTGAACTGCTGACCTTGCAGCCCTATGTGTAACCACTGCACCACCAGGGGTAGGAATTTTAGTCCCTCCCCCAAAAAAAAAGTGAGAAGGGGTTTCATCGACAAGGCTACCAAAGAAATGCTTGTGAACTAAGCAATGGCCAACCCAAAATCTGCAAACATCAAAATGGTTACATTATATTGTTATATTGTGTAGTCAAGGCTCCTGCCCCCACCCCCACGCCCCAGAAGAATTTACTTCAGAAGACAGCACTGAAGTTACAGCTCATGAAGAGGGGCATGTCTGATCAGAGAACACAGGAGCAAATGAAGGAGGAGGAAGAGAGAGTGGAGCACATCCTGGGCCACCAAGCCTGGACGAGATCCCTGCTCAGAGCAGCAATGCACAGAGAGGACCATATGGCCAGCCCCACTGTGAGACATGACATCCCTCACTGACACAGAGCCCTACAGGAGACAACACTGGAGGCACAACGTGGTAATTGTGCCCCATTTGACCCGACCACACCGAGGCAAAACACTAAGAGCATCCAACAGAACAGCAAGGGGAGCAGAGCAAGGAAGTCCCCAGGGAAATACCAAAAATAGACTTTGGGGCCAGGACATGGCACCCCATCAGACTTGACCAGAAAACACTCCTAAAAGTCAGCAAACAGACCTTGAACTATGTATAGGCTTTCCCCCCCCCCCCCCATGGGTTTTGTTGTTTTCTTTTCTTTTGTTGCTTTGTTTTGCTCTGCCTTGATTTTGTGCATATTATTATCTCTACAGGTCTATCTAGATAAGAAAGGCTGGATAAACAATCTTGTAGAGAAAACAATGGGACCAATGGTTCCAGGGGAGCAAGGGAGAGGTGGAGGTGGGGGAAAGGAAGTGATGTTAACAAACCCTGGGATAAGGGAACAAATGATCCAAAATTGATGGCGAGGAGGGTATAAGAGGCCTGGTATGGCTTGATCAAGGGCAATGTAACCGAGAGGAATTACTGAAACCCAAATGAAGGCTGAGCATGACAGAGAGACAAGAGGAAAGTAAAAGGAAGTAGAAGAAGGAACTAGGAGGCAAAGAGAATTTATAGAGGTCTAAACACAGGCATGTACATATGGAAATACATTTTTATATGATAGGGAAATAGATCTTTATGCATATATGTATATGTTTAGTATTAGGGTAGCAGATGGGCATTGTACCTCTACTCAAGTACTCCCTCAATACAAAAACACTTTGTTCTATTAAACTGGCATTCCATGATGCTCACCTTCCTGACATAATCACTGAAGACAAATGTGTGCATAAGCAAATGTCCTGGAGAAAGCTGATGGTGCCCGGCGGTCAAAAGATATAGCATCTGGGGTCTTAAAGGCTTGAAGGTAAACAAGTGATCATCTAGCTGAGAAGCAACAAAGCCCATATGGAAGAAGCACACCAGCCTGTGTGATCACGAGGTATCAAAGGTATCAGGCATCAAAGAACAAAAACTCATGTCATTGGGAATGAGGGGGAGTATGGAGTAGGGACCCAAAGCCCATTTGTAGACAACTGGACATTCCCTTACAGAAGGGTCTCGGGGAGGAGATGAACCAGTCAGGGTGCAATTAAACACACAACCTTCCTCTAGTTCTTCAATGACACCCCCCTGCCTCAATTATCATGATCCCAATTCTACCTTACAAATCGGGCTAGACCAGAGGATGTACACTGGTACAGATAGGAACTGGAAACACAGGGAATCCAGGGCAGATGATCCCTTCAGGACAAATGGTGAGAGTGGCAATACCAAGAGGGTGGAGGGAGGGTGGGGTGTAAAGGGGGAACCTATTACAAGGATCTGTATATAACCCCCTCCCTGAGGGGTGGACAACAGAAAAGCGGGTGAAGGGAGACGTCGGACAGTGTAACACATGACAAAATAATAATAATTTATAAATCATCAAGGGTTCATGAGGGACGGGGGGGTGGGGAGGAAGGGGATAAATGAGGACCAGATACCAAGGGCTCAAGTAGAAAGCAAATGTTTTGAGAATGATGAGGGCAACAAATGTACAAATGTGCTTGACACAACAGATGGATGTGTGCATTGTGATAAGAGTTGTATGAGCCCCAATAAAATGATTAAAAGTAAAATCACAAACATAGGAGCCTCGTATCCACCAAAGAAAGGAACCAATCTGAATGAACACATTTGGGACATCTCTGGCACCCAGTCACAGTACATGTATTCAGAGCACATGTTAGCGCAGACAGTGATGTTTTCAGCGGGAAAGTCTGTGAATATCATTTCATAGAGATGGTTGCTGCATCAGAATGTCAGAATGGACTCAGAGGCTATGAGTCTGCTCTCTTGCTCTAGCCACCTTTCCATTTCATGTCTCCATCACTGCCCAATAATAAACACATGGTATTTCTAAAAATTTATCTTTCCAGCAGATACTCAAAGAAAAACGTGTCTGTCTACTCTCCGTGGAGGTGTGCATAGAAAGATGTGCTTTTGCTAAGGAGATTTGGCTGGGAAGCGGCATGTGGCTATTGCCACCACGCTCACCCACCTCCTTTCCGGAAACAGTGAAACCTGCGAGTGGCAACCAGTGATGAGACTAGCTTCGTTTTTCTGGGACTCACAAGTTTTCCACCTTTGACAGGGTGAAGTTTGATCACTTTTCTACCTTTTTCCTTCATGCAAAATATTTGAATTTTCCTTCTCTAGCAAGTTTCTGCCTTAAACAGGTTCTGGCTTGTTTGGGGTTCACTGTAGACTGTAGTCTCTGGAAAAGGGTCTGCAGAGAAAGGAAGAAGAGCTGGGAAGCAAGCATCCGAGCTCAGGGGAGGATTGTCAAGCATGGAGCTTACGTTCTGAATCCAAACATCAGAGTATGTTCAAGTAATCAATTCAATTCCTATACTTCTCTTTTCTTCCCTTTGTATGATGGCCCCTTTCCCCCTCCCTTGGTTAACCTCGCTGATCATATGACTTTTTTCCTCTCACCAAGTAATTAGAAGAATAATTTTGAATACATATTCTAAATCAGTATCCTGACCTCTATCTATTCTTCAATCATGACACAGTGCTCATCACCCCTTATCCATCAGGAAGCTCATCCTGCCCTTTCTTTCTGACAGCTTTCCTTCTCCTGTGTTGAAGTCAAGTGTGCTTCTTGCCACAGTCCATTTGCGGTTATATTAGACACGTCTCATCAAGAATTCTCATTTGCAAATCTAGAAAAATAATGGACCCAATACTGGTTTTCCATACACCTTGTTGAAACTGTGAATTAGATTTGTTCTCGTCAGTTTAATCCAGATCTTTTAACATTGTAATGGGTTTTATTTCCTACTGTTTGATTATTTCTGCTTATTTCCTCTAAGACCATTCATTCTTTTAAGCTAAAAAGCCAAGGCCAGAGAAATCACTCTAATACAGTTCCAGCCAATGTGGGTATAATTACAAGATTCCCACAATACTTAAATGCTAATCATTTACAGTACTCTGTCATAAATGCTTTTAAAAAATGTTCCAGGAAACCTGGATTTCTGGTTTCCCATACTTGCGCTCATATCGCCCCCCTGACGTCACAGATGCTCACTTCTAGAGCAACTGTCGGCCTGGACCTGGTCACAACCCTTAATTTGACAGTCTCTCCGGAAGAGTGTTTCCTGGAGTAGGACCTGCCAAAAAAGTCAAGACCTCCCCCATTCCCTTGATGCTCCCAGTCACTGTGAAAATGAAGTTACATTGCAAGGACGTCACAGGCTTAAAAGTGTTGTGAAGAAGTCCAGCTACATCATTTTCTATGACCCATTGCCAAATGATTAAGACTTTCAAGCTAGTGATAGAAAAGCAATAAACCAAGTAGGAGGCCCCTGAAGCTGTACAGGTAGCACACCCATGCCACGTACTGCACTGGTGAAAACCCCTGGGGAGAGGATCAGGGTAGCAGACTGTCTGTCATCTTTCTAGTTCTCTAGACACAAGTGGTGCGGATGAGTGACTGAGCCAAATGTCCTATTCGTTAATGTATTAGTGTGTGACCTTCTAATTTATAAAGCATGTTTAGCATTTACTTCCTCTTTTATTTTCAATGTGTGGTTTCTTCAGTCTGCATCATAGCAAGACTATTTCTTTCCCTTTCAGCATACTCATCTGAATTTATACTGAATATTTTTTCTTTCTTTTTTTTAACAATTTATTGGGGCTCATACAATTCTTTTCACAGTTCATACATATACATACATCAATTGTATAAAGCACATCTGTACAGTCTTTGCCCTAATCATTTTTTTCTCCGCTATAAGTATATGCAATTATATACAGGCAATGCATTGATTACATGTGGTCCATCTATTGCATACAGGGCTTTCCCATGGAAATA
Source organism: Tenrec ecaudatus (assembly GCF_050624435.1). Taxonomy (NCBI): domain Eukaryota; kingdom Metazoa; phylum Chordata; class Mammalia; order Afrosoricida; family Tenrecidae; genus Tenrec; species Tenrec ecaudatus. The sequence continues at coordinate 101,764,682 of NC_134538.1, forward strand.
TGTTTCAAATACAGCCCTTTCCCTCAAGGGGTTTCCTATTTGAGGTGACAGGCAAGAATATATAATGACCTAAGTAGTAGGCTTCTAGCAAAATGTTGCTCTAGGAAGACAAGCTACAGACCCTCTACGACACAGACCCAAGAAACCAAGGGAAAGAGATATAGATGGTTTCATAGGGAAGAAAGGGGAAAAGAAAGAACGGGGTCAAACACCAACTAGATACGGTTTTCCTAAAGTGGGTGATACTGGCCCTGGGGGTGCTGGCGCCAGAGCAGATATCTTAAACTACAAACCTTTTTTTTTTTAATTGTCAGGGGGTGCACTGAGTATTTTTTTGTTTTTCTGAAAAGGGGATGGTAGGCCAAAAAGTTTGGGAGCCTATGAACTAGAAGAAGAAGCTAAATGAATACAGGGAACAAGCAGTCAAATAGAACACTGAGTCGTCCCCTGGCCTGACGTAGCATGATCATTTAGGATTTTTGCAACCCACACTCCAATAAGGAGCACCAATGCCCACACTGGCAGCTGGCCACCAGGAAGATCAGATCTTCCCCTTCTCCCCTTGGTGACCAGAGTGCAGTCAGCTCCCAACCCTGCCCACTAAGCAGCCAGTGACACCCCCACGTAGGCAGCCCCTGATTCAACTGACATTGGAGGCATGCCCTCGTGATCACATCACCCCCACATTTGGAAACACACTCTCTCCACTTCTTCAGACACACAGAATAATGCACAGTGCCAGAGCTACCCCAGCCTCACTCTGGGCCAGCAAGAACACAGAGAGTTGCAGATTAGATAGAAGCTGATTCTTTGAAAGGCTTAATTAAGATTAATAAGCCACCAGCAAATTTAGCCCTACACCTTATTTGCATGATCCTACCCAGTCAGTCATTCACTGGGAGTTGCAAGAACTATAGCTACAAGGGCCAAGCCATTTCACTTTGCCAGCTGTGGTGCTGGTTTTCCAAACCAGGTGTTTTATGATCCAGAAACTGGACTCTTATTAACCTTGCTATTTGTTTTGATTTTAATGCTCTTGGTTTTCTAATTTTTTTGGTTTTACAGTGAAGATATAGTATACAGGGATTTAAACAACAGACTCATTTTATTTGTTTAAATTGCCCTAAAGGACATTATTTGATATTTATCTGAATTCTAATTGTGGGTTTGGCTTGTACATTTTAATGTAAACAATTTTGCCAAGATAGAAGGACCTAGCCTACCATTTGAATCTACCCCGATGCAATACATTTAAGCAGCTATGCTAGATTTCTGTGGGTCCAACCCAAAGTCTAAAGTGTCATGTTTAAAGAAAAATTCGGTCACTTTAAAGAAAAATGTAATGGTTAATATCATGGGTCATTTTGGCTAGACATGATTCTCAAGATTATGTAATACCCTCCATTTAGTGGTCTGGTGTCAGAGAAATCGCCTTATGATTGTAGCCTTAAGCTGCTAAAGACAAAGTTGGCAGTTTGAAACCACCAGCTGCTCTAAGGAAGAAAGATGAAGTTTATTACTCCTGTAAGATGTCCAGTTTCAGAAACCCACTGGGAAGTTCGATTCTGTCCTGTAGGATCTCTCTGAGTCAGGATCGACTTGGTGGGAATGAGTGTTTGTTATCTCATGTATATCAGTGCCCCAGCAATCCTCACTCCCTCTTGCTGCTCCATCAACTCGCTAGCTTCTGGTCTTTGGCTCTTGGGATGTGAGTCAATGCCTGCCTCTGACCTGCTGGTTTTGGGTCCCGTTGAGCCAGTGTTGCCATTAGCAGCACAGACATAATCCACTATGTCAGTGAGATTGTTGGTTTTGTGTGTGTGTGTGCACGCGCGCACCAACATGGCACCTGCAAGAAGATATGAGTGGAGTGTAGCCTGTCAATCAGGTCACAGCTTGATGATCTCATTTGGAGAGAAATGGCTCTCTGGAGGCAGATAAGGTAAAAAAGGTGACCTGATCACAATCTCCCAGTGAGTTAATGAAAAATGTAAAAAGATGTTTTTTACAAACTACAAGACATTCCAAAAGAAGTACAGCAAATTGAGGTAAGTGCAGGTAAGTGATAGGGAAGAGAAAAAGAAAAGAGACAAGAGTCACGGAGAAATAAACCCCTTAATTGAGTATAAGAATAACTCAGAACCACTTGTTCCTTTCTGTGTTTGCCTTTTTAAGAGAATGCTTGTCTTTAAAAAAGAAAAAAAGTTAAACTTTGAATACCCAAATATATCCAAGTCATATGAAGTATACTCAACTGGGCACATTTGACGTAGTCAACTCGGGTGCAAAGCACCTTAACCTCCAAACTTGAAAGCGATCCCTGTAAATCACCTGGACGTGTTTATTTTGTTTCTGCTCAGAGTCTGTGTCACTGTTCGTTCATCTGTCTTCCTTGGTGGACAAGCTGTGAACCTTCCCCCTCACCAACTGTCACAGGGATTGTCATTTGAGGCTGTTAGTCATACCTCCTTAGGTAAAAGGTGGGTGGCAATTAACAGCCTCCCTTCAAGGTTTCTACTGGTGCACGTGGCCTCCCTTTCCCTTTGTCAGGAGCATGGCTGGATAGCAATCGTCATCCGCCTGTGCTGCGCCTTGCTGAAGGCAAGAGGGGCATCTCATTGCTGGTTATGTGCATTCAAAGCCTGTACCCGGGAGAAGCGGCACTCTTCGGGCACGTGCTCTAAACCTATCAGGTTCATTCAAGTTTTATTTCAGCTGGCGAGGGAGTACCTTTTCTAGTGGACATGCTAAGGAAGCAGATGTGGGATCTATAGGCAGCAGCTGTTAGAAAAGGGGAAATAAAATTTGGCAGCCTCCAACACACAGAGTGCGTGGAACCCGAACATATTGCCAAGCTCCAGCTGGTTTTGCCTTAGTTTTTGGCATTCTGTGATCTGAGGGTTAGACAAGGTCAACCACTAGGAATAGCCACCAAAGCCCATGAATCCCATAGGAAAGCATTGTCTTCTTTTTGAACTATTAGCAACTGTTTGTCAAATCATACGAAAAACATTGTAAAGTTAACATTGGAGCTCTGGATAGCTTCTCAAAGGAGCCCCATTTGTGCAGTGGTTGAGTGTTTTGCTGATAGCCGAAAGGCCAGAGGTTTGAACCCATGAGCATCAGGCTGCTCTTATATTTAGCCTTGGGAATCCTATAGAGTAGTTCTGCTCTTTCCTAGAGGGGAGCTATGAATCAGAATCAGCTCATAGCAATGGGTTGATCTGTTTTGTTTTATATATAGTTTTTTTAGTTTGACCAATAAGGATTAAGATAAGTTTAGCTATTGTCATTTTTTATTAAGAATAATAAAATAACCACATAAACAACATATAGGGATGGTTTCTTAAAATAACAAAAATAAATAAGTAGTTCCAGATGCCAAGGACAATATGGTCAAGACCAGACTCACCAAAGCCAAAACAAATTCACCGGTATTAAGTTGATTCCAACTCACCGTGACCATCGACAGCACACAGCACCAGAACAAAGCCTACTCTCAAGCACTGATGGGGAAATGCTGTTCCATGCAAACAATCCTTTGCATGACATTGCACCCAAGATGAAGATGGCAGGTTGTGGTGGGACATTGATAGCTGTGGGTCCTGACTATCAAACATCCAATGCCATCCTGGGATGGGCAACCTAGAACACAACATCCTCCCTACTCACGATTCAACTGTTTCTCCAGTCCAAGCACTTTGCAAAGCTATGAAAAGCATGCTTTTTAAACAAAAAATTTCTGTCAATATTAAACCCTTGAGCATTTAAGCAGAAATACAGTCTCCTTATGTGTCAGATTCAAAATTCACCAACAGAATTCAAAGAAGTAATCTTTTTTATTAACATACAAACTTTTCTTCATTTTATGCCCTCAGAAACTTCACTTCTATTGGTATTCCTGACAATAAACTATAAATTAAACATAGGCAGAATAATGCATGAGTAGGTGGCAAGATGAGTTTGAAGGATACTAACAAGGAATGATAAACATTGCAGAGTTTTCCATCTTAAGGCAAAGAATAATTGCATGTAAGGATTGTTGAAGATTCAAGAAAATTATTGCTTGGTTTGGTTTGTTAAATTATTTGTAATGTGTTTTCCTTATATCCTTAGCTCCAATTCTCTTGTAGTATACCCTCATGCATTTTCATTTTCCTTCGCTCTTTTAAAGACTAAAAAGATGTTATTGATCATAAAGACCTATTGCCTGGGCTGACAATGCTCTCCAGTTCTCATTAAAACAGGTGAAATCCATTTAGATGGACTCGTTCACTTCTTTGATGTCGGTCCCAAGTGAACAGGAAAGCCTGTGCACTAATTTCCCAGGCAGAAGTTTTAGGTCAGTTGTCACCAATTTGGCTGACAAAATTTGCTTGAGCCAACTAGAAACCTATCTTAAGTTGAGTTCATTAGTGAATCAAACGCACAGACACTTACATATGTGTATAGAGAGATCATTTGAATCAAGAAAATGACTCATTCAGTGGTAGAAGGGAGAAAGTCCAGGTTCCAAGACCCTGGTTCAAATGTTAGGTTGCAGGCTTCTCCTGACTCAAGTAGCCATGGAAGCTGGTAAATCCAAGATCAACAGGAAGACCATAGGATGATGGCTGCAGAGACAAATGAATCCAAGGCCTACAGGACAGATGGCAGGGGACTGATCACTCCCAGGATCAGCAGGCACTATGACTGGATGTTGGCTCAACTCCAAAGAACTGAAAGTGAATGAGCCAGATGAAAGGTCTAGACCCAGTAGACAACAAGCAAGCAAGCTTTTCTACAGGGTTCACGTATATTGGAAGCAGGCCACACCCCCAGGGAAACTTCCTTTCAATTGATTGCATCAGAGCTGTGATCTGAGTAAAGTGTTGTCTCCCACCCTAATATTCTTTCAATTGATTGACTCTAATTACATTGTGTTAGGTCATATCATGGGAGATTACTAGATGTTAACCGCCAAACTACTGAGAATCCTGGTCTAGTTAAGTTACCACAAAACCTATTACAGAACCTTACCAGATCTTTCTTTTTCCCTTTCTTTCTTTTCTTTGATATCTGTATGCTTCACAAAAATGATTTGGGAAAAAGGAAACAACTCTTTTAGACCAGGAGGACTCAGACATCGGATAATCTTATTTCTAGCAATATTATGACCAAAGGCAACTCTTTCTGAGATTCAAGATGAGTGAAACACCAAGAAAGATGAATAAATCATGTACTTACTTTCATTTATATATCTATACGGATGTCTGTATAATGTATGTGTGCGTGTGTGTGCACACACATATACACACAGACATATATATTGTTTCTGAGGCAAAAGGATAAAAAATATTCTGGAATCCATTTTACCCTTGCAGAAATAGTTAAGATAATGGAAAGGTTCAGAAAGGGTTACTGAGAACAATGTCTCAGCTTCCCAATCCCCATCCCATTTCAACCTGTTTAAAATCCTTTGGTGGTAATCTGTGTTTGGTTGCCAAAATAAAACCTAGCGTAGTCAATTTAAAAGGGGTGTAGGGAGCATGCTTCAGAATATTGGTAGCTCAGAGAATCAATGAAGAAATTTGAGAACCAGTAGTAAAAGCCAATAAGAAACAAAAAAGAATGCTCAGCCAAGACTTAGTACTATCTCTGACCTCTGCCTTTCGTGCCGTCCCAGCCTCACACATGTAGCCATGCCTAAACCAGGGGTTCTCAACCTATGCGCCTCTCTGCAGAGGGAAGGTGAGGCAAAGCTCTGTCTTTGCAGCCTTGGAAACCCACACTGCCCTGTGATATTGCCATGATCTAAATCAACTCAGCAGCAATGGTTTGTTTTTGTTTTTGTTTTAATGTTGCTGCCTTCTCAGAGCAGCCCCGCCATATGAATAATCTCTGTTTGGGTGACTTGTTCCGCTCCTATGCCTGTCCCACTGCGCCCACAGAGATCTAGGGAACATCGGCTCTGAAGAAACTCACCTCATTATCTCAGTCCCACTGCGTCCACAGAGATCTGGGGAACATCGGCTCTGAAGAAACTCACCTCATTATCTCACGGACACTGGACAGCCAGGAACACATGCACATACACAAAGGTGCACTGCATCTTGTCTCTTCCTGGCTCACAGGAATGGTCCCAGCATTGTTAATAACAGGTGTCAGATAGACTGCAGCAAAGTGTTACATAAGTGTAAGGTATTATTGACATCAGTGATTAACTTTCGTCAGTAAAACTTATAAATCATCTCATTTAGGGTCTTTATTACAAAGGAAGAGTTGTCATTTTTTGCCTGAAATGATCTAAATTAGCTACATTTTAAAGTGAGGCTGAATGTCACCACAATACAATGTGCTAAACCGCTCCTTGGAAATGGGCATTTGCATATTTAAATCTAAATGAAGTGTTAATATACCTATTATATCAATGTCCTAAATAATAAGAGCATTATTATTATATAACATGTCTTCTACTGTTAATAGACATTATGTTACCAAAGTATTTTGAGCAACGTATTTTTAGGATCATTTCAATAATTTTATTAAAATATCTGGAAATAACCCTAAGCATAAAAATGTATTGTATTTGTTGATTTGAAAGATTTCTATAAAACTGGCTTTCAAGAACCCAAATAGTACTTTTCACATCAAGAAATCATGGGCACCAAGATTCATGTTGTAAGCAAGGTCAACTATGGTAAACAAACAAACAAAAAAACCCAGCATCTTAAACTGTTTGAGGACAATCTCTTGCTCCTGTCACAGTCCAAGATGGGACAATTTCCCCTGAAACCTCAGAGTCTTCTATTGGGTCCTCTGCATCTAGCCAGAAGGAAACATAAAGGAGCTACACAAGTGGTCTTTAGTAACTATTTTTATTTTATGCTGAAGGAGAACACGAGGTTTCTGGGTCAGATTCACTACTACAGCAATACCAGTGTTGGTAGTCCCCTATATCCCTTTCCATGCTTAGGCTGTATAATAAAGGCAGGCTTAACTTGCACATGTAAAATGAATTTGGGGGCCACTAGAGAAGAACTCTAAAATTGTGAAACTGGGACCTTCTATAGGAGCTTGACATCTTGCCTCTCTAAGAAAGGGATGGGAGGAGCCTACTTTTTTTCCCCACCTGGCCATAACTTTGCCTCCTGTATTCCCCACCACATTCATGGATCTTCTGAAGCACAGGTAAGTACACCTGTTGGAACACTTTCTGTCAAATCAATCTGTATTTTTTGGGGGGGAAATTTATCTTTTTAATGTCAACAAATGCCCTTCTTCTCCAGAAATTTTTTGTTTACAGCAGAAAGGCAAGATTTCTTTATCTTGAAAGGAGATCCCTGTAAAGAGAAGGGTTGTCTTTGTCTTATCTTAAGGGACTGTGAGGAATGACATGAAGGAAAATGTGCATGAATTTCTGAATGTAAAACTGGTGATATTCTCTGTAGCCCTTAATCTAATCCACAGTGAAAACACAAAATTAAATAAGTAACGGTAAGTATTCTTTGTCTTGATTTGGGAGGGGCATACAACACTTCCACCCACATTCTGGCAGAACTCAGTTGCATGGTCACCCCTATAGTCTTTTTTTTTAATCGTTTTATTATGGCACATACAACTCTTATCACAATCCATACATACATCAATAAGCAAATGTGGTGAAGAAAGCTGATGGTGACTGGCTATCAAAAGATAGAACATCTGGGGTCTTAAAGGCTTGAAGGTAAACAAGCAGCCATCTAGCTCCGAAGCAATAAAGCTCACATGGAAGAAGCACACCAGCCTGTGTGATCACGAGGTGCAAGGGATCAGTTATCAGGCATCAAAGAACAAAAAACCATATCATTGTGTGCTCATCTCCATGATAAGATCACTGAAGACAAATGGGTGCATAAGCAAATGTGGTGAAGAAAGCTGATGGTGCCCAGCTTTCAAAAGATATAGAATCTGGGGTCTTAAAGGCTTGAAGGTAACGAAGCAGCCATCTAGCTCAGAAGCAACAAAGCCCACATGGAAGATGCACACCAGCCTGTGCAATCACAAGATGTCAAAGGGATCAGGTATCAGGCATCATCAGAACAAAAAAATCTTACCATAGTGAATGAGGGGGGTAGTACGCAGTGGACACCCAAAGCCAATTTGTAGGCCACTGGACATACCCTTCCAGAAGAGTCTCAGGGAGGAGACGAGCCAGTCAGGGTGTGATATAGCAATGATGAAAAATACAACTTTCCTCTAATTCCTAAATATTTCCTGCCCCCCACTATCATGATCCCAATTCTACCTTGAAAATCTGGCTAGACCAGAGTATGTACACTGGTACAGATAGGAACTGGAAACACAGGGAATCCAAGGCGGATGATCCCCTCAGGACCAGTGGTGTGAGTGGTGATAATGGGAGGGTGGAGGGAGGGTGGGTTGGAAAGGGGGAACCGATTATAAGGATCTACATGTGACCTCCTCCCTGGGGGATGGACAACAGAAAAGTGGGTGAAAGGAGACATTGGACAGGGCAAGATATGACAAAACAATATTTTGTAAATTATCAAGGGTTCATGAGGAAGGGGGGAGCAGGAAGGGAGGGGGGAATGAGGAGCTGATGCCAGGGGCTTAAGTGGAGAGCAAATGTTTTGAGAATGATGAGGGCAATGAATGTACAAATGTTACCTATAGTCTTCTTGTGACCTCAAGAAGCAAATTCCATCTAGTTTGCTGAGCATGTGTGGAAACTTCCCTATGTTTGTGAGGAGCTCAAAGAAGGAAGCAAGGTGCTGGCTACAATTCTAAACTGATGCTCCGCACTGAACTGATGCGGAGCCCGATACTGATGTGGAGTTCATATTTACGATACCAGCCGTGTCACAGATAAGGATCATAACAGTAAGTGCAACCGAGAGAAATGGTCCCAGCCAGGTGGCATCTGGACCTTCACCTTTTGAAACAGGAGCTACATGACAGCTTCTCCAATTCTGAACGTTTCCACTGAGGCATCGTTTAACAGGTAAGATAGCAACATGAAGGTCCTGCTTCCTTAGAGGATGGTTAGGAACCCATTCATGTCTTTAAGATGGTTCTTCCATAGAAGAGTGAGCAAGATGATTCAAAGCAAACCATCCTTCAGTGTCCAGAGGTCTCTGGCCTTCACTGCCTTAATGTGGGGAGAGTAGTCCTACAGAGGAGAAGTCTGCATCAGGGATGGGTCCTCACAGGAGGCCTGCAGTGTGTGTCGTCTGCAAAAGAGCTCAACTGAGGGGGCAAGCCGGAGTCAACAGCCAGCCCGTAGTGCCCTGAGCTGCAAGCCCCGGGATAGGGTAGAAGCGTCCTGGTGAAAGAGGATTCTGTCTGTCTAAAGGCACCGTCTTTCAGTCAACTACAAACAAACAGCTGCCTCAGCCCCACAGGGTGCCTTTTGTTTTGTTTGACTTGTCCAAAGAAAGTTACACAAGAAAGGCCCTTGGTGTCCAAGATCTGTCCTAAATTGCTGGCATATCACTTGTGTCAAAAGATGAACTTCTCATTCCCCCTTTTACACACGGTGATCCTGTGGGAGCTACAGCAGAAGCAATGTTCTCCGTGTGATAGAACACACCCCGGACTCACTCTGAATCCTGCTGAGGAGTTCATGCTACAAGTAAGGGGTTAAAAAAAGGCCAGCAAGGCACAGAATTGAACTCTGTGTGAAATATATCTGTACCTTGTGCAAAACATGGAGTCCGTTTTAAAAAATGCATCCATGCCTTCATCTCCCAAATCTTCCGTTGTACGGCCCCATACTGAAGGTGTCCCTGCGCAGGTGTCCCTGCCCTCTGGCTGCCTCGCCGTCTGTGCGCCTCCTCTCACCGTGCAAAATCAGTGTTTATTTTCAAAAGATTCCATTGTTTCTTCCTGAAACAGAGCTGTTCACGGATTTAATAGCTCCTGTGTGCTCAGTAATACTGTCTGGCCACTGCCCAGAGCATTCGCAAATCTGTTTTCAATCTGCGTTGTACTTTTGGGCAGAAAAGGTACTAGATAAATAAAGGCCGAGAACATACAAAACTTGGAACAAGAAAAGCACGTCACCTGAAATTCTGCAGTATTCTCTCTGGCACCTTCATAACAAGAAGCCCGAGGGCTGAGCTATGAGAGTTTGCTGGTCATCTCTCAAGCCGACAGAATATCCCAGCTCGTCAGAAAGTACCTCCGTATGGCTGCGGCTTGACTTTATTCCATCAAGAAATAATAGACTGCTGGGTCCTCGGAAAGCCTGGTATTTGTGCTTATAAAACTTAAAATCGTGTGCCACTTGAACGAGTGGAGAAAACACATGTATGGAATTACAGTGACAGCTGATCCAATCATGCTGTCAATCAAACCACTCAGGCTAGTTTGTACTAGTAAGGTTTGTTTCTATTTTTATTTTTATTCTGATTTTTTTAAAATACAGATTGTCAGTGAGGGGAGTTTTCAACTCCATTGGTTCTACCTTTTATTTTCCATTTTAATTTCCCCATAACTTAAACCAAGTGTCTGCTAGGCCTAGGTATTTTTGTTCTGATCGACATGTTTATAAGAACTGGAGAGGTCATTTATTGGAATGAGCTAACTGACTTCCTCCCTTCCCCTTTTCCTTTTTGACATGAATTTTACTGCCTCCCGGATAAAGAATGATGTTGCAAAGTTACTGTGGTTAAGGTGAAAATACCACTAAAATGATTATGATTTAGAAGTAACTTTCTCCTGCTGCTTTAATCTGATAAGTGGCTACTTTAGACATAAATATATATGACATTTTCTGACACGGAATGCTGGTTTGGGGTATCTGTTACTTTGACACTATTCTTGTTGGCCTTTTTCTCCTTTTTTGCCAGTGTACTCTACCTAGTCCTATTTGAAAGACAAATCTTAATTTTTTAAAAAGTCTAGAAGCAAGAAGTAAAATGAATGATTTGTTTCATGATTTATCACCTATGTCCAGTTTTGTTAGCCTGTTATATGATATAAGTAAATTATCAGGGTTGTGTTCTTGTACCCTTTTTATCATTAAAAATAACACAATTTTTAAAGAAATCATAGTCTGTGCATGGAGGAGGAAAAAATATATCTGATAGGCAAGTTTGAGGCTAGCTTTTGTGTAACAACTTTCTCATCCAAGGAGCATAAGAGGAGGAGGTGAAGAGAACTTTATCCAGAGCAGATGCAACTACCAGGATGAAAGAGTTCAGCCCAGTTGAGTTCTTTCCGGCAGAAAAGGGACTGAGTCCAAATATTTTTTTCAATATGGTTCATTTGAATGTTGAGAGCAATTCCATTCAAAACTTTTGGTAAATTGTTAATTTTAAAATGAAGTGCTATGGTGTGTTAATGAGAATAAGGTTCACATCAAGAAACAATGTTGTTAAAGTGCAAGTTTGATAATCAACCTAGCCATTTTATATAAGAAGAAACTTTTTCAGACTATAAGAAAAAAGTTAAAAGTCCCTTCTGCTAACTTTGTATGTGTGAAAAATACGAGGCGCGTAGTCTAAATATAACCATTGTGATGTGTGTATTAATATCGCCACTTTACCACTGTTACTACTATTTCTAGAGTGTTGCATAGAAAATTAGAGGATGTTTTGATTGTGTTTTGTTTTAATATGCTTTTGAAATTCATCCTATTGCTTTATAATCACATGTCAGCCATGTAACCCCATTTTCCCCAGGACACATTTGCCTGTGAAAATACTCATGCCACAGCTGTGACCATCTCATGTGTGGCAGGGCCCGCAACTGTGGAATCACTAACAACCCAGACATGCAAACCTTTCCTTTCAAAGGTCATTAGCTCTCTTCCAGGGCACCACTGTAACCTTCCTTTGCCACCTTGGCATGCATAGCACTCTGCTGTTGTTAGGTGTCATCAAGTCCGTGCCAGCGCATAGTGACCCTGTGCACGAGAGTAAACCCCGCTCGGTCTGCTCCAGCCGCGCGATTGTCCCTCTGTTTCCATTCCTCCAGTGCTCCTGTGCGTCCATCCTTCTTGTGGAGGGCCTTCCTCGCTTCTGCTGCCCCTCTACTTGACCAAGCATCATGTCCTCTTCAGGGACTGGTCTCTCCTGAAAATACGTACAAAGTCTATGAGACAAAGTCTCTCCATTTTGTCCTTAAGGAGCAGGGCACTCTTCCAAGACAGACTTGTTTGTCTTTTCGGCAGTTCGTGGCACGTCCACTATTCTTCACCAGCACCACCAGTCAACTGCCTCCATTCTTCCACAGTCTTCCTGTTGCAATGTCCAACTTTCCTTATTCAATGTCCAACTTTCATATGCACGTAAGACAACACTCTAAGGGTGGCGAAACCGTTTCTTCCAGGTACCCCTCTCTAACTGTCCACTTGTATTTTGCTGAATGAGTTAAGTAAACCCCTGTGCACCTGAACTATTAGTTTGTCTGTGACTTAGAGTTGAAAGCAACCAATACAGATGGTTTGTAATCCAAGTTCCTTTCTTACCTCTGAGCACAACCTTGTCTTTTGTTTATGACAATCCTCTGGTTTTAAGGATGTGGCTGCTGCTCCTATAGCTCTTCTAGAACACGACCCCCAATAATATAGTTCTAGCTTCTCTCTTGCTTCAGTGATCATTCAAGATGAAAAAATATATAGTAGATTATTAAAGATGGGGAAAACGTGACTTAAAAGAGGTTTACAGAGGTAGAGAAGGAAGTCAAAGAGAAGGGGACAAGACAGAAAAGGGGGAGAGAAAGCTACTTTTTGGTGCCCAAAATATGCTTCTCTACACCCCGAGTTTATGTTCACATATCACGTTCTACCGCTTTCATCAGATGAGCCATTTCAGCAATAACCTCTCTTCCTTTTTACCCAAACTCCAAAACTGGACAAAACTCCCCCCGAAAATATATTTTACTGTCACCTAGTTTAAGTCCTTATCACTCCTAATTTGATAAATCTTTCTAACCTTTTGGAAATGAAACCTTTTACCAGTTTCTTATTTATTTCTGAGATTTCCTACCTGTACTCCCAACTGACCATGCCCTGTCTCCTCCTGCCCTCAGCAAATAGACACAGGCTCTTCTGCCTGTGTGGGTCTTCCCTTCGGGCAAGGAGCTGTGGCTATTTGGTCAGTCATTCTCATGATGTATCTTCTGCTATGCCTTATGAAGAATCTCTACTGGAGCAAAAGCTAAGCGCTTCGCTGATAACCAAAAGGTTGGCAGTTTGAAACTTCCAATGGCCCCATTGGAGAGAAGCCCTGGTGTGTAAAGGCTTACCGCCTAAAGGACCCCAGAGACTAATTCTACTTGGTCCTACAGGATCAGTCCAAGTCAGAATCAACGCAACACACAACATACCTGGAGAATAAGTACAGTGTCAGCTCTGTTAAAGAGAGAAGGATTTGTGGTGCAGAAAGCTACCTTTTTAGCTTCCCAAGAGACTTACGTGGCTCTAATTCCCCGGTGACATAGTCTTGAGTTGCTAACTGCAAGGTCAGAAGTTTGAAACTGCCAGCCCATCCTCAGGAGAAAGATAGGGCTTTCTGCTGCCATAAGTTGTTACAGTTTTGGAAGCCCTCAGGAGCAGTTCTACCCTAGCCTACGGGGTCGCTCTGCGTCAGAAGCAACTCAATGGCAGTGAGTTTGGTTTGGGGTTTAATGCTGGACTCATGGCACAGAAGAAAAATGGTGGGAAGTAGAATAAAATGTGAGTGCAGTTTAGCTTCCTATAATGGCACTAACATTTATAGTCCTTGATTCATACAAAGAGATACTACTCAGCCACTAAAACAAATGAAGTCTAGATAGATAGATAGATAGATAGATAGATAGATAGATAGATAGATAGATAGATAGATAGACAGATAGAGATGCAATTCTATGAATGGAGCTTGAAGACACAAACTCACTACCATTCAGTAGATGCCAGCCCCAAGCAACCCTACAGGCAAAGTGAACTAAGCCAATCGCAGAAGGACAAATGCTGTACGACTGCATCTATTTAAAAAGACAAGAAAAGGCAAATGTGTAGAGACCAAAGTTTATGAGTGTTTACCAAGGCTCCTGTAGAGCTCAAAGTTCAAGTCTTTCTCCCCAAATTGAACCTTGCCCCAATTCGATCTCCGTATCCCAGTTAATGACTTCTCTTCTGAACCTCCTGGTTCCTTGCATATTGCCCAGTGTTTTAAAGGTTTCTTTTTCTTTTCAATTGCCTTAATTTTGTAGGTTTGCTTTGTCTGAAAAAGCGACTTGTCTCTGTGTTGCAGTTTTCATTACTGATTGGATGACCTTATTGTTCCATATAAAAATGGGTTAGTCTACTTTGGTTCACAAATAACTTCAAATACCATTTATCTGCTTTTTAAGGTATGAAAGTCACGCAGTATTTTTCTGTGGACCATCCCGGAGGATGAGTGCTGTGTTTTGTTTGTTTTCTTTGTGTACATTGAAAGCAGGAGGCAAATGTGGAGACTGGAATGGTTCTCAGCTCACCAGATCATTTTCAAACAGTACACAAACAAACAAACCCAAGACTGGCCCAGAAAGTTAAACCTCAACTTCACTAGTTTCTGAAATAGGCTGACCCTTTCTTTTTAGAGTCATTGTTAAAGTCCTACTTTTGAATTTACCTTTTTTCATTGCTTTAGTGGTAGAACTTCTTTGTATGGGGACACAGAGGAAGTGCGGATGGGTTGCGGTGTCTGTGAAAATGCCTAAGTTTTGTCTCCTGCTTCCCAATCTGTCCTGAGAATCCAGACATTGCTCTCCCTGGACCTCGACAAGGAGCCCTGGTAGTGTAATGGCTTTCAAGCTGGGCTGCTAACCATAAGGTCAGCCATTTGAAACCACCAGCCTCTCAGAGGGAGAAAGAGGAGATTTTCTACTCCATTCAAGAGTCACAGAAACCATACAGTCTGTTCTACCCTGTCCCGGAGGGTCGATATGAGTCAGAATCGATTCACTGACAGTGATTTGAGTTGGCTGGTGTCTTTACAAGGCGCCCTGGTGGCATTGTGAGTTAAGTATTGGGCTGCTAACTGCACAGTCTGCGGTTGAAACCTAGCAGTCGCTCCTCTGGGAAAAGTGAAGGCGATCTGCTTTCACAGCCTCAGAAACCATAGGGAGCAGTTCTCCTCGCTCTCCTACAAGGTAGATATGAGCCTGAACCAACTGACAGTCGTGGTTTGGTTTGGGGTTTACTGTATACTTGTAAATTGGCATTAGCCAGTTCATCACAGGCCATCATCATGCATGGAATCCAAACATGTTTGTGCAATGTTGTTAGGCTTTGCTGTGAAAAGGAGACTTTATTAGGCCCATGGGCAATAAGTAGGTTTTTAGTTGGGGGGGGCGGTTCTGAGAGCTCCTCTGGAGAGGCTGGAGAGCGAAGCTCTCTGCCTCTTCCTGTTAGGCCTGTGGCTGATTGAGCTCCCACTGGGTCAAAGGTGTCACGGATCAGTGGCTACTTTAACAGGATAAAGCATGTGAGGCAGTGAAGACGGTGCCTTGCACGTGTAGCTCTCAGCGGATTCCAGTTGTGATTGCTGGTTTTGATGCTAGTGCTGACAGAAATGACTTCCCTCCTTAACCATTCTTGCTGCTTTACATCCGTCTAGAGAAGCCATTTGCAGGCAGGCAGGCAGGCAGGCAAGCATTTATTTCCAAAAGCCACTAAGGTGAAGGTTTCACTTACTCCGAGTGCCTTCTGAGCCCGCACCAGTCCCTCTCCGGTTTTCACAGGGGCCTTATGTTGTATGGTCTCTTGCCTGGCCCCGCCTCCAGAAATGGGATCACCCACTAGGTGCAGGCCAACGTGCAAAGAAACGCAACCGTCCAAGTGAGCAGTCACTTCCCCCGCCATCTAATTCTCCCCAATAGCATTTGAGAGAGTGAGAGGATTTCTGACCACTTACACGGAGATTTGTGGTGGTGGTGACTGGTCTCTAGTCAATTTCGGCTCGCAGTCATCCTGCCTGCGGGTTTTCTTGGCAGTCAGCTAGACAGAAGCCACTGCTAGGTTTTTCTCCTGAAGAACCGAAGAGTGCCTTTGAACAGCTGACCTTCTGGTTAGCAGCCATGCCCTTAACCGGTTATGGGACCCGGCTTCCTCAACAGACAACAGTGCAAGGACATGCGATTGGGTTTTACAAACTAGTGCATGGTTGCAATTTTGAACTTTTGTAGGCAAAATAAGTATCACCCCTAGGTATTTGTGAATTACTTTATCACCTAACTGAAAATGCCAATAATACTGGAAATTTTTAAAATCCAGACATGTTTGAGACTTGACCTCAAGCCATTGGTTGCGTTATGCAAGATTTAAAACATAAGCTCGGTTACGGTGACCAGGTAGCAGCCTCTGCTCCAAGCCACCTCTCGGCCTCTGAACTTGTCTGCGACCAGCAGCGCGGTCCACAGGCTCCGCGGACGCATGCGGGTTCTACTTCCAACCAGCAGGTTGCAGGTGGCTGCGCCCAGGCGGTGGCGGAGTCGCAGCTGCAGCACGGCCCGCGTCTGTCTGTAAGTGGTTCCACAGGCTTCCTGTCCATGACCGCCCGCGCCAGGCTGCGCTCGACCCCGTGGACGTTTTGTGCAACAAAGCAAGCTGCATACCGAGGGCTTCCCGAGTCTGAAGCTGTGGCTTTCACCCTGAAGAAGTCTGCTAAGGGCCTGGAGTCAATCCGAGTCCCGGGACCTGTATTGGGAGTGAGAGGCAAGCGAAGGGAAAGAACCCGCAGAAGCGCAGGTCAAAGGGAGACCCGTGCTACAGCTGTGGACATCTAGACCATCGTGCCAAGGAATGCAAGCTGCCGCCCCAGCCTACAAAGTGTCCCTTTTGCCAAAGCATCAGCCATATGGTAGCGTCTTGCCCACGGAAGGCCCAGCGGGCCCCCAGCTCACAGGGAAAGGCAGCTAACTTGGGGGAAGAGAAAGAGGAGCTTCCCAGCCCTGCCCTGTTCCCAGAGGCCAGAATTGAGCCGCCGCCATGGGAGCGGCCCTTTTGCCATCAGGAAATTTCAGAGCCTAGGCAGAGTGGAGAAAGTGGGATTGGGGGCAAGAGGGGGCAATAAGGGGCAGCAGGTCAATGCGGGGCCCAGAGCATCACCTCCTCTTCCCTTTGGGTGGGAAGGAGTGAAGTGAAGGAAGTCCCACTAGACTTTATCCAAATGCAAGAGAGGCCCTTTAGAACCCCACCCCCAAGTCTGCCTGCTTTATCTGAGCAGCACCCCCCCCCATCCCCGAACCTCTGGTTTTTGATAGTTACCTGGATGAGGAAGTTTTCCTTTCCAAAGCCATTACTTTCTGTGGGAGGGAATCTCTTTGGGGAAGTCAGGCTTTTTCCATCACTTCTCTCATAACATGCCCCAAACTGCGGGTTGTGATGAGAGATGGGTGACAGAGGGGTGACTGGGGACAGCTGGGGGCCTGCTGCTCCTAAGCCCATCCGCACCCCATTCTGGTCAATACAGTTTTGTTTATGTGCTCCCTTGGGTAGCTGCCCCTTGGACCCCAAGTTCTCCAGAACGCCAGCTGCAGGAGCTATGCGCAAACAATGTATCTTGTGCATTTTAAGGTTTTTTTCTCTTAGTATAAATATTCCGGGTTGGTGCTTTTGTGTGTGTGTTAATCTTAAGGCCCTTGTTCCTGCACTGTGTCCTCAGGTGCATGAGCAACCTCGGGGATAAGTTAGCAGCAACTCCAGGTCTGCACAGCAGAAACACTTTTTGTTATGGTTTCATCACCTCAAAGAACAGCTATTTGGAGTGTGTAGCCTATTGAACTACCGCATGTTGTCAATCAGAGCTGGCTTTTCTGCCAAAGTGTCCTCTTGAAGCCCTCCTTCTTGGAAACCATGTGCCATGGGAGACTGCGTTTGTGTTGGGTTGGCCCATGGCTTGATCTTTTACTGAAAGACTGGAAACTCAGGCCAACAGGAAGGTGATGCCATCCATCTTTTACTGCTTTCGTGGATTAGGTTGTACCTTACATGCACAATGATGTGTGTGTGTGTGTGTGTGTGTGTGTGTGTGTGTGTGTGTAAACCTGAGTTGATGACATAGGTTTTAAGAATGATACCTACCCGGATGGCGTCTAGTTAAGACTCACCCACCCGGAGCTCCTGCTGCCCAACCAGAAAATTGGGAGGTAAGGTAAAGGAGACTGGGAGGCAGAATCCTGAAATTAGAACTAGGGTACTAGGGTCTGTCCTGAACCCCACGTTTTGTGATTTCCACTCACAAAGCGAACCAAGGACGCACTAAATCACTCTAGGTTCGGCGTCCTGGGCTCGTGGGCTCCAGCTGAAGAGCTACCTCTGCTCTGATTTCGAGCAAGTAGTGATTTCCCCAGGCTGACGCCCTAAAGGGGACATAATCCCAGACAAGAGGAGACCCTCTGAGACCTACTCACAGGATCCCACACCAGCGCTCACCACACTGTTAGCTGCCTTGAGCTCATAGCCTGGGGCGCGGGGGTCGGTGGGTAGCCATAGATTTGGAGTAGAAGAAAAAGCAGGAATTTACCTGAGTTAGGTCCCGGTCATAGTCCAAGGGGGAAATTCAGTTCCAGTTGGCCGAGAAGAAACCAACCTCCATGATAAGCTGGATCTCCCCCTCTGGAGGTCAGCGTAAAATCAAGAATGATACCCATCCTGTGCTGCCCAGGGAGGGCTTATATAAATCTAGGGCTAAAACTCTTCACCTTCCTTAAAATTCCAACTGTTTCTGCTTGGCTTCCACAGAGATCTAAGCAAGGGCTTCTTGGGGTGCCCAAAGCCAGGGTCATGATCTGTACTCTAGTAAATCCACTTCACAGTGCAAAGGAGGGACGGGGATTTCATTTATGCTCTGTGACCACTGCAGACCGACCTCACTGCTGAAATGGGGCAAATGCAATAGAATGCAGTAGTGAACGATGATGGACTTTCAGGGGCTGAACCATCCCTGGAATGAATCCCACTTGGTCATGGTGAAGTATTTATTTTATATACTTTTGTACTCTTGGTCAGTATTTGTTAAGGTATTTTTACATTGATGTGCATTAGAGGTATCAGTCCAAGGTTCTCAATTCTTGTGAAATCCTTGCCCACTTTAGGTATCAGTGTTATACTAGCTTCAGAGAAAGAGTCTGGGAATTTGCCAACTTTTTCTATGTTCTGGAAGAGTTTGTGTAGGATTGATGTCAGTTCTTCCCTGAGTGCTTGGTAAATTCTCCTGTGCACCTGACTGGCCCAGGTGATTTTGTTGTTGGTGGTGGTGGTGGTAATCCCTTGATAACCTTGTCTGTTTCTTCTATTGCGGTGGGTCTGTTGAAGTTCTTGACGTCTGTCTGGGAATTGTCTAGTGAGGAATGGTTTTTCCACTTATTTGTCCATGTCTTCCAAGTTGTTGAAGTCATTGGATTACAAGCCGTAGTAGTACTGTGGAATTAGCGTTTTAATTTCACTAGCTCTGTTGTGGTGTCCCTGTTTCATCCCTCACCCTGGCTATTGAAATGTGTTCCTTCCTTTCTTTGGTGAGATTTGCCAATGGTCTATTAATTTTATTAAGCCTTTTAAAACACAGCTTTTAGCTGCATTGATTTTTTTTGGCATTGTTTTCTTGTTTTCCCTTTCATGTATCTCAGCCCTGATTTTTATTATTTCTTTTGCTCTTAGTAGGACTATCCTATTGACGCTTTTCTAATTGCTGGAGGCTTTGTGCCAGCATAACAATCATAAGTCTCTCTTCCTTTTTCATGCGTGCATTTATTACTATCAAACTTCCTCTAATAACTGCTTTTGCTGTGTCTCAAAGGTTTGGGTACATCGCATTCTCACTCTCTTTGGCTTCTAAAAACTTCCTAACTTCATTTCTTTTTCTTTTTTTTCCTAACTTCATTTCTGATCTGGGCCAGTACCCACTCATTTTGCAGCTGAGAGGTAGTCATCCTCCAATTGTTTGCCCTTGTTTTCTAAATCCTCCTTTTGTTGGTTTCTAGCCTTTGGGCATAGTGGTCCATGAGGGAAGTCTGAGTGACCTTTATGTGTTTGAATTTACACAGGCTCAACTTATGCCCCAGAATTTGGTCTCTATTTAAGTGTGTGCCATGTGGGCTTTAAAAGAATGTAATTTTTTTTTTTTTTTTGCATTTGGGTGGAGAGCTCTGAAAATATCTATAAGGTCAAGTCACCCAATGGTAGAGTTTAGTTCTGTAGCTTTCTTGCTACACTTCTTTCCCTGTGATCTGTCTTTCTCCAAGAGCAGTGTATTAAAGTCGCCTACTATAATTGTTGAGCCTGTGATTTCTTTTTTCATCTTTTGGAGTGTTTGATTGACAGATTTTGTAGGATCTCTCATTGGGCATGTATATATTTATTATGCTCACTGGTTCTTGGTCTACTGTTCCCTTGAGCGTTATATAGTGCCCTCCTTCTCTCTTGCTTTGTTTTGCACCTTAAGATCCAGTTTGTCAGAGCTTAGGATTGCAACCCCTGCTCTTTTTGAATTGCCATTTGCTTGCTTCATTCGAGCCTTTGATTCTCAGCCTATTTTTGTTTGCAAGCTTGAGATGTGTCTCTTGTAGGTAATAGATCAATTGCTTGTGCTTTCTAAGCCAGTCTGCTAGTCTCTGTTTTTTAAGGGGTGAATACAGTTCACCCCTTATTTAAGATATTATACCCATCTGTGGTCTCTGTGCTGTCATCTTGTAACTTTTGTGTTGGGGGTTTTCCTACCTCCCTTCTTATCAGTGAACTGTGCATGCATGTGGCCCGGGAGGGGGGTCATTCTTACCTTCTTTTCACCATTGGGCCCTTATTTTGTACTGAAAGAAAAATAGCCACAGCATCTTGGGCATAAAGCTCTACAGTGGCCAATAGGGTCTGAAACAAGCTTGGGGGCCCTTCTTTTGAAGTAGGCTGTCTTGAACCATTGTTGTTTTAATGTTCCCCTTCCTCCACTTCCTCTTTAGAATCAGATCATCAGTCCTACAAAAGTGTCAGTCCTACCCTACCTCCACCTCAGACCTCCTCCTACCACCACCACCACCAACACCCAGCAAATCTACATATATACACATTTAATTTGTGGGCGTTCCCACAACTTCACGCACTTTCTTTAAAACACAAAAATCCCTAGAGGCTGGGAACAGTTCAACCCTCACGCCCACCCTTTCTGAGTCAAGACCAGCTCTTAGTAGTTGTTAGATGGACCAAAGCTGCTCCCCAATCACAGGCTCATAGGGTAGGGAGATGCAACAGGCGCCTTCCATGCAGAAAGTGGGGGTGGGAGACCAAGAAAGGTAAGAGGAATGTATTTCTAAATCACTGAGGAACTTTTTGCAGGTACAACAAACTTTTATCAAAGTGTCCATAAGAATATTTTAGTAAAAAAAAATACAACATTATTTTAGTAGAAGACAGATGAATGTAATTCCATGTTTACTGCTAGAAACCAAAGCTTTGTGTACAATCTTGAATTTATGGGAAGGGAGAGAGGCAGGGTAGGAAAGTGTATACTTGTCTGTTGGTTCCCAATACCTTTACCTCATTCCTGAACTACAGGAAGGCTGAGCCCCATTGGGCTTTGGTGACCCCTCCCATCACTAGGGGGTGGGGTATGGTTGCTTTTGCTGTACCTTGACTGCCTTTCCCTGGAATCCTTTTGAAACACAGGCTGATTCTTTTTGCCCACCCCCTCTCTTTTTCCCTGGGAAAATACAATGAATAAATAAAGACTTGTTGGTTTGAAAAACATTAAATAAACAAATAAAACATAAGTCCTATACTTCATTCACTTTCCATTACATTCCATAACTAAGAAAAGAGGAAAAGTATTGGTCACAGGCAGATGACTGTTAGGAAATTTTGTTTGCTTGCTTGCTTGTTTCAGACCTTACTTGGCTACCATCTCAAAAAGTAGATGTTGGTTTTTATTTTTCTCGATGATTTTATTTAAATGTCATTTTAGATCTTTGGAATTACTTTTGTGTCTCTCAGACTGACTCATGCTCTCTCCACCTTCTTTTCCTCTTTTTAAAATGCAATTCAAATGTCAATTCTGTACTCTTTCTTTGAAGGCAATGATTGACAAGCATGTCTCTGTTTCCTTCTTTGTAGGAATAAGTAATAAGAACTTACTATAAAATGAAAGATGAGTTAAAATAGCTGAAAGTGGTATTTTTAGAATCTTTTGGGCTTTGTACAGAGGAAGCTGCTGTTATGCTTATATTTATTCATTAACTGGAGGAAGAAGTTGCTAGGGAAAGCAACATCCTTCTTTTAGAGCAAAAGCTGGGCTGGGGAGAGTGAGACTCGCTTCTTATAAGCTGCAGCTCCGGCTTCCTTTACCACACCTTTCACGAATGTTTCCAGGGTGTCTAACACTGCGAGTCTCTATTTTGCATTTCTGTGAAATTTCCTATTCTAAGTGTTATCAAAGATGTTCTTTTAGAAGGAAGATGAACCATGGACTCTTCAAGTGTATTGTGAACTCATTAAATAAAAAATATGATGTTAGGTGCTGTGATACGTAACAGTATTTGGGATCACAAAACCAGTCGTAGATGGGAAGGCAGTGAACAGCCAACTGGCTGTGTTCCAATAACATTTTACTTTGAGTCACTGAAATTTGAGTTTATTTCATTTTCACATTTTGTGAAAGAGTGTTCTTTGGGCTTTATCCAATTTTACACTTGATCTTAGCCAAAAGGCCGAGAGGCGATTTTTTCAATCATTTTAAAAGCTAAAAAACTTTCTTATAAAAAGCAGGGCCTAATGTTCTGGCCTGGGGACTGAAAGGGGAGCCTTTACTTAACAGTCAGGTGTTAGGGCTAGACTTACTATAAGAAAAGTAATATGCCCTTTTTTAAGAGTAGAAAATAACGTTTTCCCTCTTATGAAATATGAGAAGTAGTTGCAAATGTGTTTGGCTATGTCCTTCTGGGTAATTTAACTGATAGAACTCCTTGTGTAGTCGTGCAGGAAGGTCAGATGTGGGGAGTCTGAGCAGAGTAAGGAGCTAAGAGGGCTCTGCTTCCAGTTGTCTCCGTTCAAAGACTCACTTTCCAATGTTTACGATGCAGAAAAGTGAGGAGTGCCCGGATGTTGAGGCTAAACTGTAAGCAGGAATATTTGTATTCCAAGGCTTGTTAAGATTCCAAACCACAGGACAGGTCCTGAAAAGGTCATTCCAAGATAAAGAGTTTACGTCTATTAGAAAGGGCTATTTTAGTCAAATCTAGAGAATTATGGAGAACATGAATGATTTTTACCCTAACCTGATTCCTGTTCAGTTCATTCTGATTCATAACAGTCTTACATGAGCATAGAATTTCCCATACGGTTTCCAAGGACAATTTTCAAAATTGAAAGGATGTGATGGTACTTGTTTGTATCTGCTACTGAGTCTGTCAGGCATGAGACAATGATCACAGCCTGAGTGGAAGATGAGGGGTTATCAAGAGCTAAATGACCGTGATCTCACTGAGGACCCAATGAGGAAATTATAAGGAAATCAGACGTCCAAACCTAGTCATTTCCCATTCAACTCCTTGCTGAGAATTTGCCTTTCCACCACAGAAATACTGAATTAGAATCTGCCTTTTAACAAGATCCCCAAGTGATTTTTATATTTCCATAATAGTCGCTGAACATGGGCTATATCTGCAAAGAGGAAATGAAGTGTTTGAGTCCCCATAAACAATTAAAGGTTACCTGGGCATGAATCAGAATCCAATCCCATGACAGTGAGTTTGATTTTTGGTTTGGCTATCTAAAAAAACTCCCTGGAGAATTTTGTTTAAATTTAGAGTCTGATTCAATATATCTGAGGTGGGCATTCAAGTTCTCAGCAGAAGATCAAACTAGAATCAACCAGGCTGCAGCCCTGAAGAAAACTATGGCTCAGAAAAGTCAACAAGCTTCTCAAGCACATACGCCGTAGGTTTTGATCGGGACTCATGTCGTTCTGCCAGGCTATTCCATACTTTGCTGGTATGATCGGAATCA
Source organism: Tenrec ecaudatus (assembly GCF_050624435.1). Lineage (NCBI taxonomy): Eukaryota > Metazoa > Chordata > Mammalia > Afrosoricida > Tenrecidae > Tenrec > Tenrec ecaudatus. Next base: position 101,788,626 of record NC_134538.1, read on the forward strand.
ACTCACTGACAGTGTGATGGGTAACAAGTAGACTCAAGGTTCTCCTATATGCACAGAACCTGCTGCAAAAAAAAACAATAACAAACTAAATGAGAATCATAATATGATAAAGATTCTTAATAGCTTCTTCCCAGAAGTTGTCTTGATTGTATTTGAATTACAATGATATTTTTCAAACAACTACTAACCCACACACTAGATTCATTTGTTATTTGTAAAGATAGTTTATAAATAGAACGTGATTTTTCAGTTAGTTTTTAGGACAGTAAAGACAATTTTCAAATTCTACGAAACTGTCTCAATAGGATATGCTGGTTCTTTCCCCTACCGAGCTATATTTACCATCCATGTGGAGTCACTTCTGTGAATGTCATGGGTTCTGTCGAAATGTCAACCTTGGCCTCAGCAGCCAAAATTAATGAAAATGGAAGTGGTTCCCAAATAGGTAAGGTGCAGGAATCGCCGTGGGTAGGACAGAGAGAGGTAGGAGGGGGCTTTAGGACAGCTAACTAGGGTGAGGAGAGGAGTATTATTAACCAGGGACCAATAACACAGTACGCAACATAAGCCAGTGCTTAGGACATCAACAAAACAGGGATGCCGTATATCCAAAGCAAAGACACGCAAATGCCTCGCAAACAGGGTACAGGGAAAATAGAGTGACTCGGGAAGAGAACACAGCAGGACACTAAATGAAATGGATACCAACTCTAGTGCTTGTGAATGTGCCAGCTGGAGGTTAAGTTCACACAGGGTCACGAAGGAGCCCACTTGAAGGCTCTTAATTCTAGAGACCCTTATTACTTCAACATTGTCACCTCCGTTGACCTCTGTTTCCTACAATCTCCCATATAACTGCAACTCCTTAGGAGTATATGATTTCTTTCTAATAAGCAAGAGGTGAGGTGAAATGTTCAATCAAACTCTTGCTTTGTTCACCCAATATGCAACTACATCTAACATGAGCCGTTTATGGCAGTAGATAACATGTCTCTGATCCGTTTTGAAAGAACCCTCTTATACATCCATGGCTACTGATTTAGCAGCCCCATGCAGGAGGCCAGCAATGCTCTTTGCCATAACCCAGACACAAGGCACGTGCTGGTCATCAACCGGGGGAACTCCAGTCCAGGTGACATGCAAAGTGAGGAAAGTCAGATAAGTTTACCGTTCTCACACAGACGCCATCGAGTTGCTTTTTAACTAGATGGCATTCACAGACAGAGCTGTCCTAGGATTTGTAAACAATAATACTTATCATCTTCATTTGAATACATTTGTATCCATAGGACACAATCTAGTGTACATTTAAAGTAACACTAACGTGGGTAATAATCTAATATAATACTAACATAACAAGCATAAAAATACTAGACATTAACATACTTACATGGAAAGAAAGATGAAAGTGTATGAAGTTCTTTCAAAAATGTTTCCTTCTTGAACAATGTGGACAGACTTGATGAAGACACATGCGACACCTTAATATGGCCCTTCTAGCCATGGCCCTCCACTTGGTGATTTGTGTAAATTCCAGCCTCTGCACCAGTCGTTATAATCCCATGTTGGAGTTAAATGACCTATTATGCTAATGAAGCAGGATTAAGGTGGCATATAGTTTGAGTTCCCACCTTACTAGAGTTATTTTTGTCAGGTGCCGTCGAATCATTTCCGATTCATGGTGACCTATGTACAACAGACGTGTGCGCACGGCCCGGGCTGTGCCAGCCTCATGAGCGTTCCTATGTCTGAGCCCATTGTTGCAGCCTCCGTGTCTGTCCACTCCCATCGAGGCTTCCTCTTTTTGCTCCCCTGCACGTATGATGTCCTTCTTCAGGGACGGATCTCTTCTGAAAACATTGGAACTCCATGAGACAAACTCTCAACATCCTTGCCTCTAAGTAGCGTTCTGGCTATACTTTTTCTGAGACAGAGCTGTTTATTCTTTGATAGTCCAAAGTACTTTCAAAAATTTTCACCAACACCATAGTTCAAAGCATCAATTTTTCTTCAGTCTGTCTTATTCAATGCCCAACTTTCACAAGCATATGAGACCATTGAAAATACGATGGCTTGGATCGGGTCCGCCCTAGTTCTCAAAGTAACATCTTTGCTATTCAACAGTTTAAAGCCTTCATGTACAGCAGATTTAACCAATGCAATGTATACATTGATCTCTTGACTGTTACTTCTATGAACATTGATGGTGGAACCAAGTAAGATGAAATCCTTGACAACTTCAATCTTTTTTCTGTTTATTATGATATTTATTGGTCCAGTTGTGAGGATTTGGGTCTTTTTAATATTGAGTTGTAATCCCTACGAAAGGCTGCAATCTTTGATCTTCATCAACAAGTACATCAAGTCCTTTCACTTTCAGCAAGTAATGTTTTGTCATCTGCATATGAAAAGTTGTTAATAAGCCTTTCTCCGATCTCGATGCTGTATTCTTCTTCATATAACCCAGCTTCTCTGATAATTGCTTAGCATACAGATTGAATAAGAATGGTGAGAGGATACAACTTTGGCACACACCGTTCCTGGTTTTAAACCACTGTTCTGTTTGCACCAGTGCCTCTTGCTCTGTGTACAAGTGTTCTGGAATTCCCATTCTTCTCAGGACCGCCCATAGTCTGTTAAGATCCACACAGTAGAATTCCTTTGCATAATCGATGAAATACAAATAAATATCTTTCTGGTATTCTCGGCTTTTTGCTAAGAGCCATTTGACGTCAGCAGTGATGCACCTTGTTCCACCTCCTCCTGTATTCAGCCTGAGCTTAAGGCAGCTCCTCTCAGTGTAGCTGCTGCACCCATTGTGGAATAATCTTCAGGAGCGTTTTACTTGTATGTGATAGCAGTGGTATTGTTCTATAATTTTAGCATTCTCTTAGGTCAGTTTTTCTTTGAATGGGTACAAATATGGATCTCTTCCAGTCAGTTGGCCAAATGGCTCTCTTCCGATTTCCTTGGCACAGACGAGTGAACACTCTCAGTGCTTCATTAGCTTGTAGGAACATTTCAATTGGTAGTCCATGAATTCGTGGAGCTTTGTTTTTGGCTAACGCTTTCCGTGCTCTTGGACTTCATCCTTGGGTCTTGGTCATATGCTCCCTGTAGAAATGGTGGCATTTTGATCAACTCTTTTTGTGCAGTGACTCTGTGTATTCCTCACATCTTCTCTTGATGCTCCCTGCGCCATTCCATATTTTCAGTGGAAGATATGCTGGGTGGGTTCTTTCTGTTTTATTTGTGAACTCCAAGTCTTTGCATATTTCTTTATACTATTTTCCTTTGTCTTCTTGATCTTCTATTTGAAGTTTTGGTTCAGCTCTTTGACGTCATCATTTCTTGCATTTGCCTGATGAGCTACTCTGTGATTAAGCACAAGCTTCGGTTTCTCTTCTGACATCTGTGCTGACCTTTCTTTCTCTCCTGTCATATTAACGACCTCCGCTTTCTTCTTGCATTATGTGCTTGACGTCATCCCACAGCTCATCATGTCTTCTCTCACACTGTGTCTGCTGCACTTCCTATGGAATATTACCCAGGGGAATTGTACTTGTATGTGATATATCAATATTTTTCTATAATTTAGCATTAGTGTTTCAGTCGTCCAATCTGTTCTTGAGATGATCTTGAAATTCAAGTGAGTACATTCAAGGTCATATTTTGGCTCTCATCGACTTGTTTTCGTTTCTTCATCTTCTACCTAAGCTTACAGATGAACAGTTAATGTTCTGTTCTGCAGATGACCCTGGTCTTAGCTCCTGATATTGAGCTCCTTTGCCATTATTTCTTCCCACAGATATTGTGACTTTGATTTCTGTCTTTCATCTGGAAAAGTCCAGTTGCCTTATGTGTTGTTTTAAAAATGTGTTTCCTATGAACAAGTCCTTGGTCTTACAAAATTCTGTCATGAGATCTCCAGTTTCACTTCTATCACTAATACTCTGTTTTCTATCTACTGTTCCTTCCTCTTTGTTTGCAACTTTTGCATCCCAATTGCTAATAATTCTTAAAGCATCTTGATTTCATGTTTGATCAATTCCAGACTGAAGACCTTGGTAGAATTTGTCAATTTCTTCATTGCTAGCTTTGACTGTTACATGAATTTGAATAACAGTTGTATTGATTGGATTTCTTGTATGCAGATCAACGTTATCCTACTGTAGGCAGCATTGTACTTCCAGACATAGCTTGACATGGCCTTTCTGAGGAGGGCTGCAGTACCACTCTTCGTGATTGTGTCATTCCCAGCATAGGGAACCATGTGGTTTTCTGATTCACAGTGGCCAATCCCAGTCTGTTTTAGCTCACTAACGTCTAGAATATTGATCTTTGTGCATCCCACTTCATTTCTGACAACTTCAGATTTTCCTTGATCCATACTTCTTGGTCCAATTGCTAATCAGTGTCTGCAGCAGTCTCTTCTCATTTTGAGTCATGCCCCATCAGCAATGGACTGACCTGCATATTTCTGCAGGCTTTACTCCATTTTCATCATTCCTTCAGGCCTGAAGGGTTCATCTAGCACTTTCTCTCAAAATGTCCTGGTTGTTTTCATTAGGTTTTCAGTAACGGACAATGTTTCTAGGTTATCTCTGGGGTGTATTGTGGCTAATTCCTCTGGACAGCCTATTTCTCTTTCATAATCTGTTCTTAGTCTAGAAGTTCTGCGGAACTCTGTTTCCTTTGGGTGACCCTGCTGGTAGTTAAAATACCAGTGACACAGCTTCCAGCATCATAGCAACACCCAAGACACCAAAGTACAGCACACTGACAGACAAGTGGTAACCCTACTAACGGGTCTGCCTTAAGTCACCATTGTGGAGTTATTCTTTAGGGGATAGCTGTTCTTAAGGGGTATGACCTGCAGATGTTTTTGTAGGTCAGAAGGCGAAAAGCCACAGGTATGGCCAAGACACCATCTTTGTGACCTCCCTGCTCTAACTGAGCATATGCACAAGACTTATGCTGAGTCACTAGTGACAAACACCAATCAGAAGCCAGGTACTCTCCCAAAAGACTGCTGGTCCAGAACATCAGTTCCAGTGTACCTTGACCTCCTGCCTAAGCAACGGATACTCGCTTTTACTTTTGAACGCTCAAGTTTCTACCTGCACTGAGCAGCATAGCAAAATTCACTTTTTTGTTCCGGATCCTGCATCTGCTTTGATTCTGCATGGCCTCTGGTTCTTGGAACTTGAATTGTGGCTTATTACTAGACCTGATTCGCCAGGTTCTGCAGCCTTGAAAATGTGATGATTCTCCAGGCTGGCTTCTGAACTCGAGATTTGGGGGTTTCCAGCTTCCACAACTACATGAACCCAGTGGTTTGTGACTTCTCTGAGTTGTCTTGGTGAATTGGGGAATGCTGGAATGTGAAGAGCTGTTCTAAAGTGTGGCGCAGTGGCTCATCCACAGGTAATGGAGTGGTAGAACTGGGCCCCTGGTGGCACTGTCGTCAGGTTTGGGGTTGCTAACCATAAGGCCGGCCATTAGAAATCACCAGCCACTCCATGGGAGAAAGAGGAGACTCATGCCCCAGTAAAGACATGGAGACCCCATGGGGCAGCTCTGCCCCCTTTCTCCAGTCACCGTGAGTTGGACGCAACTCAATAGCCATGAGTTTGGATTCTGCAGATAGCACTTTAGAAAAGCGAAGTTGCTGGGACATTTTAATCTGCATCTCATTGAGACTGTCTTGGATTAATCTTTCTGAAACAGATGATTTTAACAGCAGCTAAGATATTAGTGCAGGCTTATCCTGACAGCTTAAATACAAGCCTTTATGGGGAGAACTACAAGTTCACCCAAAGTATATTTCCCAAAGTTGAAATTGCTTTCACACATTCCCCATTTTAATGATCACTAACTGCACAAGATAATGCTCATTTTTATCCCTAAAGAGACTCAGAAACCCTGATTGTACAACAATAATTCAAAAAGGACTTGATTCATTATCCTTATTATGTATAGAAAGAGATATTATTTGGCACCTTAGTTGTGTCAAAGTCATTTAAGACATTATAAGAGCCAAGAATAAAAATATATCTTTTAACTATAATATGTTACAGATATGGTATCTATCTCAAATAAAATACAGTATCTTAATGTAATATTTATTTCTGATCATTGCATTTTCTTTTGGGCAATCCTAATAGATTTTATTATTTATATTTAACTTGCAAGCTATTGCATAAACATATCTAATATATATATATATAAATCCACTGCCATCAAGTTGATTCTGACTTATAGGACTGAGCAGAGCTGTTTCTAGGGCTTTAAATTGCATGCAAGCAGACTGCCTCATCTTTCTCCTTTGTAGTGGCTGGTGGGTTCAAACCATTGACCTTTTGGTTAGCATCCATTATACATGTTATATATAAATCCAAACCAAATTAACTGTCTTTGAGTGAATTCTAATGCCCTTGTGGGGTTCTGGGGCTGTGAATCTTTCTGGGAGCAGAAACCTCTCTCGAGAAGGAGTGGGTGTATTCAAAACAGCTCCAACGTGTAATCATGAAGCCAGCATAATGAGGGATAGCTCATAATGGAGCTGGAGTTTATACAACTATAAATTGACAGTAAATATATTAAAGAAGCCTACAATAATTAGCAATCATGCAAAATAAAATTTAACCATGAATACATTCCATCTGTTAAAGTTACAAAGATGGAAAGCATGGCTCTCAGAGTTGGAGAGGGTCCAGTAAGACAAGCACGCAACGATTCCGCTGGTGGATGAGTGAAGCAGAGCAGATTTCCTTGAAAACAATGATTCAAGTAAAAGGGTTTTTGTAAAAATGCTCATTGAATCATTAGCTAACAAAACAAACCAGAAAATATTATGGTACATCTGTACAATAAAGTATTATAAGGATATCAAAAGCCAAGTATTTAGGAAGACAGTATCTGAGAAAAAGGAGATAGGGAGGGAAAGAGGACAGGCAAACTGATGGTCGTTCGGTACCATGGAGTCCGTTCCAACCCACAACGACCCTCTGGGCAACAGAAGGAGACGTTTCCAGGTCCTGGGCCATCCTCCGAATTGTTCGTATGCGTGAGCCCATTGGTGCAGCCACAGTGTCAGTCCATCTCCTTGAGGCCGTCCTCTCCTTCACTACCCCTCCACTCTACCAAGAATGATGTCCTTTGCAGGGACTCGTTTCTGCTGATAACATGACCAAAGTAAGTAGGGCAAAGTCTTGGCATCCTTGCCTCTAAGGAACACTCTGGTGGTACTCGTTCCAAGACAGATTTGTTTTCCCTTTTCGCATTCCATGGTATTTTCAATATTTCCATTTTCTTTTATGACATTATCATTTGCTCATTTATAATTATAGCATTTATAACACAAGCATCGGGGCTGAAGTGAGTCATTTAAAACAGACTTAGAGAAAGTCACTTATTCGTGGTTTGAGCTCAACAGACTCCTTCATTGATGGTTGAAACCACCAAGCTCGCCAACTCATTTTCTGTAGTGTAGGCTATGTATAATATTCTCTTTGTTGAAAATGTGGTTTCTGGTAAAAGCCTTCGTACCCTGCATCTAGGTATGTACTACAAGTTTTACATAGATTACATCACCATCATCCCTTAGATAAGCATCATTAATGTCTTCCCTATTTGACTAAGGGAAGCTAAGTGCATTTTAAAGCCTTGCCCAAAGTCCAACAGGAAGTCATAAAGGAAAGACTCACTTCCAGGCAGCTTCCTAATTAATACACCATTCTGCTTCTGTTAATACTGATGGTCTTACAGCTGTGTTTCCCAGTCCTGGAGGTGCATTAGAATCACCGGAGACATTTGAGTTAAAAACAAAACCAAACAGACGGATGCTTGGACCCAACCTTAAGTGTCTGCATTTAACGGTCAACAGTCTGCCTAGTCATAGGATTTTTTAACAGCTCCCCAGGTGATGCTAACCTGGGGCTGGTACTGATGTCTGAGCAGGGGGGTGCGATTTCATTGGTCTGAGGTGGGACCTGAACTTTGGAAGTTTCTATGTAATTTCTGGTGATTCTAATGTGCAGACCTATTTGGGAATCTCTACGCTAGGGACTCCCGTGCTTGGGCCAGTATCAGTCACCTGAAGAGGTTAGTAAAAACACAGGCCCTTGGATACTCCCCCAGAGATTCTGATTCTGTAACTCAAGGTTGGCTCACATATTTGTACTTTTCATAAGGTTACAGGCAATGCCATTGCAGCTGGTCTGGGCATAGTGAGGAAATGGATTTTGCCCTTGAGGTATATTTGGGGTTATCCCAACTGAATGTGGGAGTGAGTGCTCTTCATATACAATGAGCAGAGAGTAGGGATGCTGCTAAACAGCTGCACTACCCAGAACTGACCCTTTACAAAGACTTAGCCAATCCAAAATGTCAATAGTGTCTGTCAAGGTTGAGAAACGCTTGGGCCCTAGCATGCAGATACTAGATGAGTAGAGTCTAGAAATATTGGTTCTTAGGTGCCTTAGATTCAGTTCCAACTCACAGTGACCATGTGTTACAGAACAAAATATTGCCCTGTCTTGTGCCGTCCTCCAAACCACTGCTCTCTTTGAACCCATTGTTGCAACCACAATGCCAATCCTTCTTGTAGAGGAATGTGTGCGTTATTACAAACCCAAGAATTTGAATAGAGTGAGAGCACCTGTCTAGAACTCTTAAATTAGTTTCATTGTCTTTAAAAGAACCTGTGCATCACCTGGATTAAAAACAAGCAATACAATCCGCTGACGTGGAATCCGTTCTAACGCCTGATGATCATTTGTGTATCAGAGGAGATGTGTGCCCCACGGGGGCTTCAAGCTTCTTGGAAGACCACTAGGACTTTCTTCTTAGGCATCTTTCAGATAACAGCCAAGCAGGTTAACTGTGTGCACCACCCAGCAACTGCAGCCACGCACATAGAGGGTAAATCATTGTGAGTTCTAGGTCACAGCTGAAGAATTATGATATTTTGCACATGGAGAAAAATTCATTTGCTGGTAAATTTTTGCTGCAGCATTCACTGGTAACTATAGCATCACAGTATCTTCTAGGGAGTCCTGAATTCTGTGAGTTTGCCATTGAAGTGGAGAATACTCTGAATTCACCAAAGAAACCTATTAGAGGATGATTGTTCTTCAAGTTTTTTCAGCATAGAATTTCATTTAAAAATTCAAGGCTTATAATGAATGAACTGTACATGATTTTAAAACTACATTAAACAATTTAAAAATGACTGTTTTGTAAAATGAGGTCCATGAGTATTTTACACAATGTTTTAAGTAGTTTTTGTTTTATTTTTAAGATGCATTGTTTTTGTTTCAACATTTTTAAAGTTAATGTGTCTTAACAGTTACTAAGTTGTTTATGACTAATGGGTGTTACTAGGTGGCATGTGTGGTAAATGACAAGTGACTATGGAGGACCATTATCTGACCTCCTCTGGCTTCCCAGCTGTCACAAGACATGCTTTTACTTTCCATCCTTCTTTACCTGGTCTGACACTAACCTTTCCTCCCACACCACTCTACATCTCTGCTGAGTGTGATAACTCATTGCAATGGCCACACAGAACTCACAGACACGACTCACAATTAAGGGGGTGTATAGGGATGTCAAATAGGTTACTGTAATCAGGAACAGCACACAGTAAGGATACAGTCATTGGTTCCCACGGACAGAAGCTGGTTCTCAGCCTCCAAGCCACATGCTAGCCAAGTCTCTCTCCTGTCCTTAGTCTCTTAGCCAAAGGACCCCTTGGCCTTGGCCTCCAGGGGCCAGAAAGCAGCCTACCTGTGGCTGTGCAGCACAGTTCCCTAGTGTTGGGACACATGGAGTGGTGCTTCTCTGAGCCTCTGGGCCATGGTTGCTGATGCATCTGGTCTGGGCAGCCTCTACCCCTTCAGACAGAGCTCTTGAGTGCTCTCTTCCAGGGTCTCTGGTTTCTCTGCTGCTACTGCTGCTGCTCTCTCTGGCCCATCCTTAGAGCAGGGCGTGTAGTAGCAAAAACAGACTGATCCCCTCCCTTCAGTGTCACACACATCCTATTTGCATAGTACTGCCCACTCCTTTGGTGGAAAGTACAGGGACTTGGGTAGGAGAGCCATATTAAGAAATTTCACAGCACCATAGGAAAGATACAGGACAGCATCCTGGTAGCACAATGGATAAGCTCTCCAGCTTCTAACCAACAAGTGGGCTGTTCAAACCCTACCAGGCCCTCTGCAGGAGCAAGATCTGGTGATCTGCTGAAGTAAAGATCACAGTGAAGACAATCCCATGGGGCGGTTCTACTAGTTACAGATGTCCCTAGAAGTGCATCAGAAGACAGGTCTGACACGTAAGGGGCAGTTCTACTCTGTCTATATGTGGGGTGACATGAGTGGGAGTTGACTCAATGGCAACTACCAACAGCAGTAAGGATATGGGACTCTTCGGAACACAAAGGCCAGTCACTGCTGGAGGTTCAGCTAAGCTGTGAGGGGAGGGCTGTGGGGTATAAGGATGTGTGGTGTAAGCAGCGCTCTCAGCTGGCAGCTGTGTTCTGGAAATGCAGATTCTAGGAAGAGCAATGGTCCCTGGGAAACTTGGAACCAGGTCTATACAGAGTTAGCAAAATCCAAAAACTAGATAACTAGTCAGGCCAGGAGCCCAAGGTCACAGCAGTTGAGGAAAACCAGAGCGAGCACCCCAGAGGGTGCCCAGGACTGAGCCTCCTGCAACAGGCCAGGGGCATATCCAACGACAAGCCTCCCAGCTGGCCTGCACAGGAAGGAGGCAAGTAAGTAATGGTTGGTTGTGTGCGGAATTCTGGAACTACAGGAAGATTCAGCCTATTGTAAGCCTCATCGTGGGTCTCAACCAAGACCCAATGGTGGAAGACTAAATGGTGCAACAAAAGGAAAGTGTGGATCTGGCACCTCTACTTGGGTAACCCAAGCAAACACACTTTGGAAATGAAACTCAAGTTCAGAGACTGGGCCAAATTTTCAGAAAAGTTAAAATTAGGAAGAATCTTAGTAGCCCTCTCCCACCATCTACTTAACAACGCATTATCCTCTCTGACAAGTATGCCATTTATATTGTGTTCCATTACTTAAGTATCCTAATTATACATCTATTTTAGTGATAGCAAATATCAGAGGCAATTGGCAATGTTCCACGGCTTTTCTTTCTCTGCCATCCTTTATTAAGGCTTTCCCCCACTCCCAGCTTTTCGCAGTCTTTGAGATTCTATGTGGGTTGAGTTCTCTGGAGAAGCAAAGCCAGTGATACTTGTACGTATTTGTATATAGAAAGAGATTTATATTAAGAAATAGTTTAGAAATTATAGAAGTAGGTAAATTTAATCTGGTTCAAGTTAGGCTTCTCCTGACCTGTGGAAGTTGATGAACAGGAAGCAGAACCATGAAGCAGAGGCGACAGGAGGCACAGGCTGATGGGGTCAGAGGTAAATTAATCCGACATTGGCCGAAATGAATCTAATGTTAGGTGGTCTGCGTATTGCTCCTAGGATCAGCAGGCAACACAACCAGACACAAAATTCAGCTCTAGCAGAGGCGACGGGCCAAAGAAGATTCAACTCAGCTCAGGCTCTTTCTAATAGGAAAAGCCACACCCCCAAGGAGGTATTGTTAGGCTGAGACCTAACTGATAGGTTGGGCTCCACCCCTACCCTGATGTCAGGAGTGTCTGGTTGACATCATCCCTTCACAGTGGGTGAGAGAATAACAGTACTAGTAATCCCTGGTACCCACTGAAATAAAACAGAGAGATGCAATTAGGTGAATCTATTGTCATCCTTTGTCTGTCTGTCCACGGTGAGTAAGGAGACCACTACTCTTAGAACCTGAATGATGTCAGCATTTACCTGTTTTCAAATTCATTTTTATTTCTGTCAAATATGTAAGCGGCCGTAGGCATAGGAGCGAGGGATGGTGGGGGTGGGGAGACAAAGAAGGCACCATAGCGCTTCCCCAAGGAGGAAATGAAAGAAGCTCTTCCTGTGGAAACCGTGGGGGACTGAGTGGGCGTTCGGACTGGGAACTTGTCCCTCGGACACTCTACGGCCCTCCTTGCAGCTCTCCTCAGACAGCCCTAGCACCGTTTCCCTTTATTCTGAAAACTCCGATGCAAACAAAGCCACCGTATCTTTTCAAAACCGAAATCCCTTTTCCTGGCATATTCAAAAATGGAAGTTCCAACAGAAGTCCCTTCAAGCATGTGGTTCCCGTTTCCAGGGTTGCAGCCGTGTGGCTTTCCCTGTTGTCATTCGCACCCGGGCTCCGTTGACAGCTGAATCGGATCCCTTTCTCTTCAGTTCCAGGAGCTTGGCTTTGAACGCCTTCCGACTTCAGGCTCCAGGGACAAGTCATGCTTCATTATTAAAGAAAATGAAAATAGTTGAGTGAACACAACAGTATCTAAAGGTGCCAATAGAATGGATTAAGTTTAAAGAATTCACTCAATAAACTACCTTGCAGAAAAGCTAAGTAAGACTAAAATTGGTGAATTAGCGTATTCTCCTTCATGAAAACAGATGAGCTCTAACACTAATGAGATAAGGAGCTGTCAGATTTGTTTAAAGCAACCTTTGACTCCCTGCTATTTTCTTTCTCTGACTTTTAAGAGAGAGCTCTGACCTTTCAGAGGCTGAAAGAACAATGGCCAAACCATTTATAAAAATAGAACTCTGACCCACAATCTGCAGCATCCACCCAGGGAATCAAATCACAATCTGCAGCTACCAAGATGCCAAACAACAATTCTTTTAACACTGTCCTTAAAATGGCTAGGATTTTATTAAAAATGGACACTTCCTTAATTTCTGCTCTCTTTTCCAATGAAAGATCAAGCCGAGAAAGCCACATATGCTCCCCTAACCCATCCTTAGACAGTGCTGGGGTGCAACAGTTAAGCACCTGCTGGATAATCCAAAACTCAGTGTTTCCAACACACCCAGCAGCTCCTCGGAAGAAAGACCTGGCCATCTGCTTCTGTCACAATCATAACCCAGAAAAGGTGGGCAAGCCTACGCGGACACGATGGGGCTCTACAAATGGAGATGAACTTAATGGCACTCCACAATGACAGCAACCAGAATAAGAAACCCTGCTCCTTACCCTGCCGCCAGCTTCCCAAGCCAACAGTTCCAACCGGGAGCCTAGTGCAAGTCGTCTCCGTGTTTCACTGTACAGCTCCCCCAGAGTTTCTGTCAAAGGAAAAGATGATGGGCACGTGTCTTGCAAGTTCCAAAACAAGCTTGTGTTTGTTTTTCATTTCAATGTCTATTTTCACACCTTTCAAACCATAAGCTAAGAAGATTCCCATCTTAAGTGGTATTATTTCACTACATTAAAGGTTTATGTTTAGCAGGCACAAGCAAAACACTGGCCAGCTGATTTAAGTGTTTTAAATCTTTTATGCCACAAAAATCACACAGAAATAATATACTAAGAATTTTTGCATGTGTTAATTTAAATCAATAATGCAAGCCAGCGTTCCAGGATTAGTGGCCCCATCAGAATGACCTGGACGGAGAAGCTGTTTCTCTACATCATCTTGGCAGTCAGTACAATGACATCAGTGTAGGTAATGAGTCGGATCAGTCACCAAGTATCCCATTTTCACATTGATTTTTCACTGCTGCTATTTGTTTTGTTTTCCACAAAATCTAGCCCGAGGCAACTAAGCATCAGACTGGTAAACAAGATGAAGGCAGAATGTGTAGAGAGAACATAGGAGACCAACTCAAAGCTTATTGTTAATGAGGTATCCGGCTCTGGGCCAGACATTTGCCTTCTCTGCACTTGCTTCCTCATCTCATCCTCCCCACAAACTTCAGCGAATTTTTGTGAGAATTTTCAGCGGGTTTAAATGAGATGAGATGCCCATGCAGCTAGTCAAAGACACCCCTCTTCATACCTCTCTCAAATAGCTGGATTTTTTTTTAATGTGCAGCTTAGCAAGTAGTGAAATAAGAAATTGTGTTGGAAGTTTGAAGCTACAGAAAAGTACAAATCTACACAAGTAGTCAGGAATTGGAGTCGTGTTTACCATAGCTTTAAAATTCCAAAATAGTCCCTGGTTTCACCACCAGCTCAGCTGTAGATTAAAAGATTTTTAAAAATAAAAATTGCAGAGTTTGAAGAGAGAGATGAGGAGCGGTTTCTTTGAATGTCTCCACTGGGGAGGGCCTTCTGGTGGCGCAGTGGTTACGCGCTGGCCGGCTAGCCACAAGGTCAGCTCCTGGAAACCAGCAGCCACTCCGCAGGAGAAAGAACGGGCTTTCTGCTCTTGTAAAGTTCCAACCTTGGAAACCCACAGGGAGAGTTCTGCCCGTCCTTCGGGTTTCTATGAGTCAGAATTGATTCCATGGAAGTGAGTTTGGGGTTATCCTTGGGGTGCCTCCCTGCCTCCCCGGGTCTTCCACGCCCACACAAGAGACCAGAGACCCCTAGAGAGATACAGGAGTTCACACCTGAGGCACCTGCCCACCTGCAATCTGAGATCTCTGAAAGGAGGCCCTCTTAGTGACCGAGGGGGTTAAACACTACCAAAATAAAGAGACAATTAAAGCATGTGCATGAGATCTGAATGGAATGGGAAAAGGAGGGAAGGAGTGATTCCCTAAGAATTCTAACAAGTCTACTTTTCTGAATTCTCACCAGTCGGATGCTATGCTAAATTGCCTGAGGAAGAACAAGTGAACTAAGAGAAGTAAAGAAGTGATTCTGAGGGCAGCCAAGGGAAATGAAGAGATCCAGAAACACAAAGGATAGAGTGCAAGTTCACCTTGGTCCCCTCAGAGCCCCGCGGAAGAAAGGATAGGCAGACTGGAGTAGCCATGGTACTTGATTAGATAATAACTACAGATTTTTCTGACCTTGTAAGGGACACGAATTTTCATATTGAGGGAATCAAACAAATCTCAAGGAGGATAAATAAACACAAAATGACCCAAAATACCCATAGAATAAAATATTACACAATGACCAAAGGAAAAAACTGAATACATGCAATATTTTACTCATATATGCATATTAAACTATCTAGGAAAAACCTTAAACATAAATCCCAGACTAGCAGGGAAAATAGCTGATGAGATTTAAAAAGCAAGGGAGGGGGTTAGAAAGGAGGAAAGAAAGGAGGAACCAATCACAAGGATCTACATATAACCTCCTCTCTGGGGGGTGGGCAACAGAAAGGTGGGTGAAGGGAGACACCGGGCAGTGTAAGATAAGATAAAATAATAATATATAAATTATTAAGGGTTCATGAGGGAGGGGAGGGAGCGGGGAAGAAGGGGGAGGGAAAAAAAGAAAATGAGCTGATTCCAGGAACCCAAGCGGAAAGTGAACTTTGAGAATGATGAGGGCAACAAATGTGTAAGTGTGCTTTACACAATTGATGTATGTATGGATTGTGATGAGAGTTGTATGAGCCCCCAATAAAATAATTTTTTTAAAGCAAAAGGAAAACTTATGTGCAAAAGTAGGCAAGAAAAGATACACATTGACAAAGAAGTTGTTCCAACGGTGATTGCTGTGTTTAGGCACCACCGAGTCAGTCCCCACTCACGGCAAACCTGGGCTCCACAGGATGAAACGCTGCCGGTCCGCCAACCTCGCTTTGTTCTTACGTTTTAGCCCGTTGTTGCAGCCGCGACGTCAGTCCATCGGACCTAATGGCATAGGCGGAGTCAAGGCCACAACGGACTCAAAATAATCGGTGTGAAACTCACCCTTTTGTGTGTGTACGGATGCAATAATGCAATTGTCATTTTAAAAATTCAATAAGCAAGGCAATTTTTAAAACTGAACAGTAAGGGTACAGGGGTGTTTTGTAGTAATAAATTACATCTTCTACTTTGAATGTTTCAGCTAAAATATTCATCCTCTGAGGGGGGAGAAATCGTTGTTAAGACGTGCTAGAGACCACGAAAGTATTTTATTGGGGTTTTTCTTTTCATAAGAAAGAACAGCCACTGTGTTTTAAAACAGCCCAGGATCATGATTGCTCTGTATGGGACGGTCTTGAAGAAATCTGCAATAAAGCTGCTAATGAGATTTTTAAATCGCCCCTCGTTGGGATGTTTCCCTAAGAAATATGAGGCTGTTAAAAGGAGTTATCACACACGCCTGCATGTCCAGGGGAATCACCTCGGACGGTAGGGAGAAGAATCCACTGTACAATTGTGATCTTTTCAAATTTGCATTAAGTGTATTATTCCTGAAGCATTGAAGGTATTCTGTTTTGGTTTGTCTTCCTCCATTTGCTCTATGTCAGCGGTTCTCAACCTGTGGGTCGCAACCCCTTTGGGGGTCAAAGGACCCTTTCACAGAGGTTGGCCGATTCATAACAGTAGCAAAATGATAGTGATGTAGTATCAAGGAAAATAGTTTTATGGTTGGGGGGTCACCACCACATGAGGAACTGTATGCCAGGGTCGCGGCATAAGCAAAGTTGAGAACCACTGCCCTATAATATGATTTCTCCACCTCATATGTAGCATAATTCGTTGTTGGGCAGCAGCCCTGTGAACTGTAAAATATCTGCAGCCTCCCTGGCATCTCCCCAAGGATGCGAGCCGCACACACCAGTGTGGAACCCAAACTTTGTGCGGTTGCCAGGGGTCTGTTCTGGCGCCTGGGGACCCGCGGCGGGTCAGAGAGCTCCTGCTTCCAGAGAGTTTCCATTTTCAGAAGTAGAGCCTCAAGCCTTTCTTTGTGCTTTCCCCAAGACACCTCTGGATGAACGCAAACTTCCAGCCTTTCCGTTAGCAGCTGGGCGCAGTTTGCACCCCAGGGACTCTCAGGAAGGTCTTCCTTCAGCCATGTTCAGTGTCTTCTGTGAAGCAAAATTGCCTTTGCTTGATGGACTTCTTGCCGAATTCTGTTGTCTGAGCTGGGTTGGAGGGAAGTGTCGATGGCAGGGAGCGGTGCTTTCGGGTGTTGAGTGTTCTGTGTGGCTCTAGGGAGAGGCAAGAATCATCTTTCAGGAGGAGGCCTACAGCCCAGCATTCTTCTGGCTCTCTCACCGGATACATGGACGGGATGCTGCTTCCACAATGCTGCTTACCAGAGATGTCTCTGAGGCTGATAAATGTCATTCTGGAAGGTGCTCTTGTGATTCGGATAAACAAAGTCTATTTGAAGTAAGACTAGGACATCTTCGGGGTCCCTGCCCATATAAACTACAAAGCATAGAAAAGTCCCGGTGGAAAAATTGTATGCCATATTCTACATCCTCTCATTAAAAAATAATCTTGTTAACCAAAAATCCTCAGAAGTGTCTACAAGAGCAACTCAGACGGGTTTGTTTGCTCCCTTGTTTAATTCAGCTGGTAATTATTGGGCGATGAAGAATTCTGGGTCGGTTGTTTCTATTTAAAATATCGCCACCAACTCATAGCATGTTCATTTCCAAATCACGTCAAATTTTGCACTTAAGGATATTAGCTTATTTTTACATCAACTACTAAAAGTATGTGAGGTAGTGTTTAAAGGTCTATTTTAGCTTGGAAAGATAGGGCATATCTTGAAAAGTTCTCTTTCTTTTTTTAACAGCTAAGTGCCTTAGATGTTCATATCACTAGTTTTCATTTCTTTAAAGAATAACCAAAAAAAGGATATTTTAGTTCTATTTGATGGTTTAAAATTTGTCCCAGCCAAAATAAACTATGTTTTATAAATATATTTATTAAATCAGTTGTCTTAATCAGCTGGACAGGAATTCTTACTATTAGAATTTCCCCAAATGTATTTGAATAGAAAAACATTTTTTTAAGTTTAGAAAAGTATTCAAGGTTATTTTGAAAGTATATATAACTATGTCATGATACAGAATTATGGAACAGTTTGTTTACATTAAAAGGAGTCTGTATAAAAACACTTCAACTCACTTAAGAACTACACAGCAGAATATTTCAATATTTTAAAATGTATTACTACATGAATATGCAAAATTACTTAAAGAGTTAGATAGCCATTTGGCTTTTCTTTTTCCAGTTAATTCCAGAAATTATTTTAGCTCTTTCCATTGTTGTTGTGGGTTTTTTTTGGGGGGGGGGGGAGACATCATATGGAAATACATTCTATAGAGACACCTCTATCAAGCTTTCAAAAGGACAAAGATAATCATTTGTGTGAGGGGTTTCATCATCACGAGACCAAAATAGAGTCCACAGCATACACTGTTGGTGGACTTGTAAATCCATGCAACCACTATGGAAAGCGATATGGCACTAGGTAAAGCAACTGGAATCGAATCCCATGTGAGCCAGCAGTATCACTATTAGGCATATAGTCCCCACAAAATAAGACACACAATACAAATGGATGTATGCTCTCCCATAGCAACACAGTAAGAGACAAAATAAGAGACACATAGTACAAGTGGATGTATGCTCTCCCATAGCAACACAGTAAGAGACAAAATAAGAGACACAGTACAAGTGGATGTATGCTCTCCCATAGCAACACAGTAAGAGACAAAATAAGAGACACAGTACAAGTGGATGTATGCTCTCCCATAGCAACACAGTCCACAATAGCAAGAAATGGAAAGCAGCTCAGAAGCCCAACAGTGGAAGAATGGATGAAGAAACGATGGTCCCTACACACCATGGAAAACGATGCATCCCCCGAAACAGCGTTGAAAGCATGAAACACCGCATGACATGGAAGGACCTGGAAACCATTATGTAAGTGAAGTGAGTCAATCACAAAAGGACAAATATTGAGTGAGTTTATACCACAAAGAGAAACATCAATACAAAACATCTTATAGATTAATTGCCAAACTAAGGGGTGGAGAGCCTGTCTACTGGCTATGAACCAGACATCTCCTTATGTGCACCACCTCAAAGAGGAGACCTCACATCGGCTGAGGCCCCTCCTTCAGGAAGGGGGGAGGGAGATGACCGTCCACCTGACGCTGTACAACATTGAGAGAAAGCTGCTACAAATCTCAAAACCTCCACAGGAATCAGAGGAGAAGCTTACTGGAAAATCAAGTTCAGACCAGGGGAGGGGCGCATCTACATCTCAGAGGGGGTGCCTGTATTTCTGCTGGGGGGTATGCTGGGAAAATAGGGAGGAGAAACCTCACATCCGGAAGGGATGCTAAACAATAAATATTGGGAATGTAAGAGTAGTATAAAACTGGTTCTATGTTCCTGGGTAGGCACTTAGAATAAGTTTCTACCCAATCCTTGGTGAACAACACCATGGACTAAGCATTAAGAGGACCTTAGATGCTGGCCTTACAGGGAACATGGCATCCCAAGAGCCACACCAAAACGACGATGCAGAAGGCCCACTGAATGAACTGGGCCCTCCCTCAAAACCACCTGTAGCCCCTGGACTTAGGCTGAAACTCCTTTTTGGGAGAGGAAGCAAAGGCTGGCCACCCCAAGCCTGTGGAATCAGTGGTCGTTGGGCCTTGGGTGGAAGCCCTGGCTTAGTGGGCGTCCAATGCAAAGGGGCTCAGAACCACCATATGCAGTGTCTCAATGCTTCCCTTGCATGAATATGACAGGAACTAATCCTATAGACAAGGATCTGTCCTTGTAAGAAATGTTGAAATAAGTTTTCCTCTAGCACCAACCCCCATACACAATGTAAACAGAGCTCAATCAAATAAGAAATCAATCTGTATAAAGTAGCAACTCATAGATTGTAGCTCGAAGTTGGACTATACATGCATAAACTCATATCAATAGTACCTTAAATTCTATGCCATTGAATAAATTATTGATTTTTATCAATGCAATTTCCGTATACACCAGGGTAATGATTGACAATGTTTTTTTGGGGGGGGGTTGTGGGGCAATTTATTTACTTTGTTTTTCTTGGGTTTTGTTCTTGTTCTTGGTTTTGCTTGTTTTTGTCATAATATGACTGCCAAAGTAAATCAGAGTCATTCATAATCTGTGGGCAAGAAGATGCATACTGGGCTCCCAGTTAATTCTAGCCCCAGTCCAAGAACGGTGAGTTCTTATAACAGGGACCTGCTCAGTACATGTCTTCATGAAAGATCACCGAAGATAAAGGTGCCACAGCAAAGTGTGGTGGAGAAAGCAGATGGTGCCCGGCTCTCCATTGGAATAGTGTCTGGGTCTTAAAGGCTTGTGTTCAAACAATTGCCATCAAAGGAGGTATCAACTAAATCCATATCAAAGAAACACACCACCCTGTGTGATCCGAAGATGATGATAACAAAGACAATAATGGTGAAGGGGAAAGTATCAGAGTTTAAATTATGAACACCCAATTTGTAGAAGGCTAGGGAGGACAGTGGGAGCCCAAAATCCATGTGCAAAATATCTAGTCAGATTACCATATATATTCGAGTATAAACTGACCCGAATATCAGCCGAGGCACCTAATTTTACCACAAAAACTGCATTAAAAATGTGCTGGAAAACTCAGCTTATACACGAGTATATATGGTAGGCCTCTGGGCAGATCCCCTCTGGCACAGTCCAGAGACACAAAGAGCTTTAGTCAGACAAAGATGATTGTAAACTTGATTATTGTGGATTGAATCATGGCATAATATGATACTTGGTCAGTTGACCTCTGTGGTAATTACATAACCTGGTGTCAATTTGAGGATTCAGAGTGAAGGGGTGGAGTCTAGCCCATGA
This sequence comes from Tenrec ecaudatus, assembly GCF_050624435.1. Classification (NCBI taxonomy): domain Eukaryota; kingdom Metazoa; phylum Chordata; class Mammalia; order Afrosoricida; family Tenrecidae; genus Tenrec; species Tenrec ecaudatus. The sequence continues at coordinate 101,809,276 of NC_134538.1, forward strand.
GGCCTCTGTGTGGTCATGGCCTTCTGAGGATTCTGTGAACACCGGTATTCTTCTTTGGAGGTGTGAGACACACTCTCTCTCAGTTCATTCCCTGAAAGACATCCCTGTGGAGAAGCTACATGGAGAGAGACTGATGGAGTCAGACCTCTGGAGTTGAAGAAGCCACATGGAGACGCTGCCAGCATTGAGATGTTTACAATGCCACTGGATCCACAAGACTTCCCACCCACTGGCCTGTAATCTTCCTGAATTTGGTGCTATTGCATGTGTTTTGTGAGTGTAAAGAGGACTTTATAGATTGGTATGGGCTAATATTGGACTTATGGACTTGATATGGACTGGACTGGGATGATTTTTTCAAAATCCAACTGCTCTTGTATATAAAGCTCTTTCTTATACACGTGTGAGTGCCTATGAATTTGTTTCTCTAGTCTACCAGAACTAACACAACCTCCCTCCTGACCCAATCTGAATTTTCTCTAGGCTTAAATATTTCTTGCTTGGTCCACAACAAAAATTTCTTCTCTAGCTTTTTAAATATTGTCGGTGGTCTTTTCTTCATTACTCTTTATTTTTATTTTTCTCTTTATATTATTTTTTCTTCTTTCTGTTATGTTTTGGCTTTGTTTTTATTGTTTTTATTGGGTTTCCCAGTTTATGAAGCACAGAAGGAGTGGATGCATACAGACAGTAACTGCTGTAATGGTTTATCATTGGGATGCAGTGGGGGAGGGTGAGAGCAATGGATGTAGGGGTGGGAATGGAGCACTAGAACTGATTGTGATGATATCTATACAACTCTTAAAAAGTGACTTAACTATGGCAGTGCATGATATGTGAATTTTATATCAATAAAACTCCTAAAGAAACTAAAGTTGACCAGTGGTTACCATGGATGAAAGAGGAAGAATTTTTGCTTCAGGGACAATGAGTTTATGTTAATGGTGGTAAAATACTTGAGGGTATCAATAGTACTTGTACAACATAAAGAGTATAATAAATGGCAAGGTATTATACATGTAGAATTTGTTGAATTGGAGAATGTTTTGTATATTTTTGTCACAATTTAAAAACATAATTACATGAATAACAACTAGTACAAGGAAGAAGGGAATGTTCTAAACTTGGCTGTGGCCTTGATGGTACAACTCTTCTTGATAGGCTTGAGCTACTGAATTGTATGACAGGAAGAAGAGGGGCCACTAAAACTGGTATAAAAAAAACAACAAAAATGAGTCCAATTAATTCAAAGTCATGAAGTTAATTACAGAGGAAGGAAAACAAAATCATCACAAAATGATGACAGGGAGCAAATCAATTCATCGTTGTTGGAGGCAGAGCTATGGGCTGAGGGAAAGATCATGGTTGGGACACCTACACGAATGTAGATTTGCAAAGCCTACACCAGTAGTTCTAGGACTTTTGCTTGGCCACATAGTGACCATGCAGCCCTGAATCCTAGCCAGCATGACTCCCCTTTTAAATAGCCTGTGGCTATGTTAGTCATATGATGAAGGACATGCCCAGGTAAGTTCCCTGATTCTGCATGCAAGCTTGAGGGCCCTCCCTGGGCTTGTCAGTAGTTATAATTTACTTCTCATCGGTAATTACCATTCACTGTTGAACACACTCTGCATGAGGTCAAAATTGCCACAGGGCCAGTTCATGATCAAGTCTGAACTAACGTCAAGACTAGAATGGAATTAAGGCTTCCACTGGAAACTGCAGCCTTCCACCCATCACACACGGTAGAGTGGAAGTTCTAATACACACTCCAGAGATGCATTGATCAGTTTGCTTCTGTCTGCTACACCCAATGTGATTCTGTAACACAGTTCTATGTGACTTGTAACTTATTAGGGGGGCGAGAATCAGTGGCTTTCTCCTTCATTTGTTACACTTTATCTTCAATTTTCTTGCAAGTCCTACTTATGATATCAGACTGCATTTGTATGAACCAAGCACACAAGCAAGTGGAAAGGATCTTGAGTTTCTGAAAGAAATAGATATGCATCCTTTGTGTCTTTCCTGATACTTTCCTCGGCTTCTTTCCCTGCAGCTATTTTAAAAAAAAGATGCTCACTTCTCTTTCATTATAATCTATAATCAAATGAGCAAATAGTGGCAAGGGAGCCACATCTGACTTCCTCAGGCCACACAGGGAGAAGAATTCCATACTGTAGCCATACAAGGATCATTCCTATGGAGCAGAGATTAGCCAGACCTCCAATTTTCCAACTTCCATCTTTCTTTGAACCTATCTGGCACAAATAATCCTTCCACAACAATCTACTTTCCCTCTGGGCTCAATAATCTATTGAAATGGTGTGTGGCACAGATAATACACATGATTATGGGATTATTTAGGACAATTAACAGGGTACAAAGCAATTTTTTTTAAACACACACATTTAGGATAGGGTTCTATTGTCAGCCATGCCTTTTCTCAGCTGTGCTGCCAGGCGTGTCTCTCTGGTCCTCAGTCTCTTGGCCACATGGTTTATGTTAATGTTCTCTGTTCTGCTTGGGCAAGCGTTACAAGAGTCCTTGAGTGCTGATGAATGCCCAAAGGGTACCACACTGCAAGCCAGTCCCTGCTCAGAAGCACTCATTTTACAGCCTTGGAAAGCCGCTGCTCCGTCTCATGGTCTCAAAGCTATCTTCTCTGGTGCCTCTGCTGCTTCTGCAGGATCTTGCACATGCTTCGATAGTGGTTCCTTTTTCTGTTTCTGGTGGGACTCCCGTGCCTGCTTCTAGGAGAACTCTGCAGAATTGTCAAAACTGACCAGTCTCTGCATCTTCCACCTCTTATTTGCTTATTCCCACCCAGTCATTTCCTGGGAATTACAGTGATTACGGACTGAAGAGCCATAGCGAGCAATTCCCCTTCACTGCACCACAAGGCATGTGAAAAGGAGGTGTTCTCATGGTCACACAGTTATTCTAAGAGTTAGGTATCCCTTACACGCGAGGCATAGATGGAAATTCAAATAAACTAGTTTATGGAAAACTAGAGATAGCGGCCTACAAAGGCTTTATGTACTGATTTTTACCTTCTCTGTCATTACAAACAGTAGGAGGAGGTGATTAGAAAAAGCGTCCAAAGGCATGAGAGAGTAGCACCAACAGAGACAACAGCAAATGCCTTTTGCTCCAGGAAAAGTTTGGATTCATTCTAAACTTACACCCCAAGTCAATTATATATGAGGATAACTTACAGAAACCTGGAAGGACCACGGGCCTACCTCCCAGTAGTCCTGAGAGCTCTGTGGTCACCTTCCTGGGCAGGAGGGGACCTCTGGAAAGTTGGTGGCTCTGCCACTGAAGTTCCCTAAAGCCGCTCCTTGACTAAATAGTGGTATCACCTTGGTCAAGTTTCTTGGCCACTCTGAATCTAAATTTACTTCCTAGGATATGAGAAAGATTACATGGTAGAATACCAGTAAGTCATCATAATTGGCTCAGAGCAAGCACTCAACAGTGGGGAGAGAAATGGTGAGCTGTTTCACTGTCATCAGAGACTGTACTGTGAGCTTCCACCTCCTCCCCTGGCCCCTGATGAAAGTGTCATGTCCCACCAGATCTCCATTCTAATATCTTTTCCCTCCCTGGGTTCTAGCCTGTAGCTATCTCTTCCCAATCAGTCTGGAAATGTTTACTTCAGTACAACTATCTGGAAATCATTCATGTTTATATTTTATGTTTTCCTTTGTATACTCACTTCAATTACGGAAACTTAGAGGCACCATTCCTTACAGGAAGTTGTCTTTTGTATCAAGAGGGAATGGTGGTCATAACAATTCTTCTGTCCTCTGTCACATTAATAAACTATGGGCATTGGTTGGACAATAGCAGAATGTTTCCGACAACCTAGAAACTTTCATTTAGGAAGGGTAGGTGAAGGGAGGAATAACAAATTCAGCGATCAAATAAAATTTCTGAGATTAATTAAGCATGAGTGATTACACGAACAACTATATTTCCAACTATCGTCTTTAAGGTCTGAGTTCCAAGATTTTTCCATTAAGGCTTGCTCTTAGGATGTCGGATGTCATCAATATGTAATGAACTTCAGTTTACCTTTAGTTCTGTTATGATATAAAACTAATTATTATCGCAAAAGAAAGTTTTCTGCCATGACCCCCAAAGAAATTTATTGAACTAAGGCTCCTGCCACTCAGACGAGGTTGGTTTCTTTCACAATAGTGCCTTTAGCACAGACGCGATGGATGGGTGGGACTGGGGGTCGGGGATAGTATGTTCACATCACAGAGTCTGTATGACATGTATGAAATATAATCACATATTAATTCCAAAGAATAACATATTAGGCTGTTTTTTGATGTTCAGACTAGAGGGATGACTCATGCAAAAGGAAGTCACCACTGAAGAATGGAGAATTCAAAGAGACTTAAGTTACTTTTAAGGAGACCTGGCAGTGCTATCCCTTAAGCATTGGATTGTTAATCACCAGGTGGGCTAATCAAAGTGGACAGTTCCTATCCACCAGCTGCTGTGTGGAGAAAAATGAGGCTGTCTTCTACCATAAGATTACAATCTTGGAAACCTATGGAAAGGAATGGCAATGCCAGGTAAGCATTGAACTACCAATATGAGGTCAAACCAGCAACTGCTCCTACAAGGAAAGATGAGGCTCTCCATGATCCTGGAGATTTGCAGATTTCAAACCCCCGCAGCATCCCTATGAGCCAGAATAACTCAATGGCAGTGGGATCAGTCAACACCTTTTGTTTAAAGAGTACAGGTTCTGGTGGGGATGACAAAGACACTCTGGTGGTGCTGTGGGGTAAGCATTGGCCTACTAACCACATGGTGGGTGGTTCAAACCCACCAGTCTGGCCTTAGACAAATAGAAGGTTTTTTGCTCCGTAAAGATCTACAAGCTCCAGACCCCTACACTGCGTCACTATGAATCAGAATCCCCTCCATAGTAGTGGGTTGTGGTGGTAAAGTGCTTAGTGGCTACTAAGTTATCACTAACAAGGCAACTTTACAGAAAATGCACCCTTGCACCCACCCACAAGAAGTTAAAACTCGTATCCAGTTTTGCTCATTTCATCACACGTCCAGTGGTGTTGTTATCGTCTGCTTTGGAAACAGGAGATTGCCATTAGTCACTTTGGGTGCGAGACTCTCTCTGCCATTAGTCAATTCCAAATCAGAGTGGCCCTAGAGGACAGAGTAGAACTGTAAATCCTCACCAGAGCAGACGGCTTCTTTTAGCTCATTCTGAGCAACTGATGGGTTTGACGCTCCAGCCTTGTGGTCAGTGCACCATTGGAGCTCCTTTGGGGTGGGAGAGGGGGAAGACATGCTAGTAGATTAATTTAGAACCAGGGGTTTTTACGTTGGTGGAGAAAACGAGCTCTCTTGGAATAAAATTAAAACAGCTCTTTTTCATATACATTTGATTCTACACCTGTAAATTTTGTAGGTGGTAGAAAAGAAAGTAGAAAAAACTTCCTCTTTCTAGTGAAAGTCCATTGTAAATAGGCACATTTAAGGAACAAAATAGTTTATTTTCAAATAAAATTAGAATTCTATTTTGTCCACTTAAGAATGGAGAATTATAATCAACAAGAGGGATTGGCACAAGGGCTGTAAGAGTGGACTCAGACGTAACAATTGTGATGATGGTGCAGTACTGGAGTCGTGTTTGGTTCTGTTGTCCGTGGGATTGATTCGAGTCACAGCACTAAAAACAATAACAACATAATGAGGATTCTTTGGACACCATGATGGCCTCATGCTGATGGTTTTCATCTTCAAGATGATTTGTCTTCCTCTAATCATTTTTCTGTTTAAGGTTTAATAAAATCTCTCTAAAAATATGCTTAAATTTGAGTCGTCTTCCCCTAAGACATTTCTATCAGATAAATAGGGATCCTGTAGCTACATCTATCCCAGCTGTTATTGTAGGCAAATAGTACATCTAATAGCAAAGTCTCAACTTTGGGCCACACCAGCTTCTAAAAGATGCCTGCGACCTCATTCTGCAAAATGTAGTGTTAGCCACAGATCCCAGTGGCATTTCCATAGGTAAGAAAGGAAGAAGAAACTTGGAGCCCAGACTTTGGAAAAAAAGATTTTTTTTGAAAGGGGAAACATGGAACATCTTTAAAAAAAAATTCCTTGCCATAAAGTCAATGCTGCTTCATAGTGACCCTGTAGGTTTCCGAGACTATAACTGTCTTTCGCCCTCAGAGCTGCTGGTGGTTTCGAACTGCTGACCATTCTGATCGCAACTAGACCACCAAAGCTCTTAGAGTTGGCTGAAGCTCCCCTCTCATCCTACTCTCAACTAAAAGAGGTTGAAAAAGTAACGGGCCTCCATTCCTGGGCTACTCCCATCCTGAAACTCCATGGACTTCTTCACCATTTCAAATTAATCCGAAGAGAGATCATTTATCACCAATCAGCTTTGCTTCAAAGATCTCCAAACAACTTATCAAAGTTTCAGGGTAGCAATAATCTTATCATTTGGATAGCATTTTCCAGTAGCCAAATATTGAAATCTCTGAAGACATTTTGACATAGGTAAAAATATCTAGAGAATTCATTTTTCTCCAAAGGAAACAAAGCTTGTAGGTTATTTTAGAGGGCAGGTAAAGACGTCAAATTCAGATGCATTTTATAATGACCTCATTATTGTCTTAAATTGGAATAAACAATCAAACAAATTATCTCAATAAGGGCAAGCATGAGCATGAGGCCATCATGGTGTTCAACGGTTAATGATGTAGAACATGTAACAATGAAAACTGTCAAAGTGTCATGGCTGGTGACCAATCAATTCATCATTGTTGTAGGGACTGTGAAGCAGGAAAGGGATTGAGATAAGACCTTCTTTACAGATTAGAAAAGTTGACTGGATTGGTTCTGGACTGCGCAGGGCATGGCTCATGACCATACTGACCCTGGTACCCTCATTTCCATTAAGGGCACTCTCAGAGTAAGTCTTCATGGTCAGACTGCCCTTCTTGGGCTGACCAGAGGAGTTGTAGTAATCCATTTTTTAACAGGTTTTTGCCTGAGGGCAAATTTTTCTACATTGCTAGCTAAAGTTCGGACACAGAGGTTCTCAAGCTCACGTGGCCTATTGTCTATTCAGAAAACAGATGCATTTTACACAATTGGTTTATGCTTCCACCCGCCCCTTATTTTCTTCAATGTCCCCCAATTTCACTCAAGGCTACTCTTGCTCCCCATGGATTGTTCCAGTGCCATGTGCCCCAAGGGGGCAGATAGCCCACCTTGGAAAACACTAGTCAGAAAAAGCTCAGTGGAGGCTAAGTTTATGTTAAGACTCAAACTTCTGCAAACCAAGTGCTGAGAATTCAAGTTAGAATGCAGGTTGAGTGTAGTAAAACCAGACATGTTTTTACTTCTCTCTGTGTGCCTGGGGTCCTTGTCAAGATGCCCCAAACCTATTCTTTTCCCAAGAACTGCATTCAATCAACTTGAAAAGTTAAAATCGGTCAAGTTCCTACCAGCACCTGTGACCTGTCCTATAAAGAACCATAAAGTGTCAACAAAGTCAGGATGAATCTGATGGCCATGAGTTTAGAGCCATCATCTCTTTTGTACTGTAAAGTCTAGCCTCTATGCCTGCAGATGTGTCCATGGATCAAGATGCAGTTCTGCAAACAGAACAAAGAAACACTGCATGGCTTAGAATCAAGAAAAATGTACATCAGTGTTGCACCATCATCTTATTTGTTCAATCTGTACACTGAGCAAATAATCAAAGAAGCTGAGTTATATGAAGAAAGCAACATCAGGATTGGAAGAAGACTTGTTAACAACCTATGAAATGCAAATGACAAAATCTTACTTGTTGAAAGTCAAGAGAACTTGAAGCACTTGCTGATGAAGATCCAGGATTGCTGCCTTCAATGTGGATTACAACTCACTGTAAGGAAAACCAAAATCCTCACAACCAGACTAGTAGGCCTCATTGTGATCAATGGGAAAATATAGATGTTGGACAGACCCAAGTTCCATGTTCCTGGAAGCAGCAGTCACGAGATCAAGCCACGCTTTGATTGGGTAAATCTGCTGCACAAGACCTCTTTAAAGTGTTGAAAAACAAGGACGTTACTTTGAGGACTAACGTGCACCTGACAAAATCGCCTCATAGGCCTGTGAAAATTGACTGTTGAATAAGGAAGACCAAAAAAAGAAGCAATGCATTTAAATTATAGTGCTGATATTGAAAGTACCATGGACTGCCAAAAGAACAAACAACTCTGTCTTAGAATGCTGCTTAACATCAAGAATGGTGAGACCAGGGCTGATGTACTTTGGACGTTATTAGGAGGGACCAGTCCTTAGTAAAGGACAGCATGCTTGGAAAAGTGGGGGGCAGTGAAAGAAGTGGAGGACCCTCAACAAGATGGATTGACGCAGTGCTGCAGCCATGGGCTCAAACATAGCACGAGGATGGCACAAGACCTGGCAGTGTCTGGTTCTTGCTTTGTTCTGTTGTATTTAGGGTCCCTGTGAGTCAGAACCAACTCGATGACACCTATAGCAACAACAATAACAACATGCTTATGGCTATAATCCATTTTGGAGGGAAATTCTGTTATACTAATGAACTAGATGGAATATAGTCTGAATCTCCACTTTACTAGAGAGTGTGGACCAAATCACCACCCTTTGTTTCCTTGAGGATATAGTCTAAGAAAGACAAAGCCATGTTTCCTTACAAAAAAGCTATCTCTAAAGCAATAACAAAAAGAATCCTGGACCATCACAGAAGAATGGAGCCCTTGTGGCATCGTGGTTATGCATTGGACTATGATCTCTGAGGTCAGCTGTTTGAAACCACCAGCCAATCCATGGGAGAAAGAAAGGACTTTCTACTCCAGAAAACAGTTAAAGTCTCCTAAACTCACAGGGGCAGCTCTGCTCTCTTCTATAGGGTCCCTATGTGTTGGGATTGACTCTATGACCGTGAGTTTGATTTTGGTTGTCAAGGAAGAAGAACCGTCAGTAAAGCACACTTGATAGCCATCTCTGCTTGTAGTGGTGGAGGTCAAGATCAGACAGATGAGAGGCCATGCCACATGGAGACCAGAGATTAAGACAAGGAAACCATGAGACAGAGCCATGAGCAGGTATTTTGGCCTCTGGAGACCAAAGGCCAAGGAGCCCCATGGCTGATAAGCTGAGGACCAGAGAGAGAGAGAGAGAGAGAGAGAATGAGAGAGAGAGAGAGACTTGGCTGCTGCCTAAGGGGAGGCACTGCAGTGGACCAAGGACTGTATCCTTCATGTTTTCTGATCCTGTCATATGGAAACCTGCTAAGTTCCCTCCTAATTAACCCCCATAATCATAGATGCTGTCTGTGAGGGCTGAGCGGCCATGGAACCCAGCAGGAAGAATGCGTGCTGTGGCAGGAACAATTGATGTCACAACAGGGTGTGCCGAAGGATGAAAGCAGAGGCATGTCTGAATCTGCCTCGTGGCCACAGGCCTTGACTGGTGAGGCCTCAGAGCTCCCTTCATCCTCGTGAAGTGAGCAGAGGGCAGATCGCTTCTCAGGTCCCCTCCCTCTTTCCGCTCAAGTCTCACCATCGTTTTGAGATGCTTTCATCGTTCCTGTTTTATAATTAGACATTCTAAAGTAAATAGGAAAATAGGACTATTGTGTATTTCACATGGTTCCTTTCTCTTTTCACAAAAGGTTGTTTTTGAATAAATACAAAGTTTGAAATCTAGCGAGAAAAATAGTCAAAGGAATCCCAATCTGTAGGAGCCGGTGCCTACCTAGAGCATCGGTTTCTAAAGCATATGGTTTGTGTTTGGGTGGTCCATAGTATAGCTTGCCTCAGCATTCCTATAGCTTTCCCCTCCTTTGAAGTATTTGGTTCCAAAGCAAGATTGGATATTTTCTCATTGTAGCAATAATTAGTGCTATTTGGTCTTAGGACACTGCCCATTGTCTCTGGAAATTGGTTGCAATTTATGTTGGCATTTTCATAAGGTGGCGTACCACACACAGGAAAGGCATATAGCCCGGGGTTGTTGGACTTGGTCTTTCAACTTCGGATTTCAAGGACAGGCTTCACTCTTTCAACACAGCCAGAGTCACAGTCCCTGCAGAGGAGCAACTGAAACCCCAAGCTGTGGGTGGTTTCGCACAGTCCCAACTGTATTGAATTTTAAAGGTATTTTCATTTGTCTTCACCAGTCTTTGTGTAGGGGCATATCTTAGGTAAGTGAATAAATCATTTTAACCTTTCTTCATAATAGAATCATTCTGAATATAAACCTTAAGAATGAAAAATGAGGAAAACATGAAATTGTATCTAGTTCTAAGAAACAGTGGTTAGCAATTTTTATTTTTCTTCCTAAACATAATGTAGAGCATAAAGTTATTCACAAAATAAACTTAAGCTATCATTTATCAATAGGGCCAGACGTTTAAAATATTTTATCTCATTTGCAAAATGTATCCATTAGGAGGAAAAATTGCACATTCCATTGTAATATTCAACATCATTTTTCCCCCTACTGCCAAAAAATGAAAGTAGGGTTTACTTTGCAGTGGAGCAAACACATTATAACCTTACTCTATCAAAGGCCAAATTTGAAAATTATAAATCCAAGAGAATTACCCTTTCATTTGTTTAAAACAGACTTTAGCACATGGAAGTGAGCTGACTAGTGTTGCCAATGTTCCTACCAGTTGCGATGCATAATTTCATAAAAGGGGTATAAATCTAAAGACAACTCATATGTTGACTGTATGAGTGGAGTGGAGAAAAATAAAGAAGTAACTTTAGAGGAGTTAGGGAAGAAAATAGCAGAAATGTAGAGCCAGATCTAAGGAGGCTGTGGCAGCACTGCTGTCTGACCATTAAGGCCGTTTGGTTGGCTTGTGGGGAGGCAACCTTTCGACGAAGAGAAGGCCGTGGACTGGGGACCTTGTTGCTCAGTGCAGGTGGCCATGCCTACTGTTGTTTTCCACGCTTCTGCCCTTGCTACCTATTCGCAGATTAACTCAGCTGGTGGTAAGGGTTCGGTTCTATGATCTGTAGCCATGTCAGAAGAGCATAAATAAGACAGAGGCGGACAGGGGCCGAGAGATGAATCATAGGGGGAAATGGTGATATATCTAAGGAGAGCCTCTTGAACTAAAACACCGGGTTCTGGTTCCTCAACCTCTTCAGAAAAGCCACAAATTTTCCCAGGCACAATTACACCCCCCCTCTGTGCTCCAGTGGGGTTTTGTCCATACAAGGATAGCGCATATCACACTTTGAGTTACTGACAACTTACTTGCCTTCCTTTTTTATAACTCCGACGCTCTCTTCCTTAGGGGCCCCCTCTTTGCAGCTCGTGGCTGTCTCTCTTGCACCTAGGAAAGGCCTGGCACATGGTAGCTGCTCAGTTCCTATGGAATAAATGAATGGAAAGAAAATAAGTGAATTTGGCTCCCCCAGAGAGTGGACCCATTTCCTATTCACCCCTGCTACCTGGTATAATTACTGTGCTCCTAGAGTCCTGGCGGTGGAGTGGTTACACATTGGGGTTTGATCCACCTGGTCGGCAGTTTAAAACGACCAGCCTGGAGAGAGACTGGACTTTCTACTCCCATACACAGTTTGCAATCTCGGAAACCCATAGGAGGCCACGCTGAGTCAGCATTGCCTCAATGGCAGGGACTGTGCTTTGGTTTGAGAGTGTTGCCATAAACTATTGAGAATCAAGGCTGTGATCGCAAATAGACCAAGTCTGAACTCCAGCTTTACGTAAAGCAAGTCCCCTTACATCTCCGTGTGTTCACTTTCTTATCAGTAAAACGAGGCTTCATCATAGTTCAGCAGCAGTGGACTTTGACAATATGGAGGATGAGCTTTCTAACACTGAAGTGTTAGAAAATCTTATAGTAAAGGCTATAAGGTTGATATTAACTATGCAATTTTCCTCTATTTAGCATGGATGCTTATTTAGTCTTGGAGGTCCAAAATACTAGAAAAAGAAGGGGGATGTGAAAACAAAACGCCCTATTTTCTACCCCGTGCACTCTTCATGAAAGAGTTACATGAAGTGGAATGATCACAAAACCATGGGACTGTAATGGACAATGACACACTGACTCCCACTAACACTAGCGGGAAGGAGCTTTGGTAGCACAGTGGTTAAGCACTCAGCTGGTTGCTCGCAGGGGTGGCAGTTCAAATTCACCAGCCTTCCCTGGGAGAAGGAAATGGCAGTCCGCTTCTGAAAGCCTGGAGGTGGTTCTAGTCTGTCCTATCATGGTCCCTAGGAATAGGAATGGACGCCATGGCAGCAGAGATGCTGTGTTTGTTTGTTTGTTTGTTTGTTTGTTTGTTTGTTTACCATCCATGTGATCACCATCCATTGCCGTCACACCAAGTCCTTTCTAAGAGCAGTGTGCTATTGTGGCACAAGGTAAATTTATTTATTACTTATATCCCAAAGGCTCCCACAGAGTTTCTGCAGCTTTAGTTTTATGCCATTCTTGTGTCTGGCAGAAAGAGAAATGAAGTAACTGAAGTTTAGGCTAAGTAACCTTGCCTAAAACAGTAACTGTTTTTGTAAGGAAATATCCAACAACAGCTGGATAATCCTAGATCAGAGGTTAGGTCTACTTCAATTAGCTGGGTTCCTCCTTGAGCCTCTCTGGCTTCGGTGTGTTGAATTGTAGAACAGAAGTAATGGTGTCTGCTCTCCTCTACTTGCCTGGTTTTTCTGAGGATTAAATGATGCATGAGTCAACATTGACTCAATGGCAGTGAGTTTTTGAGTTTAGACCTGAAACTTTTTTTTAGGATATAATAGAAAGCAAATGTTAGATAATATATCCAAGTATTTAAAGTTGGTTACTTTGAAGAGATCCTTTTTCAGCAGGATCAAAGATCCATCAGTCCTCTACAGAATCTGGCATGATCTTATTGACTTGACAAATGAGAAAACTGAAACACAAAAGTGCCCGGCTTGCCCAAGATACAATGCGGTATCTTCTAGATTCAGGAGCCACGCCAATTGCATTTCTGTTGACTGAACCAGGTCTAAAAGGACAAGTGTTTGGTCTGCTGTGTGCAGGGAAATAAATCCAGGAGCAATGGTTTGATGCAAACAGATTCGTTTTTGCCCTCAGAATGGAATCTCTTTGAACATGCAAATGGATTGTATCTGATTTTTGTAATTATAGATAATGCGCATTTGTTATAGTCTCAAAGATTTGGACCTTTTGTAACTTTGTCCTTGCAGAGAAGTCTCTTTCCAGAGCCAGTGTGGAAAGGCATAGGGAGTTGGTAGCATTTTGTTTTCCCATTGTTACTGCCAATGACACAGCTGAACCATAATTGAGGCGGTGGCAGTAGTGGGTTCTAAAAGGTACTTTATTGTCTGCCATAGCCAGATGCAAACAGCCCCAACTGAGCGAACATGGGAGAAAATGCCAGTAGCTGCCCTCAGGCAGTGGTCATTAACCAGTGTCTCACAACCTCACCAGAAAGCTTTGACGTGCCAACCGCCAGCAGGCGTGTGAGGGTTTCCATCTGAAATAGAGATTGGATTTTTCTTGCTGAATACCAGCAGAGACAAGCATTTAATTTATTAAGTGATTAATGGTTCATGCTCAGCTTTGTTGACACAGATAATCATTCAGTCATGTTTAATGAGACGCTCTGCCTTCATTAAAGTCATTAGGACCATTAATAAATAAAAATGTGGTTGGTTTTATACTTCATAATAGAGAACTGAGCTAAGACAGCATTTCCCTGAAATGATCACTTGAAAAGGAATTGAGAAAAATACAGTAAATACAACAAATGATCATTTTTCCCAAGGGTCAAAGTCATCAGTCTCCAAGAAGACTGCACAAGATGATCCATGTCAGTCTCAGGGAGATGGGAGAAAAAATTTCATTTCTATTTCCCTCTTTGAAAAAGAAAGAACGCAATTACCTTGGACATATATGAGTCTACTTGCTGACGTTGATGCCTCCCCCTGATTATGTCTCCCATGGTCATATGTCACAAGCTATGCTGACAAGAACAAAGGTAGATGCGGCCCCCATACTTTCACTCAACATCATGGTCAACAAATGCTCTTTCATGTGCCTGTCCTTACCCTAGGGGCATCTCAACATTCCTACCGGAAAGGGATAGACAGTAGAACAAAAGCAGTGGATTCAGCTAAGTGGATGCAGGATTCATATTATTTTGTGGTAATTAATTCAATCTTCACAAAACAGACAAGTGACTTAAAAAATAAGCCTCCAAAGTTGTTTGTTTTTAATTATAGTAAATGTAGAGGTCACAGAATATCTGCCCTTTGAACAGTCTTCAAGTGCACAATTCAGTGACGGGGATGTGTTCACCCTTCACCCAGGCTCATAATTTTCTCCCACTTCTAATAGAAACTCAGTATCCCTGAAGCATTCAGTCCACCTTTCCCCCTCTCTCTAGCCCATTCTGGTGATCACTAATAAACTAAGATCTGTAAGCACTGGCCTGTTCTAGATATTTCTTATAAGTAGAATCAGTTAATGTTTAAAGATGATGCTAACAATAAAAAGTCCGGATTGTCTTTCAAAATGAGAGAGATTTACATAGAGATTCAATATAGGGGTTCCTTCAAAAAAATTTTTTGATGCCTCAAAAAAATTTCAAGCTCAACTGCCACCAAATCATCTCATGCTCATAGCGGCCCCATTGGACAGATGAAAGGAAGATCCCTGGGTGGCACGAATGGTGTGTGCTCAACGACTAACCTGAACATGGGGAGTGTAAGCCAACCCACTGGCACTATAGAAAGGGACATAGCGAATCTGGGCCCAGTTGAGAAAGCCCTATGGAGCAGTTCTACTCTGAAACCCAAAAGGCTGCCAAGAGTCACAACTGCTCAGCACTTAGGTTTGGTTTTCTGGAGCGGAAGCCACGAGGCAGTGATGGTTCAGCAGCGGATCCTCATCTCGCAGGCCTCAGTAGAGACGCGCATGTTACTATGATGCCTAAACGCCTTCAAAGGGGCTCCCAGACTACAGCAGACTAATAAGGTCGACCTCCAAAACCCAGCCAAGGAAAATCGCATGGTCCCCAAGGCCCTGTCTACGAGGCAGTATGCCTGGAATCTCCGTGAACCAGGAGTTGACTTCACAGTGGTTAACAACAACAACGACAACAACGAGTATCAAGGGACTCTGAAGTGGAGGAAACAGAAGAGAGAAAATGAGGTGAACCACTCAAGTTCTCAAGGGAGACCTAGTTTTGTTGGCTTTAGAGGCAACTAAAAGCAACATTGAAAACAGAAGATGCATTTTCTCCTGCTTGCTAATTGTTTTTGTATTATAGTTCTATCAATTAAAATGCCCCATCTGTAATTGAAATACATCCTGACTCGACTGACTTTTAAAAAGAAAATTTATTTTCTCTCCCAAGGAAAAACCCGGAGACAGGATGGTTCTTCCACTGTAGTCGACCTCCGTGATTCAATGGCCTCTCCAGGAACATGAGTTCTTCCTAATTTTCTGTTGCCGCTTTATACTCAGAAGTAGCCCCTCTCAAAGTGACAAGATGCTACCACAATTCAAAACTTTACACCCAAGGTGTGAAAGGTCCTTTTCTCACATGTGCCTCTTTTAGAAAAGAATAAAACATTTCACAAACCCGCCTCTTCTCCACAGACGCTTCTCTCAAGTCTCCCGGCCAGAATCATGCCACCTGTCCAAGCCTAACATGCACACTGCCAAAGGGAGTGGGATTTCTAGAATAATTTTCGGTTTGTCCAGACTTAGTCCTGAGCTAGGAAAAGAGTCACCATTTCTGAGTGATAAATACCCACACAAAATTGACCTTCATTTAAAAAGAAGGCAGGAATGGTAGATTTTGGAGAGGTAAACAAGAATGTAATATAAATGGTTGAATGTATGGAACTAGTAGCAAAGATAATAATAATAGTTGTTGTTGTTGTTGGGTACCAACAAGTCAGTTCCAACTCACAGCCAGCCTATGTACAACAGACCAAAACATCACCCAACCCTGTACTACCCTTACAACAGTTGCTTTGTGTGAGCCCACTGTTGCAGGCACTGTGGCAATCCATTTTGTTGGGGGGCTTCCTCTTCCTGGTTGCCCTTCCTCTTTACCAAGCCTGCTGGCCCTCTCCAGGGACTGGTCTCTCCTGATAACATGTCCAACCTACGTAAGATCAAGTCTCCCTATCTTTGCCACTAAGGAGTATTCTGCCAGTACTTCTTCCAAGACAGATTTGTTTGTTCCGTTGGTAGTCCATGATATTTTCAATATTCTTGGTCAGCACCATAATTCAAACACATCAAGTCTTCTTTGGTCTTCTTTATTCGATGTCCAACTTTCACATGAACATGAGGCAACTGAAATACTGCTGTTGGCTCAGGAGCGTCTTAGTCCTTTAAGCCCCGGCTTTACTCAACACTTTAAAGAGGTTTTGTGCAGCGGTTTTACCAACTGCAGTGCCTCGTTTGATTTCTTGAGCCCTGCTTCCTTGGGCACTGAGTGTGGATTCTTGACAACTTCAGTCCTGTCTCCAGTTATCATGATGTTTCTTGTTCCCATTGGGAGAATTGGGGTTTTCCTTACATTAAGTCATAATCCAGATTGAAGGCTGCAATCCTAAAACAGCTCATCTTTATCCAATATGCATTACGTAATTGGCAACAGTGCAACCTAAGCACTTTCTACGAAATAGCTTAAGAAACATATGACAGGTTCCATATAATAGACAAGGACATAAGCCTAAAGAGCATGAAGAAATAGCAGAAATTACTAACAAATAGGTAACAGCGAAGGGGTGAAGACAGGCAGAACCCATTCATGTATTCAATACATTCCTTCGTGTATTCTAAATGGATGTTGCAGGCGCACTTTCCCTTTGCTGTGCCTTCCCTTTAGAATGCCCTTCTGTTCGTTTTATTTTGATGCACGCTACAGGGGCTCGTTATTCTTTGTTGCCACCATGGCTGCTATAAGCGCCTGCGCACATTGGGTTTTTATGAAGAGTATCTGTGGGCGTCACAATGAAGATCTTTGAGGACTGTTGACAAAGCTCCCAATACTATGTCCCTTACAATTCCACTCTCATTTCCCCCACTCTCATTTCCCCCACTCTATTTCCCCCACTTCTTGTATTTCCAAGTAACAGAACTGGACATTGAGCCCCAGGATTTGGCTAACGGTCCTGCGTTCCTTCCTTTCATCACCAGCTCCGTTGATGAGTTTATTGTCACAGCAAAGCAAACCCTTCCACATTGCAGAATGAATCACGATGGTAAAGCCTAAGGTCTCAGTGGAGTATACAAGCATCATTTAATTGACATCCACCAGCTTTCAGAAGCTTCTGATAGGCCCCTGGACAAGAAGGAGTTGTGGGGGCAAAAGGTGTTGGTCCAGAAAAAGGATAATGAGGAAATGTCATTATATTTGACATTTCGTTGTTTGAGCCTTCCTACAAGTTATTAAAACCTAGCAATGGATTACAGAAACAGGATTTTATAAGCACCAGATTTATCTTTTTGTTTTGTTTTTAAGTTTTAATGTTTTTAAATTTGTTTGCTTCCTTTGCACATTCTTCAGACATGTTTGAGTTCCTGAAAGGGGAGAATTAAACCTTCCCAGTGATTCATCAAAATATTTGGTCACAAACCTGACAAATAGGTGGCTAATTGTTGTACTGATTTTAGCTAGATCTTCAGCGTCAATGATGAATGCAGCATCTGCCCCTGAAATGTTTCATTCGGGATTTCAAGAGGATTTACAACACTAGCAATTAGTTGTATGTGTGTTCTACTTTTACCTTGATGGGTGATATCAAACACTGAGAATATTCTTTTTTGAAATGTACTATTTGATGCAAAGATTGGAAATTGTCGTTTGAAATTTTCAAATCTCTGCCTCTTGAAGGGCAAAAGCTTAAGTCATTCCCGAGGAACTCTCTCCTTGGTGCCTGGTCCAAACTGGCCACTTTCCAGGAAGAAAAGGACGTCAGGGACTATCCTAAGGTCATACTGGGGTAGCATCTGAACTGGGCCCCCGGGCACGAGGTTTCCTGACTCTGAGGCCAAAGCATGTTCCACTTACCCCCACTCCCCTTTACTCCTTTCTTCAGAGGGGCTTCTTCATACTCAGGGTGATGTCGTCATCGTCTTGAAGTTGCTAATAATTTTTCTTAAAACGTGAGTTGTGTGAGAGAAGTCCAAGGGGCAGTGGAACTTGCAGCATGGATATGCGCCTCAGCTCATATCTGGTCAGGTGCTCTCCCACACTCAGTCACAGCCACCTGGTCCCTCATCCCCTGGTGCCCCAGGCCCTGACCAGCCTTCCCTTCCCTTACTCCTCCAAGAAACTGCTTCCAAGCTCCACCTTTAATGAGACCCTGGGTTGAAGCCTGGGAAGAGTCCAGAACAGGCGCCCTGGCAGTATGGACACCTTGTCCATCACCTCATCAGGTTGGAGCACCATGATGTGTTTAGAAAACAACTAAACAGGGATGGACATCTCACCCAGCAAATTTGAGGTACTTACCGCATCCCAACAGAGGCAGTAACTATGGAGGTCATTTGTCTGCCATTGCAACTGGCCCTGGGAAGGATGGATGCCTGGGTTGACTATGTCCCCATCAAGGTTGGAGCATAGCTTGTCAATGCAGTGGCTGATGGGTGGAGAAACAGGGCAGCATGTGGGCCACACATATATATGCATTTACTAAGTAACAGAGCATGTCCCCAGTACCTGTGAGGATCTACACTCTACGCTGTAAATGTCCCTGTGTCCAAAAGATCATGACATTAAATATCAAATCAAAAACGCCAACACAGGTAAAGAGAGACACTCTTTTTAATATAAGAAATAAATTATTTCTATTTTAATACTTTTAATAACACTTTTACCCTGATATTTTAATGAGGCCCCATATTTAAATTTTGTATGTATAAACTATTTGGCCAAATCTGTTGACCAGGCTGGGCAAATGAGTCAATCTTTAGTAAAAATTGTATTTTTCTGTTCAGACTGATTCTCATCTTCTGATAACAGTTTCTTCATATTTGGAAGGGAGACTGCTCTTCCCACACTCAGAATCCGGTGTGTGGTTCTAGAAGGTAGACACAACATACTAATTATGAAAGAACAAAGGAGTAAGCTTGCAGTCGAAGCTGGCCCAAGAGATTGACTCAGGAAATGGACATGGGTCACGCTGATGCTTAACAGCATTTCATAACTTTCATTTCTGCCAATATTTTAAAAATATATATTTTGAAAACCTTTCTGTTATAACTCATTGAAAATTTTCAAATGAAATATGACACACTCTGAGATTACAAAAGCTCATGTATTGCAAACTTAAGAAAAGAGAGCCTGGTTGTTGCCCACAATTCCAACTTAGTGAGTGAAAGCAAGACATCTCTCTTGGGTCTTGTCACCACCACGAGAAGATCTTGGAGCCACTTGAGACACAACTTATAACTAAGACATATGAAGCCTCTTACGACCATCAAAGGGCATTATATCCATTGAAAAGATAAGACTACAGAAAATTCTACCCTCCAAACCAAGAAAATTACACTAAAGTTTACTAGTTCAGTCTCAATTTGAGAGTTAGATAATCTTCTCTAATAAATTATGGTTTTATCTTTATGCAAATATTTATTTCCAAATATATACTAATATGACTTGGAAACCCTCAAGCCAAGAAATTAACACTACACGTGGTATTGAACTGATGAAATCTGTAAGGCACATAACAAAGCAAATGCAAAAGTGAGGGTATCCCCTCTCATCAATGTCACACTGTATTTATACAATGTAAAGCGACAAAAACACACGAAAGACGAATGTTCAGTCTGAGGCTATACAATAAGTATGTTTAAAGTGATGAGGTGTCTAAAATAAAGAATCACAAGCATTTTTTTTAAATCTGTTACTGCCATCAAGTCAATTTGAACTCATAGTGACTTTATAGAACAGGGTAGAACTGTCCCGTGCATTTTCAAGATGGTAACTCTTGATGAGAATAGAAAATCTTTCTCCTTCGGAGTGAATGGTGGTTTTGAACTGGTGGCCTTGTGGTTATCAGCCCAACACAAAACCACTATGTCACTTGAAATTCTTTCAAGAAATGAAAAATATAGTCAGTTGCTCAATGAATGCATTAGAAAGCCGATTAGACAGAGCTGAAAAGAAAAACCGTGAAATGGAAGACATCTAAAAAAGATCATCTAGAATACAAACAAGATAAAAATAAAGTATAAGAGAAATTAAGGGACATAATGGATAAAATAAGAACGATGAAATATTGTATATTACCATCCCCTTCACACAGGTTAACATGTGTGATCATTAGATTTTATGTCAACTTGAATTTGTATGGAAGTGGAGGGGTGGAGTCCAACTTATCAAACAGGCCATAGCCTGATGATACCTCTTTGGGAGTGTGGCCCTTTCATAGGGGAGAAACTGGGACCCTACCTCCCACCTCTACCCCTCTCTCTGCCCCTACATCTGTCTGCTTGCTGGGATTCTGCCGGCCTCCAGGGGATGCCCCTCATGGGCTGCCCAACCCTGAAAGCTGATCAGCCCCCTGCTATGTTTCCACCAACCTTGGGTCCACTCAACTCTACACTGGCCTGTGATCTCCCTGATTCCCACTTCACCTTTCAGCATCCTTGTGGGATTATAAAGAGACTTTTCCCCAGCTTTGTCTCCCCCATGACATGCCAGACATTAGGGGCATTTTGCTAGCATGTGAGGGGAGGTCAGATGCTAACAGTCATCCTCCCTAAAGGCAATCAGTTGCCAGACTACAGTAGGTCTTTCTCCCTGCTGTTTAGGAGAATGGACAGGCCTGCAGTCATGGATTTGGTTCCTATAGGTGAAGTTCATACCCTACTGATAATGGTCTCTATTAGTTGAACCAGGGAACAGGTCAAATCAGCTCAGTGACATCCAAGGTAGGTTGCTATCCTGAATCTAGGGTCCATCCATCTTGTCACACATATACCCCAATCCCTCCTCTTCCTACTGCGTGTATACCCCTAGACCACTCCCTTCTATTATCTTATTACCTATAGCACAACCCTTTCCTGTGATGTAGTTCTTCACCTGTAATTAGGGGCTTGCATGACCCAGAGAATATAAAAGCCTTGGTTAGCATTAAATACTTCTCTCTCCATGTGGGCCACAAAGTGAGGCTGAGGTTAGCATTGCTACCATGAAATGTGTCTGACTCCATTATTTCAATCTCTCTTCTATCTCTCATGCTCTTTATGACTTTACTATAATCTTCACTTATTATCGCTGTAAAATTGCGCCTACCGGACCCGTGATGATGTGTCAGGGCACGTCCCCTGGCACCCCATCAGACTGCAGCTCTGTGAGTCTAAAGAGGGTCCCCGCTGGCATTGGACCTACAGGCTTGAGATGGACTGGGACGAGGTGCCTTCTTGATGTAGAGTTCTTTCTTGTACAAAGATGAGTGTCACTGGCGTGTTTCTCTAGACAACTCAGCCCAACACAACCTGTGTCCGCCCTTTACCCTGGTAACCATCAAATAATGTTTTGGGCTTTTGGTTGTTTTTTTTTTAATTTAATCATTTTATTGGCAGCTCTTACAACTCTTATCACAATCCATACACACATGCATTGTGTCAAGCGCATTTGTACATGTGTTGCCCTCATCATTCTCAAAACATTTGGTTTCTACTTGAGTCCTTGGTATCAGCTCCTCATTTTTTCCCTCCTTCTCTGCTCCCCATTCCCTTATGAACCCTTGATAATTTAGAAATTATTATTATTATTGATAATTTATTATTATTATTATCACATCTTACACTGTCCAATGTCTCCCTTCACCCACTTTTCTGTTGTCCATCCCCCAGGGAGAAGGTTATATGTAGATCCTTGTAATCAGTTCCCCCTTCCCACCCCACCCTCCCCGTATCGCCATTCTCACCACTGGTCCTGAAGTAATCATCTATCCTGGAAAGTGTGGGAACTTTTCTTGACTTTTTACAATAGTAATCTCATACCGTATTTGTTCATTTTTTGTGATTAATTTGTTTTTTGTGTGTGATTAATTTCTTTTTGTGTGTGATTAATTTTACTCAACATAAAATCCTCTGGATTCATCCATTGTATGAGGGGTTACAGAGATTCACCCTTATTCCTGAATAATGTTACAGTAGTGTCTCATTATGTGTATGAACCATAGTTTGCTGATCCATTCTTCCTTCCATTGATGGGCATTTGCATTGTTTCCATCTTTTTTTTTTTGGTCAATAGTGCTGTGATGAACACGGATGTGCATATAGGTATTCACATGCTGGCTTTGATTTCTCTAGGATATATGCTAAATAGAGGGATTGCTGGGTCATAACGTATTTCTATTTCCAACTTTGGGGGGACTTGCCCTACTGTTTTCCACAGTGGTTGTACTATTGAGCTACTAATACTGGGGAGATAACTATGAGCTCCTTGTTATTTTTATTTACATCTCTCTAGTGGCTAATGATCGAGAAAATTTCTTCATCTGTTTATTGGCCACCTGAATGTTTTCTTTAGTGAAGTTTCTGTTCACATACTCTTCCCATTTTTTCAATTTGATAATTGCATCTTTCTTGTTGGAGTGTTGACATTTTCTGTAGGTATGTATTTAGATTAGTCCCTTGCCCAATGTGTGTTCTCTTTAGACGGTTGTGGTAAAATCTTTTGATGCATATAAATTTCTACTGCTTAGGATGTCCCAGTTATCTAGCTTGTCTTCTGCTGTTTTCTGTTATATTTAATAGTATGTATGCTATATATCAGGAATCCTAAAATTTCCAAGGACGGATCTTAAAAACATATATACAAAGAAATTGCTATTATACTTAAGCTGATTTGTCACTAACCACAGCAGAAACCCAAATATTATGGAACTAGAGAGAAGATTCAGAGACTTGAGAGAGAAAAAAACCCATCAATCTATAACTGTATATTCTAACTATTATTCAAGTTAAAAACAAACAAAACAAAATTTCAGTCCCTGGTAATTTTTTTTTCCAATTGGATTTGTGGTGCTGAGTGGGAATAGAGGAGAAGAAGCATGGGAAAGGATGCAGAGGAAAGAATAGGGAAGAGAAAAGGGAATTAGATTGGGTAAAAGAAGTGCTTCATCTACCTTGTTGGAGAAACTGAAGAGGCACCTGGCTTGATGCCCACTCTCCATCTCCATTAAACAGACAAGCTCCATATGTATTCACACTCGAATTTCTTCACTCCTGAAACCAGTCCCACTCTTATCCCACTATAGTTTAGTTAAAGATCTCAGCAAATACCCTTATATTCCTGAATAAGTGCAAGTTCACTTTCTGACCCTTTCAACTAAAAGAAGTTTTTATTTCTATGCTTTTATAGGACAAGGAAATATTCACATCATAATTCCAGGACTGTTTGTTAGTGATCCTAGTTATCACACCCTCCTAACACATGTCAGAATGTGGTATCCTTTGATGGCTATTTGCAGCCAATTTTAAATTTAAGCTGGCTTCCCTTCACTCTCCAACACATTTCCAGAGAAGTGACTTCATCTATCTATCTATCTATCTATCTATCTATCTATCTATCTATTTATCTATCTACAAAATATATTTTTAAATGGGTTGCAACTCAAATTTTTGTTGAGCCACTTAATCATTTTTGGAAAAGAAACCTTTTGGAGACAGTAAGCACCAAATATCCAAGACCCCATAATTTACTTAGAACAAAAGCTGTTGAATGATTAGTCTAAGGGAGATGGATATTAGTCTTAAATACTGGCATTAGGAGTAATGTAATCAAGAAGGAAGTCATCAACTTCCTGATATGATCGCTGAAGACAAATGGGTGCATAATTAAAAGTGGTGAAAAAAGCTGATGGTGCCCGGCTATCAAAAGATATAGCATTTGGGGTCTTAAAGGCTTGAAGGTAAACAAGCAGCTATCTAGCTGACAAGCAACAAAGCCCACATGCAAGAAGCACACCAGCCTGTGTGATCACAAGGTGTTCAAGGGATCAGGTATCAGGCATCATAGAACAAAAATCATATCATTCTGAATGAGGGGGAGTGCAGAGTGGAGACCCAAAGCCTATCTGTAGGCCACTGGACATCCCTTTACAGAAGGGTCTCAGGGAGGAGATGAGCCAATCAGGGGTGCAGGGTAGCAACGATGAAACATACAACTTTCCTCTGTTCCTAAATGCTCCTCCTTGAGTGTTTTTCTACAAAAAAATAACATGCCGTTTTTTGAATGGTAACATGAGGCAAAATAACAAAGTTTTATTCACAAAGTGAGAAAGGCTTAATGTAGGCTGGTGTGCCTCATAGGTTTCCAAATCCATGCTGGGTTGTTGGTTTGTTTTTCTGTTTGCTTTTGTTTGATTGTTTTTTCTCATGGACCCGCAGGCCCTGCCTCATCTGAATGAGATCCTTGCCCTTGCTGCAGACCTTGTTAAGCAACGTTCACGGGAAACTCCGTGTGGGACTCCACACACTCCCCAGTCCCCACCTCAGCCACCTTCCTGGGCGTAAGTAAACGCAGTGGAGCTGCATTTGCCATTCCAATGGGAAGACCGAGCTTTGCAGCTCTCCAATGCTGCGTATAGACTGCTATTTAAAAAAAAAAAAAAAAGACTGCTAATTTGCTTCTGCACTTGCTTCAGTGCTTTTTGCTTAAGTGTGGGTGGGGTCCCCCCCATTAGCTCCAAATTGAAAAGGTTACTACTATGAGAAAAGGCGTGGGGGTGGGGGGGAATCACTTCTATCTCTCATCTGTCATAGCTCAGTGTCACACTGCTGGCTCTATAAATTGTTCTCCCAATCAAATGAGATTATTAACCCTTTCTATGTTATCAAGGGACAAGGAAAAGTTAAGTTTCCTTTCAGGAATTTCCAAAGCCTTTATTATACACAACTGTAAGTGAGCACATATTTTTTGTTTGGTCCATTGATGTTCATTCACAATGCCCAGGGGGATTAGTGTCAGGAAGATTCTAGCCAATGATTCCTTTTCTAACAAAAAACGCCTAAAACTCCTAGTACATTCCATCACAGTGGTTTACTCACTATTGTTGTAAGACTACTCTTGCTTAGGCTAGCCTGGGTGGAGCAAAGGTTTAAGATCTAGACTGTTGATTGACAGGTTGGTAATTAAAACCCAGAGGTGCCTCATGCGTAAACACTACTGATCTGCTTACAAAAGGTCAGAGCTGTTAAGAATCCCATGAAACACTCTGTTCTCTGCACATAGGGGTTCACCAGGACTCAGAATCAACTCAAAGGCCATTAATGATTACCTTGTTTACAAGTGCTTATTATTAACTAACTACCCAAATTCTATTTTTTAGACACAGTAGAATTTTTATAATTTCCTACTCAATGACATTCTTCTAAATAATTTATAAAACAGATAACATGTGTATAGGGTGCGTGTGTTTTTGGTATGTGTGTGTGGTGTGTGATGGGTCATGTTCTATGTTTACTTTTATTGCCTATCAGCCAGTATTTCATGTTCAAGGAAAATCAAAGCACAGGAATGTTTTCTTCTACCTTCCTCACTACTCACTACACACATTTCACATGAATTGTCGAAGAAAGAGCTAACAGATTGAAGACCGATGGCACTGCACAGGAGGGCTACAGAGATAAAAAATGTTCTGACATTCAAAATACCTCCTTCCATAATATCCAGCCCGGCTGCAAAATGAGAGCCAGCCTTAGACCTTGAAAAAAAATTTTTGTAGAAATATTGATGTAATAAATAATGATCCCTGTCTGACTCCTACTTAGTATTCAAGTTAGATTAAAACGACCAAGTAAATCAATCTACAAGTATTTATTACACATCTACAAGAAAGTACATTGCACAAACTCTCTCATCTGGAAATCCAACACCCAGCACCGGAGACTTTTTCTGGTCACCATGATAGCTTTAATGAGGCAGAGAAATCAACTCACACAAACAATACACACATTGCCAGCACACCCAGGACAGCATTTACTTCCCCAGGGGACACAAAGAACCGCACAAGTCTGTAGCCAACTGCATGCTTCAATGTATGTACCAAATTGTGGAAGAAACCCTCTCTAACTTCTCAATTTGAACTTTACTGAGAGGCCAGGGCCCAGATGGTACACTCTTTCAGAAGGTGCTGAATTCCAGGAATGGCCCTTCCTAGAGCCAGTCATGATCGCAGTAGTGAAGTAAGCAAAGAGGATCTTCGATGCTCTGCCCTTGCCCTTTCACCAGTTTCCATTCAGACCTGGTCTACCTATTAACTGCTTGGCATTCAATCTCATCATCATAAAGAACTACATTTCTCCATCCAGAACTAAAAATCTAGGCTAGAATCTCCATTGTAATCATGACCATCCACAGAAAGAAATCGGGGTCATATTGAATTCTTACATTTTGTTTCTAAGTTCTCTCAGACAAGATACGTGGCTTCTGTGAGTCTTAATATGTCAGTGTGTGGTACTGCACTGGCATGTATGTTGCTTTGATGCTGGGAGCTACGCCATCCATGTTTCAAATACTAGCTGGTTTGATGCCAACACTGAGAAGCTGACACATAACCTGCCACAAGGTTGTTTTTGTTGTTGTTGCTGCTAAGTTCCATCGAGTCAGTTTTGACCCTCACGACCCTATGTACAACAGAACCCAAGCTGCCCCAGCCCGCCCCATCCTCACCCCCGTGTTGTAGCCACTGTATCAGGGCGGCTCCTGGAGCCTTCCTCCTTGTCACCAATCCATCTCCTTGTCACTCCCTCTTGCTTTGTCACTACCCCTCCACTTTACCAAGCATGATATCCTTCTCCAAGAACGAGTCTCTCCTAAAATAATCAAAGTATGTTAGACCAAGTCTTGTCAGCCAGGACCCTAACGGGCACCCTGCACATACGTCTTCCAAGACAGATTTGTTTGTTCTTTTAGCAGTCCATGAGACTTTCCGTATTCTCCAGCACCACAGTTCAAACACATGGATTTTTCTTCCATCTTCCTTATTCGATATCCAATTTTTACACATACATGAGGTGATTGAAGAATACCAAGGCGTGGGTCAACTTTATCCTCAAAGTTATATCTTTGCTTTTCAACACTCTAAAGAGGTCTTGAGCAGATTTACCTGAAGCAACTTTGCAAATATACTCAAAGTTTAAAATAATTTTTAAAAAAAGATTTGTGTCAGGGCTGTATTCTTTCACTACAGTTCTTTATCCTGGATACGGAGGCAGTAATCTGAGAAACCAGGCTGTATGAAGAAGAACCAATCTGTGATATGCAGGTAACCCAATCTGCTTGCTGAAAACCATGGGGACTTGAATCACTCTTTGATGGAGACCAAAGACTACATACAGCCTTCAGTATGAATTATACTTCACTGCAAAGAAAACTGAAATCCTCCCAACAGGATAATAGACAACATCATGATAAATAAAGAAAATTTTTGAAGTTATCAAGGGTTTCATCTTGCTTGGACCTAAATCAGCGTACTGCACAGGAAGTCTGTAGAGTGTCGCCGAGCAAAGATGCCACTTGGAAGCCTAAAGCCATGGCATTTTCAATCGCCGCATGCGCACGTGAAAGCTGGGTAAGGAGAAAGTTTGATGCGTTTGAATGATGGTGTTGAGACTTTTGTTCTCCTTTGACTGATGATGAAACTGAGAGGTGAAGTCCAAATCACAGACCTAACGTACAGCATGCAGAACAGACCTCAAGCACATGTTTCCACAACTTATCCCCTTGAGCTCCGCGATCCATAGCAGCAGTTCTCAGCAGGTGAGTCGTGACCCCAAGGGGTCGCCTGATTCATCACAGTAGCAAAATGACAGTGATGAAGTAACAACGAAAATAATTTCACGGTTGGGGGGTCGCCACAACATGAGGAACTGTATTAAAGGGTCGTGGCATTTGGAAGGTTGAGAACCCCTGTTATATAGCTTTTCTTCAATTCTCAACCCTGGATGCACAAAGTAAGTGATATTACTGGTTTCTAGTTCCATCCCAGACTAAAAAAGTCAGCTCAAGAATTAATATTTTTTTCAAATGTCTAAACCAGTGGTTCTCAACCTGTAGGTCGCAACCTCTTTGGGGATCAAACGACCCTTTCACCGGGGTCACCCAACTCATAACAGTAGCAAAATGACAGTGATGAAGTAGCAACAGAAATGATTTCATGGTTGGGGTGTCACCACCACATGGGGAACTGTATGAAAGGGCCATGGCATGAGGAAGGTTGAGCACCACTGGTCTAAACTGATGCAAATGGCAGCCAACTCTGAGAACAGAAGCCTTTCTTCAGGATATGTCTCACTGGACACCAGAGTCGGTGAAAGGCTTTAAGCCACGAGGAGATGTGAGGAAGTTTGTGCTGATTATAGGTGACATGAGAAGAATGATTTTGAAAGGCGCCCTGATGGTTAAGTGATTGTGCAGGAGGATGCTAGGCAAGGCCAATAGTTCGGCTCCTCAGAATAAGCACAGGGCTTTCTACTCCCATAAAAAAAATTAGTCTCTGAACCTCCCAGGGGCAGTTCTACCCTGTCCTATAGGGTAGACTCAAAATCCACTCTGACTCTGAATCGACTCGATGGCCATGAGTGAGATGACTGGAATCAGGGCCACTTATGCAGGGCTCCCACAGAAGTTCAGCCTGGCAAAGAGACTCAGCAGTAAGCATTAGGAAGTAAAACCGATGGGAGTCAATGGTTGGTGAGATGGGCAGGCTGGTGAGAGGAAGAAGGGCAGGTGCTCGGGCCTGATGTATGACAGGATGCCCGTCTGTGGACATGTCCTGAGCTTGCTTGGAGCCCGTGCCGCTGTCCTGAGGCCACATACTCACAGAGGAAGGAGGGCCGGCAAACTGACTCCATGTGGAGCTCTTTCAGCTTGAATATGTGGCTCTGAAGTCAAATGGGCCATTTTAAAGGATAATAGTCATATAATGGTGATGTCATTTGTTTGTAAAAATATGGTCAGTATAAGGATAAGCTTGTCTACTAGCTAGTCTCCTTTCAAATGAGACAGGTGTTGTCTCTTCATGACTTAATATGTGCATCTTGATCAACCGTTTGCCTCATGTGTATGAAAAAGGCAATGTCTAAGGCAGGTCTTTTAACTGTCCAGCATATTCACTTTGACCCATTCGTTCTTTCTGTAAAGGTCAGAGTATTTAAAATGTGGTATCCGGGATCTCTCTGAAATGATTAATGACCTCAGAGATTTGGTGCTGTGATCTCTGAACTGAAAAACTTCCACTTGTTCTCCAAGAACAAAGAAAAGATGAGTCAATTGCCCCTGCATACAGTTTTAATTGATTTCACAGAGAAGAATTTATTATTATCTCTTGTCTCAGGCAGCTGACATTTGCCTGGGGATTTGATAAATAGAGTACATGAAAGTGTGGGCACCGTGAATTTCCGTGATTGAGATCTACGGGAAGGTCACACATCTCATTTTTCATGCCTATTTGAAATTTGGAAGTGTTAACAGTGTAGGATATTGAAAGCAGGCTGTCAGCCTTTAATCAGTAGTTTAATATAAAGTTTATTAAAGTTCAAAATTCATAGACTAAATTCACAGACCTTATGATGTTCTTTGGTCTAACTCACCCCCATCCAGTCCATGCCAACTCACAACAGCCCCGTAGGAGTAGAAAGTCCCAACTTTCTCCTGAAACGCTATCTGGGAAGGTTAAAAATAATTTTTAAAGGACTTTCGTGAATGTTTGGTCTTAATTACAAACTAAGTTAATTAGATCATTTAGATATTTTAACTTGCATTTATAAATTTAGCACACGATATTTCCGTTCACATCTTATGGCAAGGCCCAGTACAAGGAAGCTGGGAAAATTCAGTCTTTACATAAGTGGCTTACTATCCAACTAGAAGATGGGTAGATTCTAATTTTCAAAAGACCTAAGGTCAAAATGAGCACGAAGGGAAATGAGCTTCTGATGAGTTTGATCAGCAGCGACTTTCCCCAAATGTATTTTCTCTGAGCATCTGCCTGAGGTTCCGGTACCTCTCTGTAATTACTATGGGAACTTATGAGTGAGAATCAATTCGATAGCAGTGATACGCAGGGTGTAGCCCTGATCTCGGCACCATTTTCCTAAGTGATGGCATCTTTCTGGTTAAAGTTGTTCGTTGTTTTAATAAAATTGTTAACACATGTAATCGTTAATGTGGGGGGTTGGAACCCATTTGAAGTAACTGCTAAAGAAAGCCATTCTGCCAGGAAGACTGAGTCCGTGTAATGCACGGTGTCCACGGTGCTTCAATCATTAAGTTTCTATACACGTTGTCACGGAGCCAATTCTAACTCCTGTCTGCAGCCTATTCCTATAGGTATCTTATAACTGCTATTCTCAGAGGTACTGTGGTAAATGCAGTAATATTTTATGTAGTACATGTAGTAAAATTTTCAGCTTTTGTTGTGGAAACAGAATCACTTAGCCCTACAACCATCAAGCACTGGGGATGTATTACTGTGCATGTCAGCGTTTTGTTACCCTTCTATCCGGCTGAGCGGGAGCCCTGAGCCGTGTGCTTCCTGGGCCCGGACTTCTCCGGAAGTGTGTCGGAGCAGAGCTGCCTTCCAGAGGGCTTTCAAAGGCTGGATTTTCAGAAGTAGAATTACCAGACCTTTCTTCCAAGGTGCTGTGGGTGGCCTCAGACCTCCAGTATTTCCGCTAACAACTGAGCACGTGAACCATCTTCTCTACCTAGGGACTCCAGAGTGTTCTCTGCCCAGGGTTTTGAAAATCTCTTCCAACTTGCCTTGTTCTGATCCTCGTACTCAGAACTTTGGTTTAGGGAGTTAAGAAGTGAGAAATTAGGAAACCAGCATGAGCTCCAAAATCATAATTTAACAAAACAAAACAAACCTCGATACGAAGGCTTATTGAGGGTCTTTCAGGAAGGAAGTTCTGTACCAGCGATAGTGGAGTTTGGTTAAATATTTGTAGTAAACAGTAAATCAGATTTGAAACAACACAATCAGATGATTTTCTTAAAGGTCTCCGATATTTTCTGAAAGATCACATTTCCAAACTCCTGGGGGTCCCCCCCCCATAAACTTTGCTGGCGTTTGAAAAAGGTGTTTCCTTTTGAGAATCTAATACATCTTTAGTGTTTCCTAGATCGATAGCCGCAGTCAAATGTAGGAAAGAAAAGCAGAGATCATTGAGAAAGGCCAGGAGGAATAATGTAAAAGTAAAGGGTAGCAGACCAACTGAATTTCTTTGCCTTTATCACAAATAAGTCTTTGCTTTCACACCACACGGCAATCGGCGCTGCTTTCCATTATCCCTACAAATCCCTGAATCTATCCACCACTGAAAAAGCTATTACATTGCAAACAAAAGCCTTCTGCCAGCACCAGGAGCGGGTATTTCATATTAGCTCACTGTCAGAGATTGTGTTACAGTTTTACCACTTGAAATGTAAGAATCATTAAAGTTTTCAGCTTTGGTTGGGAAAAAGGAATCACTTATTCCTACATCATCCATTGCTTTGAATGTCGTCGTTTGTAACCTGTAAGACGGGTGGAGCGTGAGCTGTGTCCCTGGAGCCCCTCGCTTGTGTTCAGGGGCTGCCTCACTCGCGGGCGTAGCTATCGCAGAGGAAAGGCAGGAGGTCGGTCCTTGGGTGGAGATGGATTTGGCTGTTATCCACCGTGGGCCTCCGAGTCTGGAACGTGACCGAGAAGTGGCCTGTATTGCACTGTGCTGAGAAATGACTCCAGACATTTCCGTTAGATTCTGAAACCGATGTGCGACACCCCCACGAAGTTTACAACAATGGTGTGTGTGTGTGTGTGTGTGTGTGTGTGTGTGTGTGTGTGTGTGTGTGTGTGTGTGGTTATTTGTTGCCTGCACCCTCGGTGCCATCACGGCGTGGCTGTAGAAGTAGTAGCTTTCTCCCGGCTGCCTGAGCTGCGATTCAGGCTGGGAGGAAGGAGAGCGTTGGCGGTCCAAGTCAGGGGGTGGCGGTGGGTCGAGCAAGAGGGCCCCACTGGCGGCACCAGTCAGTTCCCTGGGAGGCATTTGTCGCTCAGAGTGTCAGATGGGTGGTTTCTAACGTGTCATTTCATCAACCATTGGTATATTCGAGACACTCTGGAGTCACCGTGGTAACGTGCTCTGCGGATCAAAGGCACGAGGTGCTGAGAGGTAACCATGTGGCAGTCTGCCCTGTTGAGATTCCGGCCTTGGAGCCCCGAAGAGGCAGCTCCACCCTCTTGTACAGGGTGCGGGAGTCAGACCCAATTCCATGGCAGCGGGTTTGGTGGTTTGGGGCTTTGTCTTCAGATAGAAAGTGGCATCTCTTGTTAGGTGTGGTGGTGTCTACTTCAACTCCTAGCAGCCCAAGGTCAACCCCAGACGGGGGGGAGGGCGGGTTACCCAGCCCTGCACCCAAGGCTGTTGTGAAAAGGCACCCTGGTGGGGCATCGGTTGAGAGCTGGATTAAGTGTGAACCACAACTAATCCCCACCCTCAGACTCTGGGAGTAATATCTGGCAAAGATCTGCTCCGTCAAAGGGTAAAGTCTAGAAATGTCCAGGGGGCACTTATACTAAATCTTTGGCAGGGTTCGCTTCCTGGGTGAAGTGCCACCGTTCTCCTGTGTGCCCCAAACCGTCTCTCAGGAAGCCTGGCACCCGGTCAGTACCTCACACCGGCTTACTGAAGTAAGCATGCGAATTAGATGTATTTTAGATTGTGTCTGTCTCGGGTCACTTGGGTTTTATATGAAATCGTGTTTCTCTGATTTTTAAAAAATAATTTTATTCGGGGCTCATGCAACTCTTTTCACAATCCATACATACATCAGTTGTGTAAAGCACATTTGTACATTCATTGCCCTCATCATTCTCAAAACATTTGCTCTCCACTTAAGCCCCTGGTATCAGCTCCTCATTTTTCCCCCCTCAAGCGAAACTTCCCTTGTGTTTCAAGAACTCTAATAACAAATTCAATTAAATCTAGTAGCAAAGTTCCCCATAGATGAAAAAGCACATTCTTACCCACGAGGGAATTCTTTTCACGTGGCACTCACCCCGCGCATGCCCATTTCCCCTCAATTCTTCTGTAAACCTGGAGGGGCGGATGAGTCGGGACAAAGAGTATCCACAGAAAATGGCCAGCCAGCCTTTGAGCTACAAAGATTTAAAGCAAAGGATATTTGTTCATGGTTTTGTTTTGTTTTTAATTTTATTATCAGTTGTAGTTGATATTTAACATGTTCCATCCACCTATTGTTACATATTTAATTAGATTTTGTTCTTGTAGCTTCTTTCCTCCTAAGATTACAAGAACTCTGAATAAACTGTAAATTAAATCTCCTACTCCTACGTCATTGATAAGGAGAATGGAAATAACAGACAGGTGAAATAGAGGAAGAAAACAGAGGAAATTAAAAACCACAAAAGTATATGTTGTCGAGTGCTTTATCTTATCTCTGGTGTTTTGTTTATCCGTTTTTATCTTACTGCAAATATTTGCAGAGAGCCTATGTCAGTCTCTGTAATTCAATATGCAAGGAGGCCCATGCCCTAACCACTAGGGGGTAGAAACAAATTTTTATATCACAGGGCAGGGGAGAAGTTTAAATCTTAATAATTGCAAGTGATGTTACCTATTGGTCCCATTGTGAGGATGTTAGTTTTCATTACATTGAGTTGTGGTCCATCTTAAAGGCTGCCATCCTTGATCTTCACCAGCAAATGCTGCACGTCCTCCTCCTTTCCAGTACGCAGATGGTTAATAAGGCTTCCTCCAAGCCTGATGCTGCATGCTTCTTCATATAAGCCAGCTTCTCCGATTGTTTTCTCAGCATACAAGTCGGATATATATGATGAAAGGCTACGGCCCTGATGCACACCTTTCTTGATTTATGCTATGCAGTAGTCCTTGCTTTCTTTATACAACTGCCTCTTAATCCGTGTCTAAGTTCCTCATAAACATGATGAAGTATTCTGGAATTCCCATCTTCTCAAAGATAGCCATAGTTTGTTATGATCCACACAATCAAATGCTTTTACATAGTCAGTAAAACACCAGCAAACACATTTTTTTCTGGTATTCCCTGCTTTCTGCCAAGACACATTGGACATTCGCAATGATATCCCTTGTTTCACCTCTTCTTCTGAACCCAGCTGCCTGTCAATGTACTGCTGCAACCATTGTTGGGTGATCTTCGGCAAAATTTTACTTACATGTGGTAGTATTAATGAGATTCTTCTATAATTTGAGCATTCTGTTGGATCAACTTTCTTTGAAGTGGGTACAAATATAGATCCCTTTTAGTCAGTTATCCACGTAGCTGTGTTCCCGATGTCCTGCACAGATGAGTGAGTGTCGCCTTGCTTCATCAGCTTGTAAAACATACCAACTAGCATCCATCAATTCCTGGAGCCTTGTTTTCGGATAATGCTGGCAGAGCAGCTTGGACTACTTCCTTCAGCACCACTGGTCTTAGTCATAGACTTACTGCCTCTTGCAATAGCGGAATGCCCACTAGTCCTTCTTAGTACAAGGCTCTCTGTGTCTTTCCTTTTCTTTTGATGCTTCCTGCATCATTCAATATTTTGGCTACTGAATCTTTCAAGATTGCAATTTGAGGCTTTAATTTTTCCTCGGTTCTTTCAAGTTGAAATATGCTGATTATGTTCTTCCTTTTTGGTTTTCTAACGCTGGGTCTTTGCACATTTTATTATGACGTTTTATGTTGTCTTCTTGAGCTGGCCTTTGAATTTTCTGTTCAGGTCTTTGATTTCGTCATTTCTTCCACGAACCTTAGACTCCATTTGAGAGAAAGTTTCAGAGTCTCTTCTAGCATCTACTGTGATCTTTTCTTTCTTTCCACGTTTGCTTTCTTCATGGATGATGTTTAGTTTACTTTTTTAAATTTTTAACCATTTCACTGACATGAAATTCACATATATATATTTCAGTAGTTCCTGCCGTTCATAAGAGTTGTGTACGGAACCACCGCCACAGTCAGTTCCAGGACGTTTCTTCCTCCTTGTTCTCTAACAACTAACCTTGTTGTTAGTTCCCGATTTCCTGTCAGCCTCCCTGTCCTGTCCCTTTGAATTTATTCACTCAATCGTTGTCTCTATAGGTTTACCTATTCTGCATATTATATATAGAAAATCATACAAAATCAAGACAGAGTGCAAGAAAATGGCCCAGTGTCACTGACACAATGACAGCAAGTAAAACCTCAATAGAAAACAAAGAAGAAAACATTAAAGACTGGAACAACTATACATTGAGTCAAGAGGGGGACCAGTGACAAGGAGTCACCTTTTGACCTCACTACAGTTACAGTCATCCACGCTGAAACGTACTCTGTATGGTGACAAGCCCTTTCCCATCTCCGCTCCATAGGCAAAGGGGAATTCACCAGAGGCTTCAATGAATGATGTTCACGATGCCATCCCATAGCTCACCAAGTTTTCTGTCATTAATGTCAATGTATCAAATCTGTTCTTGAGATGTTCTCAAAATTCAGATGGATATCCTCCAGGTGGTATTTTAGACCTCATGTACTTATTTTGATTTCCTTCAGCTTCAATCTGAACTGATATATGAGCAAGTCCTGATCTGCTCCACACTCGGCCGCTGGCCTGGTTTTAGTGTTGAAATTGACCTTCTCCAAAATCTCTTCCCACAGATGTAGTCAATTTAATTTCTGTGTATTCACCTGAAGAAGTCATTGGTCTTGAATAGTCTATCATACAAACTCCATCTTTGTTTCTATCACCAAGACCATATTTTCCAACTACTGTTCCATCCTCTTTGTTTCCAATTTTTGTATTCCGACCACCAATAATTAACAATGCATCTTGATTGCGTGTTTGATCAGTTTCAGACTGAAGACTTTGGTAGACTTCTTCAGAGATTTGTGCATCATTAGCTTTCATGGTTGGTGCATAAATTTGGATAATAGTTGTGTTGTTTGGATTTCCTCGTATGCAGAAAGATATTATCCTGTCACAGACAACATTGTACTTCAAGATTGATCTTGAAATGTCCTTTTTGACAATGAATGCACCAACATTCCTCTTGGTCATCCGCAGCATAGTAAACCACATGATTTTCTGATTCAAAATGGCCAATACCAGCCCATTTCAGCTCACTAACACCTAGAATGTTGATCCTCATTCTCATTCTCATTTTTAACAGCTTCCAATTTTCTTAGAATCATACTTTGTATATTCCAAATTCTAATGATTAGTTGTCAGCAGCTGTTTCTTCTCATTTTGTCATGCCCCATCAGCAAATGGAGGTGCTGAAGGCTTACTTCCACAGGTTTTACTCCATCCACGTATTATTGTTGACTCTACTTTGAGAAGGCAGCTCTTCCCCATCATATTTTGAGTGTCTTCTGATCTGAGGAACTCATCTTCTGGCACCATCTCTGACAGTGTTCTGCTTCTGTTCATACAGTTATCACTCTATGATAAAATGTTGATGCCATCCACAAGATTTGTAGTGCCTGATTGTGGACAGCCTAGTCCTTCTTAGTTAATTCTTAGTCTGGAAACTCTGGGTGGCCCTGCTGGTATTTGAAATGCCAGTGATGTAGCTTGTAGCATCACAGCAAGACACAAGCCATCACAGTAAGACAAACTGACAGACAAATGGGGGTTGACTGCTGAGTGAGTTTATTTCTTAGGATCAGGGAGTAAAATCTTTGTTTAAAAATACACCTGACTTTGTTGTTGTTTTATTCATCTGGGTGGATACATGTATCAAATCATTCCATAGTTCCATCATGTCCAGCAGAGTTGTACATTTACTAACACAGTTTCCAAACCTGCTTTTTCTATATGAACCCCTTGGTGTCATCAGTTTTAAGTCCCTATTTAAAATTAAAGCAGATGTCCACACTGAAATAAAAAGAAAATACAAATGCTCAGCAATAAGGAGATAGTTAAATAAATATTGACACATGATAGATACAAATACTTTGTCGCTCAAAAATAATGCCGTGCCAATGTGTTCATTTTGACCTCCAGTGACCCTCAGGGCAGAGGGGATCTGCCTCTGTGGTTTTCTGCGACCTTGGCAACCTTTCTCCTGAGGAGCAGCCGGTGGTTTTAAGCTCCTAAACTTGCAGTTAGCAGCCCAACTGTGCCCACTACACCACCAGATCGCCTCTAAATTACTGTATAGGTTTTTTTAGTTTAATTTTTCATAAAACCATTAATAATATGGAAAAATAGATGGTACAGAGTAAATTTAGTGAAAAAAGCAAGTCATGAAACAAAATATGTAGTTTAATTGCATTTTCAATTTTGAAAATATGTGTATTAGTAAAAAAGGTGACAAAATAAACATCAAAACATTATGTGATGGGATTCTGAGTAATTTTTTTCCTCATCATATGTTTGTTTGCTTTCCAAAATTTCAAGCACAAATATGGGCTACTTTTAAAGTAGACAGAAAGATCAAAAAAATTTAAAGCACATAGATGGAAAGATTAAATCCATTTATGAATATCAATAATGCTAAAATATATTTGTGAGTTTTGAATCATATATTTAAGTTTGAGAAAAAGGACTGTGGCTATTGGTTGGGTCAGGGGGAGTCAGATTAGAGAATATTTTTTCTTCTTTCTTTATGCAAAATCTACCATTGTGAAGAGAGTTTTCTATCTATCCCCAGTGGATTCCCTGTCCCTGCACCTCTGTTTGAGGGATCTCTTTTCCAAAGAACTTATTAACATAGTTGGCCCTTCCATCCCCCAAGGGCCCAATTTCCAACTGAATCTCCTTAGTTCCAGACCCTATGGGGCACTGCCTCTTTTAGTTCAGAGACAAAGATATGTATTTTCAAGAAAAATATAAACAATTTTTAAAGCAAAAACAACATTCAGAGAAATCTCTAGGCTTACTTGTGCTTCTTAGAGATTGTTATTGTGTAATGGGGAGAATGCCCATATACCTTGGACTGCTTTATACCACCTTCCTATTTTTAAAAAATCATTTTATTAGGTGCTCATACAACTCTTATCACAATCCATACATACATCAATCCATACATACATTAATCAATACATACATCAATTATGTAAAGCACATTTGTACATTCATTGCCCTTCCACCTTCTTACTTTACTGAGAGCTGCTATGGCCTCTTAATTTGCAGTTCCTTGGTATAAACCAAAGCAATGTACCGGTATATCCCCAAACAAAATTCATTTGTTTATCCAAAATTAACTCCGACAGAAAGGGCTCACTTATATTTTCCAGGAGGACAACTTATATGTGAGTCTATGAACTAATATCAGGTGAGAAAATGCTTCCTTGATCTTATTATTTCAAGATCATTGTCTTCCTAAGTTTCTCCACAAACTACCGCTTCCTCTTTGTTTCCTCCTACAAATTTAGTCAGTGATTAATTTCTACAACCTTCCCAAAATGATAGGCATTTCCTACATGTGTCAGATTACATATTCTCGACTCTAGACACAAGAGGACCTAGAGAACCTGCTCTGTAAAACAAATGCAATAAAAGAAACAACAACCAAAAACAGTCTAGTACAGAGAGATTCCTAATGACAAAAGTCTCAATACTATGGAAGTTGCGACGGAAGAAGTTTATTTTTAATAGGTCTTCCTGTATTCCCCAAAGAACTACTCTCCCAATCTTCCTGCCCTGCTAGCAAACCGGGACTCTGTTACGGACTTAAAATCAGAAGTGTCTCCCTGTGTACTTCTAGGAAGAGGAATGAGTTTGAGCGGACTGTGGTCCAGCTTGTG
The DNA here is from genome assembly GCF_050624435.1 of Tenrec ecaudatus. Taxonomy (NCBI): domain Eukaryota; kingdom Metazoa; phylum Chordata; class Mammalia; order Afrosoricida; family Tenrecidae; genus Tenrec; species Tenrec ecaudatus. The sequence goes on from NC_134538.1 coordinate 101,848,104, forward strand.
ATCAGGCACAAGCATTTGCAATACCAAAAATGTGCGCTTATATAGGTTCATCTTCTCAGGAAAATGTAGCTGCCCTGTATCTTCCAAGAAAACTCTAACATTCATCTCTCTGAAAAGTATGATTTGCCTATAATTTTTACTTACTATGTAAGCCAGAGGAGTTGGGTCTATCGTGATACTGTTATCTCCTTGGTTCCTTCCTAGTAGAAATGGGTTTATCACAGTTTGGCAGGGTATCTATTTCAAGATTTAATAGGGGAAAATCAGATTTGCATTTTTCATTGCTTCATTCAGTCAATGAAAATTTATGAATCATGACAAGTAAAATTTTGCTGAAGACAATTTAAAAGCTGTTGCAGAAGCACATCAACAAGAAGCTGCCAGTAGAGGACATGGACAATGAGGCTTTCTACTCCCGTCAAGATGTGCAAACTCAGAAACCCACCGAGGCAATATCCACTGTCCTCTCTGGTCACGACGAGTCGAAATCCACATGATGGCAGCGAGTGTGCGATTTAACATCAGGAATGGTGTGCACCCAGTTTGTATCCTTTGACCATATTTATTCAATCTGTATGCTGAGCAAATAATCTGAGAAGCTATATGAAGAAGAATGTGATGTCAAGATTGGAGGAAGGCTTGTGGCACTTAAATATCATTTTCTCTGGCAAACACACAAGGAGTATCTGTAATTCCAATAATTGGCAAGAAAAAAGCACCATAGACTCAAGGCGAAAGACTATATAACAACTAACTTTTGTGATTAAAGCAGAGTTCTCTCAGGAAATGTCTTATACAAAACTAACCAGCACTCATGATGATAAGACACAGAGCAGATCTAAATCTGACAAGAAAGCATTTTCATTCCAACATGACAAATATGTATATCCTGAATGCCTTTGAGGTAGCTGATTTATGAATAGAATACAAATTTATTTCCTGAACTTTCAGGCAGATATTAAAACGCTAGCTGCTCAAGAATACGGAATATCTGAACCTTGAGTCTCTCTGTTCCTTTAAAGTTCCTCCCTCAATTCTAAACGAGACTTGTTGCCTCCACCACCAACTCTATGGTGCCATGGAATACTGGACCAAGGAGTCTGGGTCTCGGTGTCTTTAGTTCAGTCTTAGGCTGTGCTCAGCCAGAAGAAGCTCTTCCCAAACAAGGACAGTGATCCCTTCAGCAAATGGGAATGTCAATTGGGAAAGTCAGAAAGATTGAGATTATTGGCAGTCACAGACGTTGAGCGCTGGGAGCCACTGTGAATCTGCACCAGCTCTCAGGCCCACTTCCTTGAGGTCTGCTATGTCTCAGTCCCTGCTTTCAGATCGTGTCTCCTGAGTGCCTTAGGAATCCTCTCATGAAGTAATCTGAAAGAGTGAGGACTTGCCACCAAAAGTGCCTCCACAGAAGCTGAGGAAAAGACCAAGTGCTAAGTAGAATACAAACTGAGACCTAGTTCCAATTTCTATTAACAAAGTACTTCACCACCACAACAACGTTATCTTCAAAACTCCCCTAATCCATGAGCTGTGTGTGAGGAACAATTTTTGGAGAGGAGGTGAGTTTCCCTCAATTCTTAAATGCATAGTGTCTGGGGGAAATGGAACCCAATCTTTCTTGTCCTCACAAGTACTGTGAGCAAGATAACAGCACTTTAGAAATGATCTTTCTCGTGAACCACGTGGCCCTAGGGGTACAATTGTATACTAGTGGCCATTCATAAATATGATATAAAGAATAGGATTAGTCTGGGTCCAAGGTCCCTCGTGGCACAAACAGTTGGAGGTCTGCCAGAAATGGTCCGGGATCGGCTGCCACACAAACGTAGCCACCAAAAGTCATTGAAGGGCAGCTCCACTTGACATACCCCGGATCATCGTGAACCCAAACGGACTTGATGGCAGCGGGCTTGGTGTTGTTGATAGGGGCAAGCCCTATTTTAACAGCTTTACACACATTGTTAGAAACCTATGTGGCCATTGTTTAATCTCCTTTTACAAAGGGGAAGAGTCCCCTTTGATGAGTTACACATTTGATGGCTAACTGCAAGACCACCACCTGCTCCACTGGAAAAGGATGAGGCTTTCTGCTCCTGTAAAGATATAGTTTTAGAAACCCACAGAGGCAGTTCTCCTCTGCCCCACAGGGTCGTTGTGAGTCAGAATCTACTCCACAGTGGCGGGGGGTTGGTTTACAGAAGAGAGACGAGATTAGAAGGCGATGTGAGTTGCTAGAAGCAGTGGTTCTCAACTGTCCTCCTGCTGCGACCCTTTCATACAGTTCCTCATGTTGTGGTGACCCCCCCAAACATAAAATGATTTTCATTGCTACTTCATAACTATCATTTTGCCACTGTTATGAACTGGGCGACCTCTGTGAAAGGGTCGTTCGACCACGAAAGGGGTCGTGCCCCACAGGTTGAGAACCGCTGTCAAATAGGTGGTAGGGAACAGCCAGGACTTGAGTCCAGAAATCGCGGTAGGCCTCATCTTTACTTCCCAACTACACGGAAAAGTTAGCGGCATTGGGTGGTGGTTGTGTGGAGACCAAAGTTAGAGGGACAAGTGCACAGAGAACGACTTGCTTGGGCCCAGGGGCAGTGACAACACCTGTACCACCTGCCACCAGCTATTATTTAGTCTCAAGATGTCTGAATGCCAAAACGCCAGCAAAGAAGGCACATGTCGGGGACACAGGGCATCGGCCCAGTTATTGCTGGGAGGCCTTGGTCATACTTTTCCATCTCCAGCATCCTGTGTGTATGAGCAAGAGGCTAAGACTCGTCCGCTTGCCTGGCCTTCAACCCGTGGAATCAGTCTCGCTCTGACTGCAAACGCTTTCAGCGCGCACAGCAGCCCCACCGAGATCTCTTCTCCGCACCTTCCGTGCGGTCATTTCCACCTGGAGATAGCTCTTGCCTATCGGCCGACTACAAAACAAAACCCATACAAACATCTTAAAATATTGCTCCAGGTGTTTTTTTTCCCACAGGGAAATGGTCTTGCACGACGATGCTTTTATGCAAAGAGCAAAAGTGAAGAAAAGAAAGAAAGAAAATAGCAAAAATGACACCAACATTTTTTCTGGCCTCAGGTGGTTAATTAGTAGCCCAGAGTCTTACTTCTCGGGTAACATTCCAGAAACTAAATTACTCATGACTAACTTCCCCAGATTCAAGGTGAGCCCGCGCCCCAGGGGTCTCCAGGAGAGCCTACAAGGTGTTCGTTGGCGTAATGAGCAAATGTTCTCCACGTTCACTTAGGAAAGCTGGTTTCTGAGACAGAAGTTCAGCAAGCGCTAGAGCCCCCCCCCCCCGCCCCGCCCCTGATTACGGTCACCAACCGCCTTCGCACGCCCACCTGCCTGATGCGGGAGGCAGGCTCATCGAGGCCAGGAATAGGCCCCGCGCTGGAAGAGTAGAACAAACACAACTCACCTGCGTCTTCCCGACTTCACAGCCCCTGAGGGTTACAACACCGGAGGCTCACGGCCTGGGAAAGCCCACCAACAGGGCAGCACCACCCCGCCATAGCGCCTTCTCCTCCCCCGCCGCCCCTCCCTGGTGAGCATCCGTGCCAGCCAAGAGGACCATGGCTTCTCACAGAACGTTGTCAGTTCCATTAGATTTAAACAGCCTTTTGAATACTTCCTCAGCCATTCCCATGACCTCGTCATTGCCTACATAATAATGAGTCCTAAATGTATCTCTCCCTTCTGATCCCCACACCGGAATATCCACCTCTCTCTTCTACGTCTACCACTGGCTCTCTCACAGACACTTAGACTCAGTCTGGACCAAGTTTAACTCATCTCCCCACAATCCAAGGTATCATTGAAGCAGAGAAACAGAACCACTAGATGTGATTGATAACAAGATATTTGTTAGAGTTCTGTGACCTCATATGTGGCAGTTACATAATCTGTCAACTTGTGAAGGGTGGAGTCTAGCCTGCCAATCATGCCTCTGTGTGGGGTGGCCTTCTCCTGAGGATTCTGAGAACTCCTGTCACCCTCCCTGGAGGTGGGACACATGCTCTCTCTGCTTTGTCTTCCTGTTGACAAGCCACATGGAGCTAGGCTGATAGAGCTAGAGCCCTGGAGCTGGAGGGGCCACGGAGAGACCCACACCAGCGCTGACATGCTTCCACTGACACTGCATCCACAAGACTTGCCACTCACTGGCCTGTGACCTTCTTGCATTCTGCATCATTGCATGTGTTGTGTGACTCTGAAGAGGAATTTACAGGCTGGTGTCAGACATAAGGACTAAAGAGGACTTATGGACTTGATCTGGATTGCGCTGGGATGTTTTTGTAATGTACAATTGCTCTTAGATATAAAGCTCTTTCTTCTACACATATGAGTGTCTATGAATTTATTTCTCTAGTCTAGCCAGACTAACACATCATGTATCAAAAACAATTAAAATTTAGTCACAAGTAAAAAGCCTCAGTCTTGAAAATTATCTTTAGACAATTTTTATGTAATTTTTCTTTGTTTTTATGATATAATATGGAGTTATAGAGAAGAATCAAGGCAATTATAACTAATGCACAAACCCAGAGAAGAGTAGCAACAAAAGCCGTTCATTATAAGTCAAATACAGAGGATCCTAATTCACTTAAGACAGATCCACTGACTTGATTATGACTGTGTGTGAAGATATTAGTGGAAAATGAGCTCACACTGGCAAATTTAACAAATGAAATATTGTTTAATATTGATAATTTCATGGCTTAATTTCTGGTTTAAGGGGCATTATCATTGGTTGATAGACACTATAGCCAATATGAAAAACAGAAATTGTTTGATATGATTACAGCTGGCAATATAGTGTAACATATTCTTAATTAATTATATCATTGCATGCTAGCCCTTGGGATATTGTCATGGGGATTTCATAAACCATTGTGTTCTCAATGACTCCTGTTTATGTTACTGTTTTTTAATCAAACACAACATGCCATAATTATCTCTCTCCTCTGGTTATCTCTCCCTGGGATCCCTCTTCTCATCTATCTTTCACAGAATGTGGTCCTTCCACTTAATAAAGTTACTCAACATAGAATCAGAACTGCCATTGTTTTTCCCTAAATTGCCCCCACAGCAACAAAAATTATCAGCCATGAAGTGTTAGTCACAGCTAAATCGGTGCTTTGGGTGTTACAGTGAAACTTGTCAAAATAAAGTCTCTACATTCCATTGACAAGGAATTTTGATTGACGACTAGGAAATACAATGTGGCAAATTGTAAATATTTATTCAGTATAATAATCAGCTGAAATCTGGTCCATCTTGGTTAACATTGTTAATTATTCTTAAATTTTATGTCATCCTTTACACACCCTTTCAGGGTTGTTGGCAAATGATAATAACCCTTCACTTCGGACAGGTGTTTATTGAATGCCCACTGGTCCTGCTCTTGGTTACCTCTGCAGAGAAGTAGCTCACCTCTCCATTTTTCCATTCCTGCTCTCTGGCAGGTCCCTCTCAGTGCACCAATCTGCTCCACTCCAGGGAAGACTTCCAAGGAGAGGAGAGGAGCCTCCACTTCTCCTTTAGACATGCAGAGTAGTGTGGGACTGGCCACTAGAAGGGAGGATGCAGTGTTGCCAAAGCAAGAAGAGGGAGCGCTGTGCTTCTCTCCGGGGGCAGTGAGCTCCTAGCTCTGTGGCCCCAGACCTGCTACTCCCAGGCAGAGTCAGGGGTAGTGCTAGAAATGATCACTTTGTGGGACACTTTCTTGGTGCCAGGTCTGATCCTCAACCATCCGGGGAATGGTGTAGAACTGGTCAGTGTTCCATCTCAGTGTGTATAAGGTTCACATGAGTTGAGGGGCCATTTGATGGCAGCTAGCCACCACTACGTGCCAGACATTTTGGTAGACAATTCAAATGCTTCCTCACACTCAATGATGCCAACATGCTGTGTCATTGTCAGTGGCGGGGGACAGATTCTGACTCATGGTGGCCCCTTCTGGATTCTCGCAGAACTGTGCCCCATAGGTTTCCAGTGACTGAGTGTGGGGAAGTAAATCAGTAGTCTTCCTTCTGAGGTGCCTCTGGGTGCACTCAAGCTGCCAGCCTCTCAGCAGCTGGGCACGCTAACCATTTTCGTCGCCCAGGCACTTTGGTAAATAATGCAAATACTTTGCCCCATTCAATAGAGAAAACAATGCTCTGAGGGAGTTATACTTCTTACGACTGCTTTATAAATGTTCAAACTGTCAGAGATTCTAAGTAATTTCCCCAAAACAATGCTGGCATAGGAGTCACTCTACCATACTGAGGTACCACATAGGCTAAAAAGAAAAGTGATTCACAGAGAGGACTGCAGGGCCAGCCCCAGCTGAAGACAGGGTGTCCCCTCCCTAGATGACAGTGCTACAGAGGACAGCTCTGAAGATACAGTTCACGAGTGCAGCCGGGCTGACCCAGGCACATGGGGCAAACCACGAGGGGAGTGCAACAGAGCAGCAATGAGGCAAAATCACGAAGTCCCTAAGGAATCCTAATTATAGACTTCTGACTCGGGGACACTTGACATCTTATCTGAACTGGCTGGGGGCTACTCACAAGGGGGCCACACTGCACTGAAAGTCTGATGGTGTGATGAGGTCGGTGGGGGAGGAGCCGCTACCCTGCTCCATCCCTGACTGCTGGAAGAGCAATGGCATCTTGTCGGAGGTGTGCCTTTTGGTCACGAACGCGGAGGACTAAAAGGGAATAAGTGCTGTTAGGTACGTGTGTCCGGAATACGGAACCCCAGAAGAAAAGGGGATTGGGCGGATGGATGATGACAGGACCTGCTCACTATTTAACAGAGAGACACTCACCTTCTCTGGGTCAGGACACCAGTTAGACTTGGAACTATTTGTATGGTCTTTTGGTTTGCTTGTTTTGTGTTTTCTTTTGGTGTCTAGCTATATAAGATAGGCAGGATAAGAAATCCCAAGAAGACAGCAGCTATGGGACTGATGGTTGGGAGGTGGGGGAGGAGGTTGGAGAGGAGGTGGGGGAGGGGAATAGTGAGCCTATAATGACAGGGAATAGCAAGGGATTTAAAATTGAGGATGAGGAGGGGGCTGTAGCTTTCCTGGTTGTGTTTGTTCAATTGCAGTGTATCTGAAAGGAATTACTGAGAGGTGAACAATGGGTAAACATGACAGAGGGGCAGGAGTAAAGAAGAAGAAAGTAAAAATTATATATACAAGTATAAATATTGATATGTAAATATATAAAGATAGGTGTATTTGTAGATATATAAAGGTATTTGTGTGTGTATATATAAAGATGTGTGTATATTGTATATATAAAAAGATATACATAAAGATTTGTGTATATACATAAAGTATATGTGTATATATATATATTTACTATATATATAATAAATGCAACAAGGAAGCAGATGGACTTTGGGCCTCTACTTAAATCTTATGTCACTATAAGAACAGTTTGTTCTAATAATGTGGCACTGTATGATACTCACCTTCCTGACACAATCACTGAAGATAAAATGGGTGCATAATCAAATGTGGTGAAAAAAGTTGATGGTGCCCAGCTATTAAGGTACAGTGTCTGAGGTCTTAAAGGCTTGAAGTTAAATAAGCAACCATCTAGCAGGTAAGCAACTAAGCCCACATGGAAGAAGCATACCAGCTTGTGTGATCATGAGGTGTCAACAGGAAATGAGTATCAGAAGTTTGAAAACAAGCAATCAAATTGATGTGAAGGAGCATAGGCAAACTGGAGACCCAAAACCCACCTGTAAGATAATTGGACAATCCCTCACAGGAAGGCCACATGGAAAGGATGACGCATGCAGGGTGCAGTACAGCACTGATAAAACTCATAACTATCCTCTAGTTCTTTAATATTTAGTCTCCTTACTATTATGGTTTTAGTTTTACCTCATTAATCTTCTTAGATCTGAGTATGTTCATTTGTATAATCTAAACCTTGGATTCATGAAAGCCAAGAAGGATAACCCTTCAGAAACAGTAACAGGAATAATGATTCCCTGAGGATACAGGAAGAAAGGCAGGGAAGGAGCCGGGAGGGAGAGCTGATAGCAATGATGACTGTATAACTCCACTCAAGGGGAACAAATAATGGAATTGTAGGTGAACAAATGCATTGGATAGTGTAGGATATGGAATAATAATAATATATAATAGTTGGAGGTTCTGGAGGATAAGGTGGGGAAGGGAGGGGATAAAGGAGAGCTGATATCAAAGAGCTCAAGAAGAAACAAAATGTTTTGTAACTGATGGTGGCAGCAATTGTACAATTATGCTTTATCTAATTGAACTATGGATTATTATAATATCTGTAAGAGCTCCCAATAGAGTGATTGATTAATTTTTTTAAAGAAAGAAAGGTGAAAATAAACTCCCACAGTGACAGCTCATCATTCCTTGAACATATGTTGAGCATGTCTTCTGTGCCCTTGCATAAGGGCAACCCCTCTTCTGCCCACTGGACACCATCTCTTCTACTCACTCAAGGAAACCACCCAGCAGTTGACGCCTCTCTCTTCTGCCTCACCCACTTTACTCTCTCTATTAGATCAACGTAGAAACACACTGGGTTTTCTTCCAGCTTAAAACAACCAGTCCTTCTCTATCTACCACCCTATTTCAATAATTCTCTTTAAAACACAACTCATCGAATGATTCTTGCATTCTCCTTGGCACTTGAGAATTCCAAGTAGTTTCTCTTTCTCAATAAGAACCTGAGCTTTTAACTGATGCAAATGCCTCTGTGGTTTTCTTTCTTTAACCCTGGGCCATTTCTTTGACAGATTGAGCATTACATTGTATTTTCACCTCAAAAGTGGCTTCATTTTTCATTAACTTAGGTCTCCACAATAATGAGCCATGGAAGAAGGAAGATGAGAGTCCGCTGTGATAGTTCCATAATCTGTTGTCAATTAGAGACTGGGAGTCTAGCCTGTCAATCGGGTCACAGCTTGATGGCCTCATTTGGAGGCACTAAGGAGATAAATAGCTCACTAGAGCCAAGACACACGCTCATTCCTGAGAGACATTCCTGTTGACAAGTCACATGGAAAGAGGCTGATGGAGGCAGAGCCCTGGAGCTGAGGAGTCTTGTGATGGGACCCATGAGATAGCACCACTGGACCCCGGAGGCTTTCCCCCACTGGCCTGTGTTCTTCCTGCATGGTGGCCTGGGATTGTCATAGCATGTGTTGTATGAGTCTGAAGAGGAATTTATAGGCTGGTATCACACATATGGGCTAATATCAAGCGGACTTAGACTGGACTGGGCTGGAATATTCTCTTAATGTACAATTATGCTTTGGTATAAAGCTCTTCTGTGTTTTTTTACACATATGAGTGTCTATGAATTTATTTCTCTAGTCAAACCAGACTAACAAACACAGCCGCCATCTGCCACTTTGCCAGCATCCGTCAACAGGAACACCAGAACGGGGAGGAGGCCAAGATCAGCCTTAATCCATGATTGAGGTTGAACTTGAGGTTAAAAAGCACTGCAGGTGAGGGCACTAAGATGCCCTCTTAGTGCCTGGCACCTGAGAAATGTTCCTTTTCTCCAGCTAGAGGCTATTTGATGCCAGGTTTTCTCCTATAAAGTTTATGTAGAAATAATTTTCTGTAAATAAAATTAGGTTTGGAGCAGCATGCAGGGGATTGCTATGTAAAAAGACAGATGAAACGGAGGGAGCACAAAGCACAGTGATGCACAAAAGATCATCGGTGAATTATCTTGGGTTGCTTTGTCAGCCAGAGAATGCTTTTGTTATGAAAAGGCCCTCCCTCTTTTTGTGTGGCTTTAAATGTTTGTGTGTCAGGTGTGCAGATCTGCAGGAGGAAGATTGTTTGTGACTATTTTATCATAGTTCTTTTTGTATACATGGATTTTTTTTAATTCTACACTGAGCATAAATTTGGGAGTCTCTCTTTCCAAATTAACTTTTAAAAGGGCGTTTTTAAATGATTCTTGTGAAAGATAATGTTCAGAAAGAGCTCTGAAAAGAATACCTGAAAGGATGCCTTACATAAACTTGAATCCCCAGTTGTTGACACAGTATTCTCAAAACAGACTGAGAACAAACTCTCTAAAAGAAAGTCAAGAGGATTTTTTTACATAAATGCAAACTGTTAAAGGAAAAAAGAAAGGGAGAGAGGGAAGGAGGGGCGGAGAGAGGGAAGGAGGGGTGGAGAGAGGGAAGGAGGGGTGGAGAGAAGAAAGGAGGGAGGCAGCTCTTTCTTTGATATTACTGAGACCAGATATATCCTTATCAGTAGAAGAGGAATCTTTTAGAAGCAAACTACTGGGTGAAATTTTTCTTTTAAGAACTACTCCTATTTCCCACCAACAATTAGCAAGCTATTGAATACTTTCCCTAACTTTGGATGGACACAAACTGTATTTGGGTAATTCACTATAGATTAAAAATCCTCACTAACTAGACTGCAGAGAGAATTCAAGGTTCCTCTTAATTCATAGGAAAAAGAGAGAGAACCCAATTAAAAACTGGCTAAATGATTAAGTAGGACCTTCACAGAGTGGATATGCAAATAGCCAATAAGCAGCAATGCTTTACAACATTACTTATGTGGAAACTACGAATCAAAACCACAGGAAATACCGAAACACACACCCCCCCCCCAGAATAAAGAGTGGGAACATCATAAAAGGGGAAGATTCCAGATGAGGCTCTCAGCCATTGCTGGTGGGAGTGTAATCTGGTACAACCACTTTGGGAAATCGTTTGGCATTTTCTACGCAAGCCCAACAGAAGTGTAGTCTATGGTGCTGCAATACTATTCCCTTGTAGACGTCAACAAAAGCGTATCTGTGGAAACCACAGGCATGTGCACGAATGCTCCCAGCTGCACAGTTCATAGCAATCCCAAACCGGAAACAATAACTGCAAGCAATTTAAAGTATATTTAAGCAGTGGAATACCACATATGAATAAAGTATTGCTTTGCACAAACAGCTGAATCTAAGAAACCAAATGTCGAACAAAGACTGCCTATTTATTTTCCACTGATGTAAAGTTCAACGACAGGGAAAAGTGTCCATAGTGGTAGAAGTCAAGATGGAGGTCGCTTTGGGGAGGAGGCCCGTGAGTAAATGAGAAGGGGCTGGGGGGATCCTGGAAACCCATGCCATCAAGTTGATTCCAACTCCTAGCGGCCCCACCGGACAGACTGTAACTGCCCCTCTGGGTTTATGGGGCTATAAGGCTTTAGACGAGCAGAAAGCCTCATTTTCTTCCACAGAGCCACTGACGGCTTCAAATAAATTGCTGATCTTGTGGCTAGAAGCCCAGTGCATAACCCATTACGCCACCACGGCTCCTAGGAGACTGAAAGTTGTCCTTTTTTTTTTTTAATATCAGAGATTTGTGCCCTTTGTAAAAGGTTGTAGACCTGAGACATGTAAAGGAGTGAATTTGTAAATGGACGCACGATGAGCCAGACGACCGCATGCGGGCGGGTTTACTCTCTGAAACATAGCAGGGTCATAGGCGAAGTTCATCTCCATCACCTGTATCACTTGCTTGAAATGTCCTCAGCTCCTTTCCCCTGGCTCTTCCCTGGTCCACGTCGCTCCCCTCCCCAAGACATTCCTTGCCCCATTTACAGAGGGTTTGCTCAAAAGTTCCACTCCTTACAGCAGGCCTTCTACAAAAGAAGTCTCTCTTTAAGCAGAATTGTTACCTTCAAAACTCGGTTTGAGAAAAACATGACATCACTTAATTCACGCCAGCACATAGGCAGCCCCTGACGCCTGGGAAACATTTGATCAAGTAAGTTGGCCTCATTATTGAGGCAATGGGAAGGGATCAGATCATGTAGGGCCATACGCAGGTGATAAATTGATCCTGAGCTCAGGGAGGGAACAGTGGGAGTATCCCTGGACATGAGACCTACGCAAGAAAGACGGCAAATGTGCTGACTATTGACTCCATCTTCCCGTGTATTTCATAGTCAGAAAATAGAGAGAAGCTTTGAAAGAAAAGATATTTTCATGGTCTTGACCAATGCAATCTATCAGCACCACCCCCCTTGCCAAAGCCTGGGTAATATACAAGAAGAAGAAGATTCTCCCAGCAGAGCGATGCGACCTGGGAGCCTGTTAGAACTCTGAGCAGGATCCTCCGTCACATTCCAGGAGCGGCACATCCTCCCCACATTCAGCTCTCCGTTCCCCGATAGGAGTGCAATAGTCCCTAACTATCTCCTACATAGGCCTCCCTTCCTCCTAATCAACCTCCATCGATCTCTTTTTCTCTTCGCTGCCAAAGATAATTATGAAGAGAAATGGAAAAGGCTTCATGAAAAACTCACTGGCCCGGGAATCCAAAGCCTGAACTTTGTTCCTAGCTCTACCGCGCTGAGTCAGGAAAGTCAACCTGCCGGGGACTGGACTTCCTTATGAGGGAGTAGAGCCTCCCATTCTCTGGTTCATTCCGAGAGCTGCACGAATCATAGGCTGTTACTCTCTCAAGCCAGTCGCCACTTTCAGGGTCTACAGAACGAGCAAGCACCAAAATATTCAACACTGTCTATGTCATGGGCATTTCAAAGGGGATTGTGGGCAATCAACCCTGGTGGACAGTCAGAAAAGACTTCAGAGAGAAGCCAAATGAACACTGGCGGAAGGGAAGCCTTGCAAGGGTCGTTAGCAGTCCTCCTGGCAGAGGCAGGCTTGCAGGGAGGGCATTTCAGAGAGAAAGAAAGGCATGTGCAAGTGCACGTGTGCATAACACAAGAGAGCATCTTTGGTATGCGCTGATTAGCCCACCGCTGCAGATACGCCTTATTATCCTCATTCTATAAGCAAAGAAAGGCAAGCTCAGCAAGATGAGCCACTTCACAAAGTTATTCCCCTGCCATTGTGCCGTCCAATTTTGGAGTTAAGTCTTCAACTCCGTGGTCCATGCTCTATCCTCTCTGCCTCAGTTTATCCTTTGAAATCATCACGAACGATTGACTTCACTAGAAGTATAATCTGAATTTAATTGAAAAGCCTATCTTGTGATTTAAAGTCAGTTTCTTAATTTATTCTGATCTTACTACTTTACTGGTTTTGGGTTTTAATGAGAAGGACCTTTCAAACGACACTGTTGGGGGCAGTTGCATAATTATGTTTTCATTAATTTTGCTAAGCCAGGTTAAGGTCAGTGGTTCAGAATTTGGTCTCAAGAGCAAAATCTCTTAGAATGCAAGACTCACTCAGAAAAGATGGATTCCCTCTAATGAGAACAAGGCAGTTCTCTAATAATGGCCATACTGTTTCCTTCAACAGCAGGCGACCAGTCACCTCGGACTGGTGATTTATTCCCATGGAGGATACGTGTGGAGGGCTGAGTTGAGAAACCAGTGAGGCAAATCCCAATGTTTCAGAAAGTAAGGGGAAAACTAGCACAGTGGCTTTTCAAGCCTGGCTGCGTAGTATTTTTTAATGTGGTTTAATGTGTTTGGAATTCATCTCAGTCTCTGGAAATAAACGTGGGTGTTGGTAACTTTGCAAGTTGCCAGCGTAGTCCCCAAAACTCCCTCCTTTCCAAAGATGGGCTCTTCTGCTTTCTGCTTTGTCACACTAACTGTCTTGTGAACCATGGATCGCCCTCCCTAAGCATCGAGCGCTCTTCAGGCCCCAGACTGCCTCGAGGCACGCCTTAGCTTACAGTCTGTGCTCCGGTGTCCTTGCCAGCAGACCATGCCTTCCTCCAAAGAGCTCAGGGCTCTGCAGAAGAGTCTGCCTACTTTCTTCCTCCCCCGGCATCAATAGATTGACCATATATACATGATTAAACTCTCATTTATCTTCATCTACGTAAGATTAAGAAGACTTGGTGGCAAAGTAGATACTCACTGGGCTGTGATCTATAAGGTCAGCAGTTCAAAACCACCAGCCATTCACTGGGAGAAAGATGAATATTTCTATTTCCAAAAGATTTACAGTCCCAGAAACCCACAGAGGCAGTTCTACCCTGTCCTGTAGGGTGACCAAGAGTGAGAATTGACTCGACAACAGTGAGTTTGGTTGTGTGGGTTTACTTTAGATTGATGACTTACATTTATACACTCTATTCTCTCATTCATGCATTTTATGATTCCTTCAACCAGTCGCGAGAAGACATCTCAGAGTCAGATAGAGGTTCTACTGTATATCCATTTCTGCCTCTGTCTTTTCCAAAGCTGTAAATCCTTAGAGAAGCAGAGAGCCTCATCTTTCTCCTACAGAGTGGCTGATGAGTTTTAACAGCCAACCTCGTGGCTAGCATTCCAACACTCATGCTACCCAGAGAAATTCAAGAACCCTGGAGACATCCACAGCGGACCAGTGCTTGAAGGCAACGTTCTCTAGGTTCAAAGAGGAAAGGCTCGGAGGAGAAAAATCTCAACCAGAGTAATTACTTAACACATTGCTGAAAAGATTTTTCAGGGAAAAAATCAGGTACCTTAATATTATGATTTATGAACTATTCTATTATTTAGACCTGTTGCTACATTAATGTGTTTTTAACTTATTTTTGAAGTGCTCTTATAGCTCTTATAACATTCCACACATCAACTGTATCGAGCATATTTGTATATATGTTGCCATCATCATTTCCAAAACATTTTCTACTTGAGCCCTTGGTATAAGCTCCTATTTTTGCCCCTCCCTTTCCCAAATTCCAACCCTCTCCATTAATCTTTTGATCTTTAGCTGCCTTAACCTGAAGTAAGTTTCATTAAAGTAGGCACATTATGTGCATGTTTCTCCCATGTGAACAGACAACTATTAGCCTCATATTCTAAACTCAGCCTGGATTAGGGATTACAGCTCTCATCCAAGGAAGTTTAATGAAGGGCCTGTTAAAAAATAAGCGACTTGACACATGGGGGCTTGAGAAACACATCAGGAATGTATGGCATCTTGTTAGAGAAAGGAAAAGTGAGAAACGTGTACATGCCAACTGTCATGAGCTTTAAGTAAAATCTGAGTTTCAGTCTTAGACGACTTGCTAGGAAAGACAAGGAGCTTATATGCAATATTGAACATTTTATTTTAGTATTTCCAGACTGTCAACTCGTAGCACTGAAATGAAAACCATTCGGTGTGTCCTGGTGTTATGGTGGGCTACTTAAGGGGCTGCTAAACATGAATGAAGAACATTTGCCATAGAAAATTTTGGTTAAAATATTTTTGTGAAAAGTGTGTATGTGAAATTAACTTTACCCACCAACTTTGTAAATATTAGACCATTATTTAGGATATCATCTTAGATATTATCCTAGGGTTCTCTAAAGAAGTAGAACACTGAGATCAACATAATAATTAGCTACATATATACATAGATTTATTGTAAGGCACTGGCTTACACAACTCTGGAATTCACTGAGACTCTGGAGGTCAGGTGACAGGGTGGAGATTCTGTCCGTCTTGGTCCCAGGATCCATAGCTCAGGTGACAGGTTAGAGAAGCCTGCAGTCTTAGACCTCAAAACACGTAGGGCAGGTGACAGAATGAAGCGTGAAGGGATTCCAGTGAAATGTCTGTTTCTAGTCTGGAGGCAGGTAATACCATAGGAAAAATACTGTTCTTGCTCCAAAGGCCTTGAACGGAGAAAGCGATGTCTGCCCACATTATAAAAGGTAATAAGCTTGTCTGAAGGCTGCTGGATGTAACCACACAGCACCACTTCATAATAGCATCTAGACTCGTGCTTATCAAAGCATGTGGTTACCAGAGCTTGGCCACGTTGACACAGATCAACCTGAAGCCCTCATGGTTCTTGAATGGGGAGACATTTATTCTACTTTGATCTCCTCAGAACCGAACATTCTTCATGTTGAGTTTAGAAGTAGAAAATACAGGGCATTTTACTTTTTATACAAGAGGGCTTCAAAAAGTTCATGGAAAATGGAATTTTAAAAAAAATCATTTTATTCGGGACTCTTACAGCTCTTATCATGATCCAAATAGACATCCATTTGTATATATGTTGCCATCATCATTTTCAAAACATTTTCTTTCTACTTGAGCCCTTGGTATCAGCTCATTCCCAAAACCCCTCCTGCCATTCCCTCCCTAATGAATCCTTAAAAATGTGTAATTTTTTTTTCATGTTTTACACCAACTGCAGTCTCTCTTCATCAACTTTTCTGTTGTTCAACCCCCTGGTAAAATGGAATTTTTTTTAATGAAAATTTCCCATGAAATTTTTGAAGCACCATTGTATTTTGGATGGATATTTAGTACCTACTTCACTGCAGCCTGCAGTTAACCAGTTAGCTCTATTTCCCAGGATTCGTTTTGCTTACTAACTGATGAAGAGGTAGTTAGATAACTGCCATCAACCAATTCGCACTCGTGGCAACCCTAAATACAATAAAGGAAAGCCTTGCGGAGCCCTGTGTCATCCTCATGTTCACAGACATGTGTGAGCCCCCCGACAGGATCATGGGGCCAATCCATCTAACCAAGGGCTTCCCTCGCCCTCATAGGTCCTCTAACTCCATCACGCAATGTCTTCCTGTAGCAATTGATTCTTCTTTGTTTCTTAATCATCTTATTCAGGGTTCTTACAGCTCTTATCACCATCCACACATCCATCCATTAGGTCAAACACTTTTGTACATATGTTGCCATCATCATTTTCAAAACAGTTTCTTTCTACTTGAGCCCTTGGTATCGGCTCATTTCCTCTCCTCCACCCTCGCTCCCTCATGAGCCCTTGATAATTTCTCATTTTTTTCCTCATGTCTTACACCAACCGCTATCTCCCTTTGTTTTTCCATTTTCCATCCCCCTAGGAAGGGGTTATATGTAGATCATGGTGATCAGGTCCCCCTTTCTCTCCCCATCTTCCCCTTACCCTCCTGGTATCGCCACTCTCATTATTGGTACAATTGATTCTACTTGGTGTTGTGTCCAAAGCAAGCAAGTTGGATAATGTTCTGTGGTCCTACGTGTTTCTTACTGGTTAAGTTTTGCAAGCAGAGCTCCAGGCCTTTCTTCCTACGCTTAGTCTAGAAACTCGACTGAAACTTCCCACCATGGGTAATCCTGCTAGTGGCAGTGGCATCGCTTCCAGCATCATGTCAACACAGACGCCGCCACAGGGAGATGACTGACAGCAATCGTGCAAGTCAGGGAAGACCCCTGCAAACGCGCAGGGAGGTTATAGTTTTCTTCTCTTTACAACTTTCATCGAATCAGCCAGTACTTTCTTTTCCTTGCCCAACTAGATTTGAACTTGCTACTCAATTTTACAAAGCAGAAACCAACTACTGTTTGTCAGTACATCAACAAGTGAGAGAGTATCCAGAAGAAACATGAAGGGGCACAGGAAGATTAGGGTGATCGCTGCTCATGTTGGCGAGAGGAAATTGGAGCAGGGCAGGAAGAAGCTTCAATGCTCTGTTAGATAGTCTATTGCTTATCTCAGCTAGTAGGTTCACAGCTACTTTGTTATCATTCTTTAAACTATACAAGTCTCCCTGTATTTGGTAAATTGGGCAATAGAAAAATCATTTTAAACTTACTGGATTTGAAAAGAACCCTCTTGTTAAGCCATCGTTTTTTGTTGTCTTTTCAAAGAACAACCTGGAAAGTTGACAGCTGCGTGGTATCTTTGACTAATTGTCTTGCTCTGACATAAACACTCCAAGTCCAGAAAGAAAGAGTGAGATGCTTGGATACCTACTACAGTGTGCATGAGCATTAGGGGCTGATAAACATAACTAACTAAAAATGAAACCCGTTGGCATCATATCAATTCCCTCAAGTTCTAGCAAATAACAAAACTTTAATACAGCCTCATTTTCTTGGTCCCAGCCCCAAGAAATGAAATAGCACCTGGCAAAGGGAAAGCTTCAATGACATACTCTCTATAGGAAATTACTGAAGTGGGCTTTGTGGGGGACCAAAGGGCACTGCAGGCTCAGTGATAGCATTTATGCCTTCTGTACTGGAGACCAGCCCTAGTGGCACTTTTCCAACCCATTGCTCCAGCCGATCTGCTGGAGAAAGATGGGGCTTTCTACTCCACAAGCGTTACCGTCCTGGACTCTCACAGGGCAGTTACACCCTGTCCCGTAGAGTCACTATGAGTCAGCATGGACTCAAGGAAAGTGGGTTTGGTTGGTTGGTTGGTTGCTTGCTTGCTTGCTTGGTTTTTGATACAGTAGACCCAGGTTGATTCCTGGTCAAAGCACTTCATGTGCAACCACCACCATCTTTAAATGGAGGTTTTCATGTTGTTAGAAAACTTAACAGGTTTTAGTAGAGCTTCCAGACTAAGGTAGACTAAAAATAAAGACAATCTACCTCTGAAAGTCCCCTAAGAAAACCTTTGCATTGCAATGGTTCAATCTCCAGCCAATCATGGAGATGGTACTGAACTGGGCAATGTTTAGTTTAGTTATTTGTGGCATCCCTGAGAGTCAGCAGCTACAACTAACATTTGAGTCGCTTAATACTCAAGATCCCAATGTAATGCATTAGCCAAAATAAGTTATGCTTTAAAATATATTGTTTGGAATAAAGAGAAGACAAAAAGATACGAGCCATGAAAAGAGCCATGAACATTTCCATATTGCTATCTTCTCAGGAGATAATGGACGTGGGTAGAAGACACCGGCAGATAGTCTATATTTTCTTTGTGCCCTAACCTTTTAACTTTAAATTCTTCAAAACAGTCATCTCTGAAATTTTGCGACACAAGATGAAAAACATTTTATAAAGTAAACCCTACTAGAGGATTGACTTGAAAGCTTTTCCTATCCAGTCATTATCAATCATAAAACTACATCTACAGATTTTAAAGAGCCTTTTATATAACAGGATTATAAAATTAGACTCTTTCTTAATAAATTATAATGATCCCTTCTAAATGGATATTAAGTCTACTAGATGAATACATGATTCTGCATTTATCATATTTCCCACAAACATGACTCACTAATATCAAGCCATAAAATGTATTTTATAGTTCCCAGGAAAAAATTAAGCATCATTTTTATATTACTACTCAAATTTACTGGTTTCTTTTGTGCCAATTCCTTAATATGACTCCAAGACATAATAATAAAGTTTTTTTTTCATTTGCTTGTTTATTTTACTAATTCAGGAGGACAGGAACAATGTTGAATTACCATCAACACAGCATGCTGGGGGAAAGCACTCAATCATCTATTCAGTACACATAGATTAATCATCTATTGCTATGAGCCCTGTGATAAGTGCCATGAGGAAAACATTGACATTGTAAAATGTGGGTGACAACGAAGCAGTCACTGTCTACTTAGAGACTGAAATGTTCACAGTGACAAAGCTGTGATGAATATTACCAAGGAAATAAAGAAGAAGGAAAGCTATGCTCTGTGAGGATAGAGACTACTCCATTCTACTTTCTGCTGAGACATTGCTACAGGGGTGACACTTGACCTGGTCTTGAAAGACGTAACAATCTGTGCACCAGACATGACAGAGAGCACATGCCGAAACCAGAGCTATCCTTGTGGGTCTTATTTCTCTCCGTGGAATTCAGTTCTTTTCCAGCGTGTGATGAATAATGTAGTGCTCTTCCAAATCTTCCTCCACACACTGCCCTGACACAAAGCACCACAAAGTGAGCTGAGGCACTGGGGATCCGGGAACTGGAGAAAATATGCTGAGCCACGGCTCACCCATCCAACGGGTATGGTTTCTTATCAAGTGACCAAGTACATGCAGCTCCGTAATGCTGCCTTTATGCAATCTGGATTAAAGTTTTTCATTTTGGTTTTTTGAAAACTGCCGTCAGAATCTGCCTCAGTTCCTTGTAAATGTCCTTATCATCTTCAATATTCACAAAGCACTACCACATGCTTTTTGCCACTGCAACCTAAAAATTGTCCGTTGACACAAATAGCAGCACAAGCAAGAGAAATAAAACAGCAGTCGGGGACTATAAACATGGAACAACGTAATATAGTCTTTCTCTTTGGATGTGTATGTGGGGGGGGTAGGGTACATAAAGGGAGAATGAAAGAGATCAACCCATTGTGAGCATTGCAAGACACAGCGACTGAGATGAAAAACAAATAGAGACAAATAGTAAAGTATTATTATCCATAATATTGAGTTTCAATAGAATTGCATGTACTGTTCTGTCCCCAAAAGGTGTCAGTAAGTATAATTATGCCTTCATTTCTCCTCTTTCCAGACTGTTTGGTAAGCTAGCTTTCTGCTGCATCGTGGATCACTGAGACAAGCTTTCCACTGTCTTTGGGCCCGCTACTGACTCTCTTGTTTTGCTCAAATGGCTTTGATCTTAGTTAACTGTGATTTTTGTTGAAGCTATAGCTAAGGCAAGGGCTTCCAGCGCTGTCTTTGTTTTGTGTCTGGCTCTAGTTTTCTACATCGTGAATAAAAACTGGCTTTATAGCTCCTGGATAACGAGTGTGTCTCAAAAGCGTCCTGATCAGTGTTGATCGTCAATTTTTATTAAGTGGAGATGCCGTGCCCATGATGGCATTGATGCCTTTACATACAGTGCTTCCGCATTTTCACAACAATCTTAGGAGATCTTTATAGATGAGGCTCGGAGATATTCAAAACTTTCCCGTGTTTATCAGATTGTAGAGACTAAAACTGAGAGGTGGCCAGCTCTAAAGTTTACCATCTTAAACACAAACCTCACAACTTACTTTTTGTACCAAATATAAAGTATATTCTGGGTTCTTGGTTTATTTCAGTTGAAATAAAAGTTGTCATATGTCATGAAACAGGGAGTTATTCGTTTGATTGAAAACAACCTTTACCCCGACTCACATAGAAAACTAGCAACTTTCTCTTACGGAAGCACTCAAATCTCCTTTTGCATCATTTATGAATGGGGTAAATGATGCTAACCCTAGAACGCCTGAATTTTTAATTTCAGGAAAAAAATTATTTTGTTGTTTTTATTCTTCACTTTCATAGTTATCAATATATATAACAACCAAAATATATTTAAAAATATAAAACTTGCAATGTTTTTAAAATGTAACCAAATCATCACATTCGTCTATGTTTTTATAAGAATAAAAATGCACCTTCATATCTATATTATTTTTTATCTTATTTTATTCTTAAATTAAAAAACAAACTTAAAACTTATTTTATTTATAAAATGTAATACAAATTTTATTTGTTTATAATTTTAGTGTGAAATTGAACAGAACAATTTTTTTCTTTTGTGATACAAAAATGAACTTTGCCTTTGCTGCAGAAAAATACTGGTGCACTCTTGCAATTTACTTTTTTGCATCTTCCTCTGTTTGTGACCTCAGGATAATGGTGAAGACCATCCAAACGGGTATCTCTTCCAGAGATACTTTTGGTGTCAGGGCCTCTTCTCTTTTTGTCAGCAAACTCAACATCAGTAAAGCTAGTAGAACATCTGCTTCTTTTGGTTGGTCTAGCACTTTTTCCTTCAAGAAGAGCTTCGGCGATGCTCATTTTGAACTCTTGCAGACTTCGGATTTTTTTTGTGTGTGTGTTTTTTTGGTTTTTTTTTTTGGTAACTGAAGGCTCTCACAGTTTCTACAATAAAGTAACCAAGAGTTCACAACAGTCACATCTATAAAATGACAAAAAATTGTGATAATATTTTTTGATCTGATGTGGATTCTGTACAGTGCAATTAGTGAGTCTATCAAATCAAGCAGTGTACCCAAAAATTGCTCAAGTTCCTGGCTACTCAGTGCAAGAGGTTTATTGGAATTTGCTGGATTGCATAAAGATTTGATTGGTCGACAATATGAGTAATGATATCCTTCGAGAAAAAAATGTCTAAAACATTCAACAGGACATTTTACTACCCCAGAAGAATCTATTTGCCCTGACCATTCAGGCATAGGTCTAACTGTACCGTCTCCAGAAATGTGCCGCCAAAGAGGAATTCTTCGATTTCTTGACGTAGATGGCTTTGAGCTTATAGTTCGTGGAATTGATTCTTCAACTTCAACAACTGAAGTTTCTAACTCATCTTCACTAGCATCATCATTACTAACTACAAAGTCTTCTAATTTATCCAAATCAGAATAATCAGGCATATATTCACTTCCTATCATGGGAAAAAATTGTTATCAAAATAGTTTGAATGGCAATATAGTTAAAATTTTATATCTTAATATCTAATTTTTAAAATATTATACACATTTTACTTACCAATTTCATCCATATTAGCATCTGGTTACTTGTCTGAGTCTGCACCGCTTCCATTTAGGTCATAAACTCACCGTTTTCCATAAAACAAATCACAATCCATGCTGGGGTAATTTTTGTCACAGTCGATTCAAAAGATGAACGTAACAAATTTGTTACATTTAGAAAAAATTGAAAATATATAATAAATATAATATTTTATGAGTATTACACCTCTGACATAAAACTACAGTTTTATGAATATATACAAAAATATCAACACTAAAACTTCACTAGATTGAAAATTATCATAAAATGCACTGAACGCAAACCGTTTAATGACCACTTAACCTCAAACGCACAATCGGTCCAAACAGGTGCCACTAGTCAAGCATTTTGCCGCTAAAATGCGTACTAGTGGGCTCCAAAAGCTTCATAATTTCCGTACCAGACACGTTTTCATTAAATGTTATGCAAACGCCGTGCTCAGCATTAAAGGGGCTAAGTTTGGAGATGAGATTTCTCTACTGAGTAATTCTGTAAGCAAATTCAAGATATTCTTTAAACAAATCAATAAATAACGGGCACCCAATTTCTACAAACTTTACTCTGGGTGGCAGGCGTTCAAAGATGGTTGGGCATCGTTTCTGCTTTCAGGGTCTGTGGGCATAAAGGACAAGCATTTGGTTCTAATATAAGCCTTAAAATTCTGGAGGTGTTCTTTGTTTACTTACTCAATCCGGATATCAGAGGAAGGAGTCAATTCAAAGAAGACTTTATGGGGGAAATGATAAGTAAAAATTTTGAAGAATGGTGACAAAAGCTGACGGACTTATGAAAGAATGTGAGTGTTCAGAGCATTTCAAAATGTCTACAATATCAGCAGCGTAGAATGTGAGGGAAAAGAACGCAAGACTGATTGTGGTAGCAATTGTACAATACTGTTTTATGTGATTGATAGAATGTTATGATATATGTAAGAGCTCCCAATAAAATATTTTTAAAAAGAGAGAGAGAGAGAGGACAAGCAAAGCAAGACCAGAGATAAAGGGAAGCTGAGAAGCTACCGGAGAATCCAGATGTTATCAAGAAAGTCAGAGTCAATAGCTAGGGGAGGAGGGGAGGGAGATCATCAGGATAGAGGCTAAGGATACAATTAGAAGGTTCTGGACTGGGTCTTCCGAGCCTGAGTTAGAAGAGTTCAATGAATGGTACTAGCAAACTCAGTCAATAAAGATATGGGAAAGTTTCTCTCCAGATTGAATTTAAATAAGGTATTAAGGTGTTTCACTCATAGAGATCTATTTTTCAGGGAGCTAACAGTGGGTTTTTTCTAGCCTAAGGATTAACTGTATGTTCTATTATCTGATTTTTACATGGTATCCTTTCTCAAACTCTTCAATTTCTTTGTGTTCTCACTGTTGCTGTTCTAACCCTTAGATTTGCTGAGGTACTTAGAATTTCAATTGCATTTACCACATGTCTTTCATCATGCTTCCAAAAAGGCAAAGAAATGAGATAAATTAAGTAATATCAGATGGGGGTAGGGAGAAGGTTTTTCTTAAAATCCCAATATTCTGGGCCAAAATGTATTTCCAGAAAATAGTCTACAAGATATGAGTAAATTATACAATGAATTCGTTAAGCTGAATCACCTACACTACACTCTAATTTCCATAGCACACTGTAATTTATAAGAACCATTTGTGTTTCCATGATTAAGTAATTAAAATATGACAGTAACCACATTAATTTAACAAATAATTATCCCCTTTGGTACTTTCAATATTTAAAGATAAGAATAATACTCCAATCAATTTTTAGTGACACAATCACATAGAAATATTTTCTTGTAGTGCTGCAGTTCTCAACCTGTGAGTCGCGACCCTTTTGGGGGTCAAATGACCCTTTCACAGGGGTTGTCTGATTCATAACAGTAGCAAAATTACAGTGATGAAGTATCAATGAAATAATTTTATGGTTGGGGGGTCACCACAACATGAGGAAGTGTATTAAAGGGTTGGGGTATTAAGAAGGTTGAGAACCACTGTTGGGGTATCTTAGTAAATCTATATCAAATGTGCATAGTGTACAAATTTTATTTTTTCTGATAATATTGCTGGACTCAAATTTTATTGCCTTTCTGAATCTCCAGAGTTTCTGATATTCTGCCTCTCTATTGCTTTCATAGGCAGCCCAGGGTTCCCAAAATAATGTAGTTTACAGATGACGGTGTCTATCAACGCTCCCCAAACTTAGGAAGTACCTGCTGGAGGCAGACAGCTCAAACTCTGAAGGACCCAGCCAATTTCAGTGCCAGAAAATCAGAGTTTCTCCATCTCATAAGGTATGTGGACTTAGAGAGCTAACCAAGTCACTCATTATCCCCAGCAAGAAATTTATTTATATCTTTAAATGCTGTGACAAAAACTGGCTACGCATCAGGAAAAATAAATGAAATGGGATTTCTACTTCATAGCTTTTTCCAGAATCATTTTCAGACAGATAAAAAATGTCAAGGGGTATAAAAAGTAATAAAATATAGGTGACATGCCCCCTCCTTCTGAGAGAGGAAGATCATTCTTACCACAACTAGCATTCCAAAGCCAAAAGAAAAACACTGAGCTATTGAATTTAACAAGTCAACTGTTCAAAAAACAAAAACTTTGAATCAATCATCATACACAAGTCAAGAGACAAAAATATATTGGGATATATTTTATGCCAATGAAAGATTTACCTCTAACCTAAAAGAATAAATACATAGTTCAATGATAAATGAAAGAAAAGCACAGTAAATTTTTTTTAAAAAACTGATGAAAGATACTAAGAGGTAGTTCAAAGGATTAGAATGCAGATGGCCAATAAATACATGTAATTATAGAAATTCAACCACAAAAATTAAGATGTTTTTCACCTATCATATTGGTAAACATTGTATAAAACATTGAAAATACCTAGAATTGACAAATGTGTGGTAAGACAGAATTCTCAGGTAAGATGGGTAAGAATGTGAGGGGGTGCAATCAGTTGCTAAATGAACGGGGCAGATGCCTTTACAGATGCTCAGACATGAGAGCGGGATGGTTTTTATGGTCAGAGAGAGGAGTCGGGAGCTTGGGGGTGGGGTGGGGGGTTGAATGTAGCCAGAATACTCGCTGTAGGCCAACATCCTGCAGTGACCTTTGAGAGGGCAGCCAACAATGTGTTCAGAAATTAGCTATAGGAAGAGTCAAATAATGGTAAGAAAATAAGAGAAAATAGAGCCTATAGAGCCTATAGAGCCTATAGAGCCTATAGACCAGAGCATGGACACTGGGACTGATAAGAGCTCACGACACAGGGACGCCAGGATAGATAAACCCCTCAGGAGCAATAATGAGAGTAGCAGCACCAGGATGGAAGGGCAGGTGGGGGAATGAAGAGGGAACCGATCACAATGATCTACATATAACCCCCTTCCAGGGGGACAGACAACAAAAAAAATGGATGAAAGAAGACAGCAGTCGGTCTAAGACATGAAAAAAAATTAATAAATTATCAAGAGTTCATGAGAGAGGTGGGGAAGGGGGTGGAGATGATCTGATACCAAAGGCTCAAGTAGAAAGAAATGGCTTAAAAATGATGATGGCAACATGCACAAACGTGCTTGACACAATGGATGAGTGTGATATGAGCTGTAAGAATCTCAAATAAAATGATTTTTTTAAAGAATTACAGAGATGAGCGTGCTTTAGAAGCCACAACAACAACAAAATAAATAACAATGGAAACACAGCCAGAGATACATGTGCTGGATAGACTTGAAGAAAGTATAGTAACAAAATGGAAGGAAAAACCAACAACCTACAATATTTAAAAGGTTATAGTGATTAAACTGGAAGACAGAGAAAGGACAAGCAACCTAAGTATAATTGGCTTTCCTGAAGAAAAGAACAGAATAAATGTGGTAGTTACGTAATTTCATGTCAACTTGATAAATAAGTGTAGGAGTGGAGCCTGGCCTGTCCATCAGATGATGATGCCTCCTTGTGGGCATGGCCTTCTCATGAGGATTCTGGGAACTTCCTCTCTTCCTCCCTGGAGGTGGGACACACTCTCTCTCTGCTTTCCCTTCCTGTGGAGGAGCACACTCAGAGAGCTGGAGGAGCCAGCGCTTCCACCAGCTTCCACCAACATTGTATCCACAAGATTTTCACCCACCGCCTGTGATGTTCCTGCATTCAGCATCATTGTATGTGCTGTGTGAGTCTGAAGAGGAATTTATAGACTGGTATCAGATAATATGGGCTAATATCAGACTTATGGACTTGATCTGGACTGGCCTGGGATGTTTTCTCAATATACAATTGCTCTTTGATAGAAAGCTCTTTCTTGTGTGTGTGTGTGTGTGTGTATATATATATATATATATATATATATATATATATATATATACATAATAATAATCACAATCCCTGTGATAAGAGTTGTATGAGTCCCTAATAAAATGTAAAAAAAAGAAAAGGGAAAAAAAAGAAAGAAAGAAAAGAAAATGATTAGGACAAAGAATGTACAGATGTGCTTTATACAATTGATGTATGTATATGTATGGACTGTGATAAGAGTTGTATGAGCCCCTAATAAAACGTTTTTAAAAAAAAAAGAAAGAAAAAGGAAAAAAAATAATCACAATCCCAAATTTCTCTTCTCAATTTAGAAAAAAACCCAATAAATGATAGATCTATTCAGAAAAAAAAGAATAGAGCCTAAATTGAAGACGTGTGAAGAAATCTCTTCTGCCCACAGAATCATAGGAATTTAGTGCAGATAGATATTTTATGTGCAAATGAGGCCTAGTGAGGTTCAAACAGCCAAAAGTAGCACAACTAGGTTGTATCAGAGTCAGGGTTATAATCCAGACCTCTACGCTTATTACTGTTCTCAAAAATTACATTTTTAAGCATTATTTTAGCATGTTTTGCCTTTAAATAAAAATATTGTTCAAGTAAATGTGTGTCAATTTTGGAAACACAAATTTGAATACATAACCATGAGATTAATAAATGACCACTCTAAGCTTTCCTAGAACCCAACTGACTGGGAAGGAAACTGAATTTCAGAAACTACTGGCCACTGAACAAGTTCCTCATGCACCTCTTAGAGAATGTACCCCCAAAGCAGATGAGTGTTCTGGTATCCCTGGTACTGTCAGTACTTTGCCTGATGGGAGGAAAGATCCCTAAGTTGAGAATGGAAGTTTGAGATAAACCATTTTTAGCTGTTGAGGCATTTTTTTCCAGCAGACTGAAATTGAAGTCCTGCCCAGGTTTAAATGACATAGATTTGGTATCTTCCTGTGAATCTTTTATTGAAGCATTTGCAAATGGGTGACACTATCAAATTATATGTCTGTCTCATATTCAAAAGTGCCTTCTTTTTGCAGAAGTATACATCTATTTTATAGAATCAAATATCTTAACATAGATCACATGGGGAAAAGATTGCTTTGAATTATGTTTCTCAGAGGTCAACAATAATAATGGAAAAAATTACTTGCTTGTCCAATATTAAAAGGTGACATTTTTCTTCATAATTATCACACTCTCTGCAGCATAGTACTAAAATTACTATTCAAAAGTTATATCAGTCAGGGTCCAATTAGATGACAACTTACACAGCAATTTGAAAAGGCAAAGTTGAATATAAGGAATCTGGAAAAAGGCATGGAGACAGCATCAGCCCTCCCCATCTAACTTCACAAGTGGGGAGGAGGATCATTATCAGCATTAGTACCCTCAGACTGATTCCAAGAAAGCAGATATCAGGCAGAGGTCAGATATATATATATAACTTTTCCCAACCTTCTTCCCAATTCTGACACCAGCTATCTCTCCCCGGACTTTGACTACTCCTCTTCTGGGTTCATTTATTCATCGCAATGGTCACCTAGAACTCACCGAAAATACACACAATGACGAGATTACAAGGGAAGGGACAGACTGCAAGTCAGAATTAGGAATAACTCAGAATGCAGTCCCTTAATCAGGACAGCTTCTTGGCTCACAGGCAGGCCTCTGTGTGGTCCTTGGCCCCTCAGCCTGGCATCTGCCTTGCTCAGACCAAGTGTTACAAAGCTCTTTAGCTCCACCAGGAAGTGCCCAGAGGTACTGCATTCTGCCAACAAGCTTCATGCCTGAAGGTGCTCAGCTTTTTTGCTCCCTGGGCAAAGAAGTCCACCATGCTGTTGTCCTGTTAGTCTTCTGGATCTGTTGCCTCTGCTTCCACCACTTCTCAACATCTCTGGTGTTTCAGCTCTTTCTCACCATCTCCTGCCTCTCAGAAGTTCTCAGTACAGGGATCCTGGGTCCAAAGAACATGCTCCACTCCTAGCCCTAACCCAGTCCTGCCTCCAAGATGACTCCATTTAGTCTAGCAGGATGGCAAAACTGACCAAGCTTCTCCTGAGGGTTTCATACATCTTATTTACATGGTCCTACTTCCACCCCAGTACTATGCACTCTGTTTGCATTACTAGCAAGCTGGTCAATCCCCTTGGTAGGTCACAGCATGTTATTTGCATAATTTGCCCACCCAGTTGGGGGGAAGTTGCAAAACCATGGTGAGAAAGCTGGCATAAATGTGATCCATCACATGCAGAACCATTAACCCCAACAGGGCTAACAAGAACTATTTCAAAATTCACAGCCCAACACGTAGCCACTAGGCCATCAAGCCTCTTTCAACAAGGACTATAGAAATTTCTAAAATTCGAAGCTAGATTCCACTTGGGACATAAGCCACTGAGGGCCACTTATTGCTACGCCCACATTTTCCTCAGACTCTGTGACCTAGAGCTGAGATGGAGCATCCAAGGAAAAGAGGGATCTGCAGGAGGCCCCACCCAGGGCAGGTTGCCAGATCTTTTCTCCCAGCGAGCCCTGGGTGGGTTTGAACCATTATCCTTTAAGTTAGCAGCTGGGCACTTAACCACTGCACCACCAGAGCTCCTATAAACGCTTAGGAGCAGAAATGATATCTTACCTCAGTGCATCATACCCTTAGATAGACAGGTGACCACCTCACAAAATGTGGCGGAATGTAGATATTCATTGATAGTAGTACTAACTGATATATTTGTTTGTTTGTTTTTAAGTTATAGTTAAGTCAATTCTGACTCATATCCACCTGGTGTATCAGAGAAGAGCTGTATCCATAAAGTTTTCAATGGCTGATCTTTTGGAAGCAGATCCTGGTTAGTGAAATTGGAATAGTGAAACGTGACGTTGGTGTCAGCAGTTCCTCCTCCTCTTTGGAAGCCACCTTACCTTTAGGATATGTCCATGTTGTCATCATCCTCATGCTGCTTCTGCACACGGAAGGATGGGTTCTCCTCTGCGGGAGGCCGCCCAGCACCCTCACGTGCCA
This sequence comes from Tenrec ecaudatus, assembly GCF_050624435.1. Lineage (NCBI taxonomy): Eukaryota > Metazoa > Chordata > Mammalia > Afrosoricida > Tenrecidae > Tenrec > Tenrec ecaudatus. Next base: position 101,877,681 of record NC_134538.1, read on the forward strand.
GTGACAGGGGGTACGCTTTCTAACTCAGGAGCAGAGGATGTTAGACATTTAAGCCACAGTCTTCAGCCAGGTCACTTTACTCAATATTTTACCCAAAAATGACAAGAAAGTGTCTCAAAAGTCTTCCAAGCTTCAACAAAGAGTCTGTGGATTTTGAGAGTCATTTCAACAGGTAGCATCACTGCTTTTAAAGGAAATGTGTGCCTTCCAGAGTGAGGAGGCTTTAACTGCAACCCAAGAGAGAATCTAGTGTTTGGTATGTTGGGATTGGTTGTAAATTGTGTTTTGATGACAGACACAGTGACGCTCACTTAGAAAGGTAAGTGTTTGCCCAGTTACTATTTTTCATGGGCTTTTCCCCTCGGGGTTAGTTTTCATTTTCACTAACCCCCCACCATCCAGAAGCCACTGAGTGATACAAACAATCTGCGCATTCTACACCAGTGGAGACGCTGCAGGGTCCAGTCCCCCCACGGGAACCTTGGAAGAAAGACGAGGTGATCTACCTCCGGAACATGGGAGGCTGATTGGAGAGATGACTCTGGAAGATAGAAATGATGGCCCTGACTTGAACGGTTAAAACCTTGTCAGCTGATTCCCCCTCTGATACACATTGGATCTCATCTGGTTTTTAACATTTTCTGTATTTTTTGTTTTTATTTGTTCATATTGGGGTTTATCTCAGATGTGTTTTGTCATTGAGAGTCTCCCTCTTGAATTTGTGGTATGTGTTTCAGTATATGAACCCCAGGATTGATGAATCTATAGGGGCAACAAGTAGAATAAAGATTTGGGGAGGGGGGTGTTACAGTAGTTGGGCAGGGGGGTGTAAAAGGGAATCGATGTCAAGGAGTCCAGGAAGGAAAAGAAATCAAACTGATTTTGGTAGCTATTGTGCAATACTGCTTGATGTAATTTATCTATGGAGTGATATCATATATATATTAACTCCCAATAATTTTTTTAAACCATGAAGCACAGTTATACTCTGAAACACCAGAGTGGCCATGAGCTGACCTGACTCTATAGCACCCAAAATTTATGGAAAACTTATTGAAAGCTACTAGACTGGTTATAATACTGAATCCATGTACAGAGTGGACAGAAGAGCAATCTCCCAGAAATTGAAGTCACATTCAAAAGAGAGCCCAGAAGGGGGGCTCTCATTGCTGATGCCAGCTGTTGGCTAGAAGCAGAGAATGCCAGAAACATGTTTTGCCTCTGAAAAGGCCTCTGACTGTGTGGATCACAACAAATGGTGGATACACTGTGAAGACTGAGAATTCCAGAACTTTCTATAGTGCTCATGGAGCGCCTGTACATAGATCGAAAGACAGTTCTTGGGACGGAACATGGGAATGAAGTGTGGTATTGCATCAGGAAAGATGGGCATCATGGTTGTATTCTTTCTCCATCCCTATTTGTTCTGAATGCTGAGCAAAGAGGCCAAGAAGCTGTACTGCATAAAGCTGAATGCAGCATCAGAGCTGGAGAAGACTCAGTAGTGACGCGCAATATGCAGACGACATAACTTTCCTGGCTGACAGTGGAGAGGACTCGAAGCATTTACTGCTAACGATCCAAGGCTACAGCCTTCGGGATTGATTATACTTCACTGCGGAGAAAATAAAAATCCTCACCGCGAAACCAGAGACAGCATCGTGATGAATGGAGACCATATCGAAAGTGTCAAGGACTCCGTTTTATTTGCATACAAGATCAATGCCCTGGAAAGCAGCAGTCAGTACATCAAATGACATATTGCAAAGGCCATATCTGCTGCAAAAAAAAAATCTCTTTGGTGTTGTTTTAAAGCAGAGATGTCTCTTTGAGGACTGCGTGATATGACGAAGAACGTAGCCCAAGCCATGCTATTTTCAATCACCTCCCTTGATGCAAACGCTGGACAACAAAGATCAAAAGAAGAATTCATGCCTTTGAGTCACCATGTTGAGGAAGAATATTGAATACACCCACGGGCTTCCATAAGAACAAAGAGATCTGTCTTGGAAGAAGTACAACCAGAATGCTCCTTAGAAGTAAAGATGGTTGGCTTCATTTCACATGCATAGGGCACATTACCCAGAGGGACCAATTCCTAGAGAAGGACATCAGGCTTGATCAAATAGAGGGTAAAGAAAAAAGAGCAAAAAATAAAAATAAAAAATAAAATAAAGAAAGAAAAAAGAGCAAGACCCTTAACATGAAGGATTGACCCTATGGCTGCAAAAATGGGTTCCGTAAAGAGTTCGACCAGCAAGGACTGTGGAGATGGTGCAGGACTAACAGTGTTTTGTTCTATTGTCCACATGGTCTCTGTGAGACAGAACCTATCCCACAGTCAAGAGACTACAATACAGACATTCTTGTTGGCAAAAGAAGTTATTGTTGTTAAGTGCCATTGGGTTGATTCTAACTCGTCGCAACTCAGTGGACCAAGCACGGCCAAGCGCTGTGCCATCCTCACAAGGGTTGTCCTCTTTGAGCACATGGTCCCACGCACTGTGTCCATCCATCTTCTCCTAGGGCCTTCCTCTTTTTCACTGCGGCTCCACTTCACCAAGCACGATGGCCTTCGCCGGGGTCTGGTCTCTCCTGAAAACACATCCAAAGTACATGACACGAAGTCTTGCCAACCTTGCCTCTGAGGAGCATTCTGGTTGGACTTCTTCCAAGACAGATGTATTTGTTCTTTTGGCAGTCCATGGGAGTTTCAATAGTCTTCCCCAGCACAATAATCCATATACATCAATTCCTCTTCAGGCTTCTTTATTCATTGTCCAACTCGCACGGGCATGTGAGGTGATTGGAAACACCATGGCTTGGGTCAGACACACAGTAGTCCTCAAACGAACATCCTTTCTTTTTTTTTTTTTAAGTAACATCCTTTCTTACTCTAAAGAGTTCTAGTGTAAAAGATTGCCTGATGCGATGTGTCATTTGCTCTCTTGACATCTGCTTCCATGAGCAAGATTCTTGGAAAATGAAATCCTTGACAACTTCGACTTGTTTTTCATTTCCTGGGATGTCACTTGAATCATTTTCTGATGAAGAACGCAGACGACAGCCTTCGATATGGATTACATTTCGCTGCAAAGGGAAGGAAAATTACCCACCAGTGCTTCGATCTTCCTCTTTCAGCAAGCAAGAGTGTGCCATCTGCATAGCGCAGGTTCAGAGCCTGCCTCCAGCCCTGATGCCGCATTCTTCTTCCGAGATCCCAGCTTCTCTCAGGATTTGCTCAGCATACAGATTAAGTAAGTGTGGTGAGAGCATACAGCCCTGTTGCTCACATTTCCTGATTTTGAATCATGCCGTAATCCCTTGTTCTATTTTAAAAACTACCTTTTGAACCATGTGCAGGTTTCAAATGAGCGCAATACATGTACTGAAATTCTTATTCTCGAGGATAGCTAGTTTGTTTGGTTCACCCAGTTAAACGCCTCTGTATAGTCAATAAAGCACAAGTAAACATCGTTCTGGAGTTCGCTGCATTAGTGAAGATATGCCTTGTTGCACATTCTCTTCTGAATGTGGCCTGAACCTCTGGCAGCTCCCTGTCAATGTGCTACTGCAACTGTTTGGGGATGATCTTGTTTTAGGGTAGAGCTTTCAGTACAGCTTGAACATCTTCTTCATTATTGTTGGTCCTTGTTCATATGCTTTCTTTTGAAATGGTGATCAGTTCTTTTTGGTACATTGACTCTGTGTCTTTCCATCTTCTTTTGATGCTTCCAACATCATTCAATACTTTGTCCATAGAATCTTTGAATATTGCCACTCAAGGCTTGAATTTTTTCTTGAGTTATTTTAGTTTGAGGTATGCTGTGTGTCTTTTGTTTTGTTTTCTACCTCTGGGTCTTTGCACATTGCATTATAATATTTTACTCTGTCTTCTTGAGCTGCCCTTTTAATTTTCTGCTCAGCTTTGACTTCATTTCTTCCATGTGCGGTAGCTAGCCTACGATTAAGAGCAAGTGTCGGTCTCTTCTGACATCCACTTCGAGCCTTTCTTTCTTTCCTGTCTTGTTAATGACCTTTTGTTTTCTTCGTGAGTCATGTCCTTGAAGTCATCCCACAGCTCATCAGTCTTCTGTCATCGGTGTCTAATGTAACAAATCTGTTCTTGAAATGGTCACACAATTCAAGTGGGATGGACAACATCGTGTGTTGGCTCTTATAACAAAAGAAGTGGGGTTTTTTTTATTTGTGGGAAAAGTAGATGCACTGACTTCTTAAATTCTTTTTATCTTGTGGTTCTCTTAGAGTATGACTTACTTGACCTTATGAATCATGACTATGGCCCTTTTACTTACCGAGGTATCCCGTGGTCTCTAAGACTCTGGACCCTGCTCCATGTTTTTCTTTTCATATTTTATTCACTTTTCTCTTTATTTAAGCATCATCTAACACTACCCTGAAGCTACTCAGAAGCTCTGGGGCCTACATTTGGAAATACAGCTCCCTGTAAAGCCATTTGCAGTCTGGAGAAAAGTTTTCCTTAATTCAAGCAGGAGTAATCTTAAGGGCCCTACAGTGGCATTTCCAATGATGAGGAACATGTGGGATGAATAAGGTTGCAGTTTGATTGGAAGGCAAAGAGATAAATGGCTCGGCAAGCCCCTCCTCTCGCTCTCGCGTGAAGGGACTAGTGTGTCGATCTGCTAGTTCTGTGCCTCAACTTGTGAGCTACACTACCTATGGAATTGCTAACCCATGGATCGTGTCACCAGAACTTGAGGTTCCTTTGAGCCCTGCTTTGCCACACTGCTGGTGTATATAACACTTGAGCTTGGGACTGTAGGATCCTACTGACTGCTGGTGACCCGCCCTGCTGTTTGCTGCCTGTGGCTGGACTGCCTGCATTCCATTGCCTTATGAGACTCAGCTGTCTGCTTCCTAGACCTTGGACCCAGCAGCCCTAGTGAGTTGAAGGACTTCCAGTATATTAACTGTTCCACAGAAGTGAGTTGTAATGAACCCTCTCTACTGTTGTGTGAACTAATAATTAGCTGTTATATTCCTTTGTGCTGTGTGTGTGTGTGTGTGTGTGTGTGCGCTCATAAGTGCCTTGGTTTTGTTTCTCTAGAGAACCCTAACATAATTGGTGCCTGGAGTGGTTTTGGAGAAACCATAAATATGGGCATCTCAAATTAGCTCTCCAGTTTTATTAGACTTAACAGCACTGATATTGCTGTCTCTACCCCAAAAGGCATGGATAAGTCAGCCACTCTTACTAGAGTGGGTGGTGGTAATCCATGGTGTGAAGTCTCAAAGTTAATATCACCACCAGTCTATGAGGTGCTGGTGAGAGGAGAGGCTTTGGGTGAGCCTGTGTTTGATATTTTCCAGCAGTTTGTCAGAATGAGAAGTATAGGAAGCAGATTGACTTGTCCTCCTTACAATAGAAAATGTGATCAAGGAAAGGAATAATCTCAGAACCTCAGAAGCACGTCTCAAGTGCCGAATAACAGATCTAAAAGCTTCTGCAGGTGCTACAAAGGAGAGTCTTCTCTAGTAATAGAGCTGACATTGCCGAAAACCAAATCCAGAGTCTCATCATACGAGCAGCTGAATTACAGCATCAGCTGAATTGTAGGTCTAGAACGGTATATCACATTAAAATAAGGACATTAACAGGAAATAATTGGGACCATGAAACATGGATGGGAACATATGGGCTGATGATCCAGACGAGGAGGATAGTGAGCCTCTAGAGTCGACTGAGCCACACCTCCCACCTGAGAGGACTAACCAACTACCAGTAAAATAATCCACACCTGAGCAGATTAACCAAACTCTTCAAGTTGAAATGCCAGGTGAAATGCATCTGTAGCATTGCCTGGGGGAGATGCCTTAAAACAGTGGTTCTCAACCTTCCTGATGCCACGACCCTTTAATACAGTTCCACATGTTGTGGTGACCCACCAACCATAACATTATTTTTGTTGCTACTTCATAACTGTAATTTTGCTACTGTTATGAATACAGCGACCCCTGTAAAAGGGTCGTTTGACCCACAAAGGAGTCGTGACCCACAGGTTGAGAACCGCTGCCTTACACGATATTGCAGAGTCCCAGGAAACACCCCCCCCACCACCCATTATTTACTTTAGACCTGTAACTAGAATTTTTTAAGTCTCAGAAAGTTCCTAAAGGTGAGGTTCAGATGTTGACTCAGGAAGAAGTGTCCTATACTCATAAAACTCTGCCCAAGTTTTTCTAGTACGTACAAGCAGAAGCCTGGGGAATCTCCCTGGGATGGTTACTAAGGGGGGGAGGGGGGAGACTGGTACAAGGAATGTCACATTCGGCCCATCTGATTTTCTGGATATGGAGCCCTAAGCACAGATTCTTCCTTCAGTGTCTCAGCAAGAGAGGGTAAGAGAGGATCCAATTGTTAATTTGGTTGGTTCACTGAAGCATGCCTGGGCTGCCAGGTGGCCCAGATTAGACCAAATTAAGGTACCTGACCTACCTTGGTACACTGTAGAAGAAGGCATACAAAAGCTTAGGGAAATTGATATGTTGGAATGGATCTGCCAGAATAATCCCATAGACTCAAAAAGGGAGTGGCCAGAGGACATACATTTCACAACAACCATAAGGAACAAGTTTGTGAAGTGGACCCCAACATCTCTGAAGATCGCTGTGATTGCTAGTTTATGTGGACCAGGATTAACAGTGGGAACTGCCCTAAGCAAACTCCAACATTGGCCTACAGTGGTGGTAGAGGGCAGGTGTCTGCACTGAATCAACAGAGACAGGGTGGACATGGCTATCGTAATGGACAGCAAGGTTTCTGTAGTAATCAAAGCAACCTGTCTCGTGTGGATTTATGACATTGGCTACTTAGTCACGGTGTCCCAAGGAGTAAAATACATGGGAAACCTACTAAATATTTATGTGATCTATACAGGTGGAAGAATGGTAGATCAGGTGAACAGCAGAATAGACAGTCATGACCACACAATCAATTCCCAGACCTGAACCAGTTTACAGACAAACAACCCCTTGAATGAGGGGAAAGCCAGGTCCCTTTGCAGAAGGGCCCTGCTACATCACTGAAGCTTTATATGGTTTATACTGTTAATCTTTCTTCTAGCCTCCCCCAAAGGGACCTGTGGCTTTTCACAAGAGTGACTATTCATTGGGGAAAAGGAAATAATAAAGCTTTAAGGGGATTACTGAACACTGGCTCTGAACTGACTCTAATTCCAGGAGACGCAAAATGTTTCAAGTGCCCACCAAGTCATCATGAGGTCTGAGCTGCCCGTCATGAACTGGGTATTGTTTGACCCACGTAATCATAAAGTTGGATGTGCACAGCAACACTCCATTGTTAAATGGAAGTGGTATATGCGAGATCGGGCCAAAGCAGGACCTGAAGGAACAAGTAAGCTGCATGAAGAAGTGGCCCAAATGCCAACAGTCTCCACTCCTGTCACATTGCCTCCTTTCTCCCAGTCTGCACCTATGGCCTCCTGGGGAGTTCCTTACCATACTTTAAGTGAAGACCAAAAAAGTCATGCTTGGTTTACGGATGGCTCTGCATGATATGCAGGTGTCACTCGTAAGTGGACAGCAGCAGCACTACAGCCCCTTTCTGGGATCTCCCTAAAGGACAGTGGTGAGAGAAATCTTCCCAATGGACAGAACTTCTAGCAGTGCACCTGGCCTTTCAGTTTGCCTAAAGGAGAAATAGCCAAATGTGAGATTGTATACTGATTCATGGGCTGTGGCTAATGGCTTGGCTGGATGGTCTGGGAATTGGAAGAAACATGATTGGAAAATTGGTGACAAGGAGGTGTGGGGAAGAAGTATGTGGATGGACCTCCCTGAATGGTCCAAGAAAGTAAAGTTAATTGTATCTCACGTGAACACTCACCAAAGGATTACCTCTGAAGAGGAGGACTTTAATAATCAAGTGGATAAGATGACACGCGCTGTGGAGACTGGTCCTCCTCTTTCCTCTGCCACCCCTATCGCCCAATGGGCACTTGAACAAAGTGGACATGGCGGCAGGGATGGAGGTATGCATGGGCACAGCAACATGGACTTCCACTCACCAAAGCTGACTTGGCCTCTGCCACTGCTGAGTGCCCCATCTGCCAGCAACAGAAGTCTACATTGAGTCAGTATGGGGCCATTCCTCGGTGAGATCAACTTGGTGCCAGATTGATTACATAGAGCCACTTCCATCATGGAGGAGGTGATAGCTTTTGTTCTTACTGGAATAGACACCTACTCTGGATATGGATTTGCCTTCCCTGCAGGTGATGCTTCTGCCAAAACTACTATTCGTGGACTTACAGAATGCCTCATCCACCGGCATGGCATCCCACAGAGCATTGCTTCAGATCAAGGAACTCACTTTACAGCAAATGCAGTGCGACAATGGGCCCATTCCCATGGAGTCCACTGGTCGTATCATGTTCCTCATCATCCTGAAGCTGCCGGCTTGATAGAATGACGGAATGGACTCCTAAAGACACAATTATGGTGACAACTAGGTGGCAACAACTTGTGGGGCTGGGGCAATGTTCTCCAGGAAGCTGTATACGCTCTAAACCAGCGGCCAATATATGGTGCTGTGTCTCCAATAGCCAGAATTTGTGGGTCCGGGAACCAAGGGGTAGAAGCTGGAGTGGCACCACTCACTATTACTCCTAGTGATCCCCTTGCAGCATTTTTGCTTCCTGTCCCAGCAACCCTGTGTTCCTCAGGCCTGGAGGTCCTGGTCCCGAAGAAAGGAACTCTCCCACCTGGAAACACAGCACGGATTCCACTGAACTGGCAGCTGAGAATGCCCCCTGGGCACTTTGGACTTCTCATGCCTTTGGATCAACAGGTCAGGAAGGGTGTCACTGTACTGAGTGGTGTGATTGATCCTGATTACCAAGGAGAAATTGGACTGGTGTTACATAATGGAGGTAAAGAAGAATATGTCTGAAATCCAGGAGATCCCACAGACTGTCTCTTAGTACTGTGATTAAAATTAATGGTCAACCACCACCCAATCCTGACAGGATGTCTAATGACCCAGACCCCTCAGGAATGAAGCTCTGGGTCACCCCACCAGGTGAAGAACCACAGCCAGCTGAGGTGCTTGCTGAGGGCAAATGTCATACAGAATGGGTACCAGAGGAAGGTAGTTCTACCTGTCAGTTACAACCACGTGATCAATTGCAAAAGCGAGGTTTGTGATTGTCAGTTTATCTTCTTTATATGTGCTTATTGAATATCCTTCCTTTGTTCATGTATGGTATACCAGATACAATTAGATTCCGTGTGTTTTCATTTATCTGTGTGATAGATGTTTGATGTTAGGTGTAAGTGTGATTTCATTACTGTCTAGATATTATATATAGCTAAAGAATTGTGTACAGGTGCCAAGTTGGCAAAGGTTGGACTGTGACAGGTAGGATTATTGTGTCGACCTGTCTAATTGGAACATGTGGGATTAATAAGATTGCAATTTGATTTGAGGGCAAAGAGATAAATGGCTCGGCAAACCCCGTCTCTCTCTCTCTCTCTTGCTCGCTCGCTCTCTTGCTCTCTCGCTCTCTAGTGATCAGACTAGCGTGCCAATCTGCTAGTTCTCTGCCTCAACTTGAGAGCTACATTACCTGTGGGACTGCCAACCCATAGATCGTGTTGCTAGATGGTTCCTTCGAAACCTGCTTCAGCATGCTGCTAGTGTATGTGTTGCTTGAGCTTGGGACTTTCAGATCCTGTTGTCTTGCTGACTATTGATGACCCGCCCTGCTGTTTGCTACCTATGGCCAGACTGCCTGCATTACCCTATGGAAGACTCAGCTGTCTGCTTCCTTGACCTTGGACCCAGAGAACCTCAGGAGTTGAAGGACTTCCAGTATATTAGCTGTTCCACAGAAGTGAATTGAACTGAGCCCTCTGTACTGCTGTGTGGACTAATTAGCTGTTCTATTCCTTTGTAAGAATGTATACATTTATAAGTGTCCTGATTTTATTTCTCTAGAGAACCCTGTCTAACACAGTCAGGAGGATGCAGGGTGGGTCTCCAGGTTGTGTGATCGGAAGACACCCTGTCAGAAATCCACTTGTTCCTGGTGTGCATGTTCAGTTATCCACGGTCTTCTGCCTTCAGTGATGACGGTAAAGTAAAACTTCCTGAAGTGGAGCTCTCACCTCTGTGAACACTGAGGATAATAGTAAGTTCTGGGTGATGCATGTTACCCTATAATATATTAATAATGGCCTAAAATTGATGGCATTTATTATATCACAAACAGTGTGCATAGCAAATTGTATATATTCTCAACTCGGGATGAGGGCTGCTATTATTCCATTTATAGATGAGGGGGTGGCAGCCGGATCAAGAGTTCTGGCTGATAATTGGTGTTGTTGCATGGTGTGGGGGGATCGGTTCTGACTCTTGGCGACCCTTACACACAGCAGAAGAAACACTGCCGCTTTGGCACCAGCCTCGCAATGGCTTCTGTGCATTAACCCGTTTTGCAGCCACCATGTCAATCCATCTTGCTCGGAGTCGCTCTCTTCCTCTCAGACCTTCTACTTTACCACGGCTGACATACTGCCTAGTCCCTCCTGATCACATGTCAAAAGTATATGAGAAGAAATCACACTATCCTTGCTACTTAGGAGCATTCTAGCTGGTCATTAGTGTCACTTTTGCATATTTTTCACTAATTAAAAAATAAAACAAAATCTCTTAGTACAGAACAACTTTTAGTACAGAAAAGAAAACCCTGTCTTCCCCATTCCAACCTCAGATCTTTTTCTACCCCCTCCCCACCAACCTCAGTTCTATACTCCAGATATCACTTCCTTTCATTGTTTCTGGGTTTACCTTTTCTGGCAGTTGCTTCTACAGCACTAAATAAAATTTGTAACATTTTTTAAAACTTAAGAAATTTAGGTAATAAAAAAATTATTATCTTTTAGCTCCCAACTACAAAAGAGAATATTTCTGTCAGTGTTGTTAGCTGCCATCAAGTCAGTTCTGACCCCCAGGGGCCCTAGGAGCCATGAAATGAAACACTGCCCGGTCCTGCACCAGCCCCACCAGTGTTCCTATGCCTGAGTCCACTGACGCCACCACAGTGTCAATCCGTCTCATCAAGGGCCCTCCACTTTATCAAGCATGATGTCCTTCTCCAGGGCCTGGTCTCTCCTGACAATATGTTCAAAGTATGTAAGATGAGGTCATGCCACCCTTGGCACCAAGGAGCACTCTGGATTAACTTCTTTCAACACAGATCAACACAGATGTCTTTTTAGCAGTCCAGGGTACTGTCAATATTCTTCTCCAATGCCACAATTCAAATGCATCGACAGTCTTCCTTATTCAACTTGCCTGTGAGTTTGCTGTACCGCGGTGGCTTGTGTGTTGCTGTGATGCTGGGAGCGATGTCACTGGTGTTTCAAATGCCAGCAGGGCACCCAAAGTGAGCGCACTTCAGAGGAGCTTCCAGACGAAGAACAGGCAACGAAGGACTCAGCTCCCACTTCGAAGGAAGGAGCCACCGAAAATCTTATGAGGAGACTTTGGGCCACTTTCATTACCCAGAACCTTCTCCAATTTTTAATGGTTACATGATTACTTTCAATTTTTACTCTGATAAGTAGATTATATATTACTATGTAATTTTTATGATGAAAATTGCCTTTCCTGAGTATACAAATAATCATCAGTTTTTAAAGATTAAATAAAACAAATTAAAAGTGAAAATGAAAGAAAACTACCCTACAATCTGACTAAGTTGTTATTGTTATGTAAAGTTGAGCTTATGACAGAGTTGGGGGGCATGCCCATTTTTCGATGCTGATGTCACCCTCCCTACCCTGTCACTACCTTCTGTTAGATACCGACAGTGTTTCAGGATGGGCATGGTGCTGTGAACCCCCATTTCTACCACACCCTCCACCCACCACTGAGTCTGCCTCCTCTCCCCCAACCTGGATGAGGACCCCTCTCATCCTCTGTCCATCACAGCCCAATGATAGCCCCTTCTCTCTCTCCCCTCTCCTTCCCACTACAGTCCACCTATCTTCATGCCCTCTAGCTTAGTCTCCTCCACCCACTGATAACCTTAAATCACCCCCCTGTCACCTGTGCCCTCCATATTCTGAGCAAGATGTCACCATGAGAGAGGCACACTGCAATGAGTATCCAATGTCCCACAAGTGGCCCAGTCAGGAATGAGACCTCTGGTCTACCCAGAATGGCCTTTGTAGGGTGTCTCAAGCCTGGCCACAGCCACACAAGGGGCCCAGACCATGAAGGTGCTCCCTGAGAAAGTCTTCAAAGTTGTTCAACATGTGAACTGTGCACTGCCAGGTCATCATTATGTGAAGAGTAAGTATAATTCTGCGAGCTAAAGATGGGCCCAAGACGAATGGCAATCAGTGAAAGTTTGGGCAGATTACTTTCTCTTCATCTGATCCCTCCCTAGGAAGGCTTCTGTGGAGGAGAACACTAATGGTCCCAACTCTCAATCTGTTTCTTGTCATTATACTTGTTCCACGTGCAATATTAGGGACCTAATAATGGGAGAGAGACATGTTGGCCTCTAACAACTTGTAACCTTGGAAAGATGGCTTATTCTTACACGAGCATCCACAATGGTCCTTGACCCATTGTGGCAGTTAGTGTCTAGTAGCTTGAGTATGGACATAGAATTCATCCATTCAAATCCTGCTTCCATTATTTAGCAAGGAGATAGTCTTGGGTAAGTTTCTTTTTTTTTAAACGTTTTATTAGGGGCTCATGCAACTCTTATCACAATCCATACATACATCAATTGTGTAAAGCACATCTGTAAATTCATTGCCCTCATCATTTTCAAAGCATTTGCTCGCCACTTAAGCCCCTGGCATCAGCTCCTCATTTTTCCCCTCCCTCCCCACTCCCCCTCTCTCATGAGCCCTTGATAATTTATCAATTATTATTTTGTCATATCTTGCCCTGGCCGACGTCTCCCTTCACCCCCTTTTCTGTTGTCTGTCCCCCAGGGAGGAGGTCACATGTAGAGCCTTGTAATTGGTATCCTCTTTCCAACCCACTCTCCCTCTACCCTCCCAGTATCGCCCCTCACACCCCTGGTCCTGAAGGGATCATCCGCCCTGGATTCCCTGTGCCTCCAGCTCCTATCTGCACTAGTGTACGTCGTCTGGTCTAGCCAGACTTGCAAGGGAGAATTCGGATCATGATAGTTGGGAGTGGGTGGGGGCGGGGGTGAGGAAGCATTTAGGAACTAGAGAAAAGCTGTATTCTTCATTGGTGCTACATTGCACCCTGACTGACTCATCTCCTCCCCTAGACCCCTCTGCAAGGGGATCTCCAGTGGCTGACAAATGGGCTTTGGGTCTCCACTCTGCACTTCCCCCTTCATTCACTATGGTAAGATTTTTTGTTCTGATGATGCCTTATGCCTGATCCCTTCAACACCTCATGATCGCACAGGCTGGTGTGCTGCTTCCATGTGGGCTTTGTTGCTTCTGAGCTAGATGGCCACTGTTTACCTTCAAGCCTTTAAGACCTCAGGCGCTATCTCTTTTGATAGGGTAAGTTTCTTAATGTCTATAAATTCCAGTTCTCCGTTTATAGAGGAAAGCTGTAATCATCCCCATGTGTGGGGGTTCCTGTGGATAGTAAATGATATAACGTATGTGCTGAGTACAGCGCCTGCCATCCAGAAGCCTCTTAATAAGTGGTATCTTTTGTTATTAATATTGCTACCTAACATCATCATGTGCCAGTTTTCTCATATGGACATTCAGTAGGTGGGAGTTAATTTCATTGTGTCTCCTTGAAAATGTGCACATGTGGATTGCCCTGCCCCCCCCCCCTTCCTGCCTTAGGTTTATTTAAGGCTGCTTTTGTTGCGGAGTGTGTGTAGCTTTGTTCTCTAACCTGGTGTGTTTCCTCCCCTGATCAGCTCCCCGCAGGGCAGGACGCACAGCACTCAGCAATTAAGACACACCAACTAGTGCTGAGGATGCCACCCGCCAGGAAGGACTCAGGCTGTGCTTCTGGCTCCCAAGGTGAAGGGAGGCCCTGGGGAGTTTGAGGTATATAACCCCTCAAAACTATTACCCTATGATCATCTTCAAACTGTAAACTCCTGAAGTCTTCTTTAAACCTAATAACAGGTTAGCTTAAATAATTAAGAATATCTTCCTTGAGGGCTGTCCTCTCTTAAAAATCTATCTATGGGGGGTCAAACTGAAAACAGCAAATTGAAAGGTTGATAGGAAGTTTGCAGGTAGTGAGTTCAGGTCAATGGGGAAGGAATCAAGTGGAATGTGAGGATGCGAACAGTTGCAGAATAGCCACTATTGCAGATTAGAAAAGCTCACAAGATTGGGTCCGAGCCCTCTGGCCAACGTGGTCAGGGTAGGACTTACAGTCTTGCGGCCCTAGAACCCCAACATCGCTCAACATCAGCATAAGACTGTCCTGCACCAGGAACTTGACTATATTCAACCACTGGTACTGCCATTGCTACTGCTGCCTCAGAACCTCAAGACTTGAAGACGCTGGAAAATTGCCACCGCCGCTGGTCCTGCCACCTGCACCCACCGACAAGCAGAAGCTCCATTTACACCACCACAATCACACGCGCCTGAGCTACAGGGGACGCTTGAAATCCTCATTCTGCCATCTTTGTAGTAAAAGTGTGCCAAAGGAACAATCCAACGAATATACCAAAGAGGAAAACATGATCTGCCACTGGAACTCATTCACTGTGACTGTTGGCGCTAGTTGCTGTCGAGTCCCCTCCAACTACGGATGCCACATTGCTTGGTCTTGTGCCACCTTCATGACCGTTGGGATATCCGAGTCTGTGTGTATTACTGCAGGTGTTGTAGTCCTCCACCCATCTCACCGAGGATTTCCCCTCACATCTATTGCTTTTGAATAAAATCCAAACTTCTTGCCATGGTGGAAAATTTTTTAAAGATTTGCTTACCATTGTTATTTATTTTGAGCTGATCTTTCTAGGTCTAAATGAATTTAGCGGCCCAATTATGTAGTAATATAACTTGTTACCAAGATCCAATTAAAATAATCTCATTACATAGCAGAGCCCAGGGGACATGAGTGGGACTGATAACTCACCACTCACTCCACAGGAGAAAGATGAGACTGGCCATTCCCTGGAGTCTTAGTCAAATGAACAAGTCTACAAGGTCACTATGAGACAATGGTCTGCGTCATGGTTTGAGTTTTCATCAAATGCCTATTAAGTGTCAAGCTCATAATGAGAATACAAATTCTAATAACACATGGACAACCATGAATCTGGAGGAGCAGATATGTGTAAATAATATAGTAACAGAACAATGAGATGCATGGGACAAGAGAGCAATCCGAACGGAGAGATGGTAGGAAATGTGGAATATATGTCGGGTAGGAAATGCCGAGGAAGACTGCATAGAAGACATGGGAGCTGAACTACAGGCGTTAACGTCGGGGTTCGACAAACAGGCAAAGACCTCTAAGGAGAAGAGCCAGCAAGTTAAAAGGCCCAAGGGCATAACGCAACATAGCCTGGAAGAATTACTTACAGGTATAATCTGTACAGATTATGCCTGTTGAGCTCTAAAGCGCTGGGGGCTATGGTCCTTGTAGAAGAAGATGAAGCGCAGTGTAGATCGGGCAGGATTTGAATCTCACACTAGGGGGGTGGTTGCCTGTCTTTATCCAATGGTTTCCAACCACTTTTAAGTCTATGATGGACATCTGAATCGGAAACAATGTGGCTGTACGTCACGTTTTAAAGCTATATGAAGATCCATAATATCATTTGTAAATATGTGAGTACATAATACATATTTATATTATAGCAATCAAAGTATCATACTTACTCAAAACAATACCTGTAAATTAATTAACATTTAAAAGTGATACTTAGCCTTCAGGACATTTTCTCACACTCTAAAGCTCCTTTTGCCTTTCTGACTGAGAGCTTTTTCCTGGTGACAAAAGCATGTGCTTCGATCCGCACAAGGGACAGGCGAGAGACGCCTCACAGTCACAAAGGCTGCTAGCTTACCAGGCACACCAAAGATGAGGCTGCCTGCTCCCTTCAGGGCATACTCTTAGAAGCCAAGTGGGCAGTTCTGCAGGGTCACTCGGAACCCCTGGTTTGAGTTTTCATTAAATTCCTATAGGTGTCCAGATCAGGAGAGCAAACCTTTCCATAAACATGGACAGCCAGGAGTCTGGAGGCGTAGATGTGAACCAAGACCGCAGTCAGAGCAGAGAGATGGCAAGCAGAGGAGGCGTGCTGGCTGTGTTACGCCGGGAAGGGAGGAAATCATCAGCTGCTTGGGGAGGAAATTCTCAGGTTCTTTCCAACATACTCTCTCAGAGGTCCCCAGCAGGATGGAGCCTGGGCTGCCAGTTGCCGTGGTGGCGGCTGGGACGATCATGTGCGCGAGAGCAGAAGGGCATGGCAGGCCTGTCGATGGCTGGTTGTGGGGCTGGGGGAAGAGGGGTGCAAGGAGGGATAGGAGGAGATCACCAGCCCATTCTTCCCTAGTGTTCTCATTAGTTCAGCCGAGTCCAGTGGGTCTCAACCTTCCTCCTGCCGCGACCCTTTCAGACAGCTCCTCACGTGGTGGTGACCCCGCCCCCCAACCATACAATGATTTTCGTTGCTATTGCATAACTGTCATTTTGCTACTGTGATGAATTGGGAGACCCTGTGGAAGGGTCGCTTGACCCCCAAAGGGGTCGCGACCCACAAGTTGAGAACTGCTGCTTTAGTGGTTCTCCCCCCCCCCCTTCTTTCCCTACTGCTCTTCCTCAGCTCTTTCCCAAACATCATTTCCCTAATAAACACTTCAGCCCTACTCCTGTGTCCAGGCCCAAGATCTTGACCTATTTTCTCACTGTTAGCAATATTAAGGAGAAAATGCCTATCAGCCTCATTCCATATTCAAGTGAACTAATTTTTTCCCTTTTCTCACATTATCAAATTCTAGAAGAGGACACAAACACCCCTACTCAAAGAAACCTGAGCAGAAACTTACAGGATTAGAGAGCAGATGTTTGCTCGCCCATCCCCCCGCAATGCTCTGTAGATGGTGTTGCTTATCGCTCTCACGGGACTGTCTTCGCTTTTCCAGACAAAGCGTTGCCCTTCCCCCGGACTCACGATCTTTTTTTAAAACTGGTTTGACGTCACCCATGCGGGAAACTCTTCGCCAACCTACAGTGAATTATATAACTTTCAGGTCCACATCATCTTTGACTTGCCCCATTTTCTAGTCTCGTAGCAAAAGGAGATTTTACACCTGAAAGGCATATACATTGATCTAGAGGAATTCTTAGTCACAAGGGTTCTGAACACATCCCAGCTCTTAGCAATGAGGAGTCTTTGGGTGGTTTAAAACAAGGAAATAGTTCCCGAATGAGTCTCTTTTCCAGGGTTTCCACTCATAAAATTTTTCCCTTCCTGCTTACCGCAACAAATCATCAAAATTGTAAAACTTATGATTTATTCCTATTTCACCTTATTAGTCATGACAGGACCATTCAAGCCCTGCATTAAAGGGTAAATAAGAGCCACCGAGTTCATACCCCAGGGACTGTGTGCTCCTCCACACTCTACCTCTCTCCTGCACAAAAGGTTTAGCCACTTACCTTAATCTGCTCTCTGGCGTGCTTCTTAGAGACAGGGCCTAACAACACTCAACCTCATTCCTCCCTGACCATTCCCATTACATTGGTGCAAATCTTTTGTCTGGGTCTTCCTGATTAATCCTCAGGCTTTCCTAAATTACCTGGGAACGTATCTTCCCTTTTCTCATTCTACCTTCTTTTCTTCACGTCATCTTTCTTTGGGATTTCATGCTCCCTTGGGATCCTGGTTGCTCTCTGTTACTTGTTTTCTACAAGAATTACTAATTTAATACCAGATAAATCTGACTATCACCACTCAGTAATTACCTAGTTCAGCCTCACAATATCCTGCCACAATTCCTGAATGTCTGTTCGATTTCATTTCTCCCCAATGGTGCTGGGATGGGAGAGGACATCTGATGTGTGTCATGTCAGCGTTGAAACCCTCCCACATGGTGTCTGCCATCTTCGTCTTTGCTGTCTCAGACGACCACGGTGCTCGTTTGCTAACCATTGGTGGAGCTCTATGGCAGATATTCAATGATGTCCCGCATCAATGCTGTACCCAGAGTGTGATGTTCAATGTCAGTGGTGTTGAAGCCCGCCCACAGGCACCGCTGGACATAAGGCTCGCTGTCCATGGACTCATCTTCTAATCCCTCCACCTTTGGCCTGTAACGCTGGCACCATGCTGCTAACACCTCGGGCTCTCAACATCTCGGTGTCTGTTCAGTATATTGCCATTCTAGCCTCAAAAATTAAACTGCTATCTCAACGAATTAGTTAACTTGCCTTTCTCTTGCTACTTACTGTTGACTAAAATTATTAGAATGCCAGCATTTTAGTAAATTAACAAATTTTGGTTAACTTGAAACAACACTGAGTATAATTTAACTATAGGTGTCAGACTTGTGTAAAGACCATATGGTACTATATTCCACCAAAATTATAAGGATTTTGGTTTCATTAATGTTCAGTTTGGGGCGGTTATTTACAAAAGCAGCCTATGGTCTCCATTCTAAATGAAAATTCATCTGCATAAAACTGATTTTCAAAGCAAAGTCAAGTCTCACCATAGGATTTTCCCTAAGGCCCTTACCATGCAACTGATAGCTCAGGCACCAATTCATTGAGTCAGCAACCACTCACTATGCATCCACTCACTGTCTCTCTAGGCTCACTGCCAGGCATGCAAAGATGAATGGCACGACCTCCACTTTCTAGGAACACACAAGGGAGGGGGAGACGGACACACCAACAAACTACAGCAAAAAGAGAGAGGTGTGGCAAAAAGAAATATATCACTGTGTGCTCATCTCCATGATACGATTGCTGAAGATGAATGGGTACATAAGCAAATTTGGCGAAGAAAGCTGATGGCGCCTGACTATCAAAAGATAGAGTGTCTGGGGTAAACAAGCAGCCATCTAGCTCAGAAGTAACAAAGCCCACATGGAAGAAGCACTCCAGCCTGTGCGATCACAAGGTGTCGAAGGGATCAGGTATCAGGCATCAACAGATCAAAAAAGTCTTATAGTGAATTAGGGGGGAGTGCGGAGTGGAGACCCAAAGCCCATTTGTAGGCCACTGGAGATTCCCTTACAGAAGGGTCTCGGGAAGGCGATGAGCCAGTCAGGGTGCGATGTAGCAACGATGAAAAATACAACTTTCCTCTAGTTCCTAAATGCTTCCTCCCCCAACCCTCCCCCCCCATCCCAACTATCATGATCCAAATTCTACCTTGCAAGTCTGGCTAGACCAGAGGATAGACACTGGTACAGATAGGAACTGGAAACACACGGAATCCAGGGCAGATGATCCCTTCAGGACCAGTGGTGTGAGTGGCAATACTGGGAGAGTAGAGGGAGGGTGAGTTGGAAAGGGGGAACAGATGACAAGGATCTACATGTGACCTCCTCACTGGGGGACAGACAAGAGAAAAGTGGGTGAAGGGAGACATCAGACAGGTAAAGATATGACAAAATAATAATTTATAAATTATCAAGGGTTCATGAGGGATGGAGTGAAGAGGAAGGGGAAAAATGAGAACCTGATGCCAGGGCTTAAGTGGAGAGCAAATGTTTTGAGAATGATGAGGGCAATGAATGTACAAATGTGCTTGACACAATTGATGTATGTATGGATTGTGGTAAGAGTTGTATGAGCCCCTAATAAAATGATTTTTAAAAGAGAGAAGGGAAAAGCCACAAGAGTTGCCAGCCAATTCAGTCTATCTCATGGCAACCCCATGTGTTTCAGGTCAGAAACGTGGCTCCCTCGGGTTGTCAATGGCTTAACCGTCCAATCATTTGGTTAGTTGCAAAGCACACTAATTATTTACACTACCCAGAAATGCCACATGCTGCAAGTCATCCACTACATTCCAGTTGATGGCGACTCTTAGCAACTCTTCAGGACACGTAGAACCACCCCTGTGAGTTTCTGAGACTCATTCTCCTGGAGTGGCTGGTGGTTTCGAACCGCTGACCTTGCAGCTAGCAGCCGAACTCATAACCACTACACCACCAGGGCTCCCACATGATGTAAGGAGAGCATACTAACATCATGAGAACAATCACGTGAACTGGGCCTAATTAAGTGGGGAAACTTCACAGAGAAGGTGACAGTCATGCTGGATTGGAGACACAAGTAGAAAATCTAAAGAAAAAACAAGAACCTTAAGAAAGAGGAAACAGCATTTGGAAGGGAGCCCCCCATAAAACTTCACTGACATGACCAATTGATTTATTATCCAAAATAAAACCCATGGAGGTGTGATCCTACATGCGTATAGTTATAAACAACAACAAAAGCAACTCCTACATCTCTGACTTCTGACATGACAGGGAGCTGCCCGGACATGTCCACCTGCTTGATTCCTCACAGGTTCCTCCACCGTCCAACGAGAGTGCCTTCAAAACCCCCGTCTTATCTCTGAGTCCAGTGTAGCTGCAAGTCTCCTTCCTAAACTTGAAGAGATGTGACTTGGTGTTAAATATCTGTAGACATAAAAAGGGTTCAAGACAGACACCAGTGCCAGATCGCAGGGTCCAATGCTGAGACACAGATTGGCACTTCTGCTAATAAAATGGAAGAAGACTTTTGCATTTCTTTCTGTGTGAAAGGAAAAGCAAACGGAGTCGCTGGCTAGCAACGAGTCATTTGGCCTAAATGAGAACAAATGAGCTCATTTTGGTGGTGCCAATTGGTAGCAGACTGATTCATTTGACTTTTATGCAGTGCTCCAAGAGAGTAAGGCCAATTATTTTCACAAATAGAAAGGAGCAATCCAGTTCTCTGAGGACTGTCTTTAGCAACTTATTCCTTCTCCGTCGAAAAACCTTTATGCCTTCTTTCCTTTCTCCTTCCTAGCCTCCCTGTTTTCTTCCTTCTTCCTTCCTGGATGTGAGGGACAAGTCTAAAAGAAGAAAAGTGCATCAAAGTTTAAAAGGCAAACCTCAGACCTAAGTCACAGCTCCCTGTAGGCCTTTGCTACGACTCATCTAACAGGTGACATTGACATTGACGGGCATTATATATATATGTATATATGTATGTATGTATATATATATATGTATGTATATATATATGTGTGTGTATATATATATTTGAGAATGAGGGGAATCAAAGCACAGACCCAAAACCCATCTGTAGACAATAAGACATCCCTCCACTGAAGGGTCACAAGGAAGGGATGAGTCAGCCAGGGTGCAATATAGCACTTATGAAACATACAATAGTCCTCTGGTCCTTTGAGGCTTCCTCACCCCCACTTTATTGACCCAGTCCTGCCTTTCAGTTATGGCTAGACTGGGGCATGTACACTGTAAAGAAAAGAACTCATGATACATGGAATCCAGGTCAGATAATTACCTCAAGAACAAAAATGGGAGTAGCGATACAAGGAGGGTAGCAGGAAGGTGTGGGGAGGAGGCGGGAAGGGGCACTGATAGCAATGATCGAGGCATAAACCCCACCCCAGCCCAGGGGGATGAACAATGGAAATGTGGGTGATGGGAGACAGTGGTCAGTGTAAGATAGGAAAACAATAATTTATCAAGGGGTCACAAGGGTGGGAAGGGAGGTAGGGGCAGAAAACAGGAGCTGCTATCAAGGCCTCAAATCTAAATAAATGTTTAGGAAATGATGGCATCATATGTACAAATATGCTTGATGCAATTGATGTATGGAATGGGGGGTCTCGGGGAGGAGATGAGCCAGACAGGATGCGATGTGGCAGTGATGAAAAATACAACTTTCCTCTGGTTCCTAAATGTCCCCCCTCCCACTATCATGATCCGAATCCTACCTTGCAAGTCTGTCTAGACCAGAGGATGGACATTGGTACAGATAGGAACCAGAAACACAGGGACTCCAGGGCGAATGATCCCTTCAGAACCAGGGATGTGAGTGGTGATACTGGGAGGGTAGAGGGAGGGTGGGTTGAAAAGGGGGAACAGATTATAAGGATCTACATATGACCTCCTCACTGGGGGACAGACAAGAGAAAAGACACCGATGGGAATGAATGTTACTTATATTGTTTTATATGATTATTATAGTAGACACATCTTGTGATTATCTTGTGACTTAAGTAATGGGAAATGTCTAGAAAAGTGCATGCTTTCCCAAAATGTACATTCTGGTGTAAAACTACATACCCTTCATGTATTCTGAACGCAAATGAGCTGCCATCAAGATGGCCTGCCTGGTGGCAGCATGAGCCTGATGGAGATGCTGCACTTCTAATCAATAGACACTCCTGCAAGAGTGGTCGTCAAACTAAACTGAAAAGTAAAGCTGGGGAGAGGGGACTTGGATGTCTCAGGGAAGGCAATTACATTTCTGTTAGTGGGTAAACTGGGAGGAGCATTCTCCCAAAGGGAAAACACTTAACAATACTTATATAGAAGTCAAGGGGAGAATATGCCTGGTACTGTGTTCGTAATTGGACATATTTTACCAACTTCCTAGCCAGCCCTTGGTAATGCTGGCTGTGCACTATAGACCATTGGGACTTTAGGTGCTGTTCTTTCAAGCTGCACAACATCCTTCGTGGGTCACACCGGAAGAATTCCATGAGGGCACTCCACTACGTGAACTGGGCCTTATCACAAAGTCCCCTGCAGCAGATGTAAGAAAGCGGCATACTCCCTCAGACTTAAGGCTAAAATGTGAGAAGCAGGTAAGAGGTCTCCCATGGTTAGGTATGGAATCAGAAGTCATGGACTTTAGTTCAGATACTTGCTTTGAGGGTGTTCACTGAAGAGGGGCCGAGGACTAGCATATACTTACTATTGTAACACCCTCCTTGTTTGCTTATGACATGTATTAATCTGGTAGGCATGGTTCTGCCCTTGTGAATGGGGGTTATTGACAGTTTTGCCCTATCACCAGCCCCACTGTTTATGTACATAGTGTCCAGTCCCTTAAGTATTCAGTCTGTACAAGTCAACAATTCATGTATCGCTGTCTGAAGCTGGCTTATACTTGTAAAATTTCCTTTTCTCGAAAGTGTTTTAAATTCTATGTCACTGGCAAAATTAATAACACTATCAGCAGAATTACCTTATGCTCCAAGGGGGATGATTTTTAATATTCTCTATCAACAAAGGATAATGATTTCTATAAAGTGAACAAGAGTCATATATAAACCAGCGATGTATGAATGGATTTGGGGATCGCACTTAATCTAAGAATGATTAGCTCTTATGACATGGCCTTGTTTGATGCTCACCCCACAGAGAAATCACTGTGAACAAACTAAATTTTGTCCAGCGCTCAGAAAGAATACCATCTGGGGTCTGAAAGCTTGTCTTCAAGCAAGCAGTCCTTTAAGTGAGGCATCAACGAAGGCCACAGAGAAGAAAGCACCCCAGCCTGTGATCCAAGAACTGTTCATAATACAATCTAAATCTGAAGGAGGGAATTGTGTCAGAGCTCACCCTGTGAATACATGGTTCACGGAAGGCTATAGATGATGGTGAAAGCCAAAGCCCATTGGCAGGCTTCCCGGTGAACCCTCGCTGACCACAGGCAAGGGCGGGGAGGAGCCGACTATCAGGTAGAGAATGTGAGGTGGACGGTGGCAAATGGAGTCAGGTTAAAATGCAAACTTATCGTTTGGTCCCTTTTGACTCATGTTGCAGTTGTTTGTTTTAATATTTTCTTCTTTCTTATTGATTGAGGTGTTTCTATGTTTTGTCTAGTCATTGTTGTTGGGGCCTTTGTTTATTTGCTTCCTGTTTGTGTTTTGTGCGATTTTCTGTATATGAAATCCAGGTTAGGTAGATCTGTAGAAACAGTAGCTGGATTCATAATTGCCTAGGGACACGACAAGGGAATAATGGTGGGGACTGGAGAGATAACAACCATGGAGCACTCAAGAGAGTGTCCTGACATTCCCTCAGGGAAGGGTCTCAGGAAAGTAACCAGCCAGCCAGGGTGCCCATAGCACCAAACACACAACATTCCTCGAGTTCTTTCTTTTTGTTCTAAATCGTTTTATTAGGGGCTCATACAACTCTTATCACAGTCCATCCATCCATCCATGTGTCAGTCACGTTTGTACATTTGTTGCCAGAATCATTTTCAAATGTTTTCTTTCTACTTGAGCCCTTGGTATCAGCACGTTTCCCCCCTCTCTCAGAAACCCTTGATAGTTTATTAATGATTATTTTTTCATGTCTTACACTGACTAATGTCTCCCTTCGCCCACTTTTCTGTTGTCCATCCCCCAGGGAGGGGGTTATATGTTGCTTGTGATCGGTTCCCCCTTGGGGGAGAATGCAGGGGTGGGGTGGAACAGAACCAACTACAATGATCAATGTATAACCTGCCCCCAATGGGGGGAGGGGAGCCAACAGAAACATGGGCGAAGGGAGACAGTGGGTGGTGTAAGATACGTAAATAATAATCATTTATAATTTATCTGGGGTCCAGGAGGGAGGAAGAGAAGATGGGTGTGGGAATAAAGAGGAGCTAATGCCAAGGGCTCAACAGAAAGAAAAGGTTTCAAAAATGATGACGGCAACATATATACAAGTGTTTTATACAACTGATGTATGGATTGTTATATGAACTGCAAGAGCCCCAATAAAATGATTTATTAATGAAGAAAGACAATGTCCTGAAATTGATTGTGGTGATGATTGTACACATTTGTTTGCCTTGCCGTGAGTTTATTATTAGTGTCCTAAGTGGGACGCAAAGGTAATACATGATTCATCTCAGTCATTGCAAAAATACTAACCTGGTTAAAGTAGACTCTCTTTACATGTGTCGTCATGTACACGAATATGATTCAAAGAGGTTTCCCTTGAAGTGCATTTTTACACACCCTACTTTTAAAAAGGAAGTCCTTTTGTCATATAAAATCCTGGTCACAGGCCCAGGTGGCTTGTGCGTGCACACGCTATGGTTTTAGTGTGTCTGGGGTAGCGTCTTGCG
Source organism: Tenrec ecaudatus (assembly GCF_050624435.1). NCBI lineage: Eukaryota > Metazoa > Chordata > Mammalia > Afrosoricida > Tenrecidae > Tenrec > Tenrec ecaudatus. Next base: position 101,902,768 of record NC_134538.1, read on the forward strand.
CACCCACCTGTCCTGGGGATGGGCAGTGGTGCCCTTCGGGCCACCGTGTTCTCGCCAATGCCCCAGACTGGGCATCCTGCTCCCTGGGGTCTGCTGCTGCTTATGACTGGCTTGCTTTGCCCTTCTGACTTCGCAGCACAAGATTATCTACCAAGACCGGACGCATGTCTTAGTCTTGCTAGGAAGCAGCTGTGGGTCAGCAGCTCGGTCCCTTCGGGCTCAGCAGGACAGGCTGGGTGCCACATGGCAGGTCCGGCCCCTCACAGCCTGCTGACTTAGCCCACGGGGGCAGCTGGGCCTGGCACAGTGTCAGGAAATACACCTGTGTGTGTGTGTGTGTGTCTGTGTGTGCGCACGTGCAGACATGTATCTGTAGGCTCACCCGACGTGCACATGGAGACAGCGCCCTCAGTTTTAACAAAGTCAGGAAATGCTCTTAGTCACCGGTTCGAGATGGTGTGACTCAGCAAACACAGCACCCCTGCCTGAATCCAAGGGACCGGATGTACTAATCTTAATATGACTGAATGATTAAATTGTATATGTGACGTGTATGCCAACAAAACTATTTTTTTTAATTCCTGCCTGCATGGAATTCATAAAAGTGAGAAAATGGGGTTACATAAATAATGTAAGATGTCTGTTTGGCTCTAAAAGACAGTGTACTCCTCAAATATTTCATAAAACTAGACTTTGAGAGCACTCAGTCTTCCTCCTTTCTTTAGAAAAGTGGACTTAAAGTATCAACTAATCCAAAACCAGTTCATGCAAATGTTTTCACTGTAATCTTTTTTATGGTCTTATTTTAAAGGGTTTTGAGTGGTTTGCTGCTGTGAGGTGTAATGTCAAGGACTTCTCTCTCAGTAGCCACATGCACAACAGAATGGAACTTTGCCCTGTCTGGTGCATCCTCACGATCACTGCTGTGCATTGTCGCAGCTACTGTGTCCGTCCCTCTTGTTGAGGGTCTTCTCTTTGTAGACCTGCCCCTTTACCAAGTATGACATCCTTCTGCAGGGCTGGGCTCTCGTGATGTGTCCAAAGGACTTGAGGTAAAGTGGACATCCTGGTGTCTCAGGCGTGTTCTACGTGCCCTTTGTAAGACAGACTGGTTCATGTTTCTCGTAATCCATCGTCTTATTCAATGGTCTTTGCCAATACGATAATTCAAATACAACTATTTCTCTTTGGTCTTCCTACCTTACTATCCAGTTTCGTTTGCATGCTTAGCAACCGTTATTATTAAAGTTGCTTAGCAACATTATTCAGCATTCAGCTCCAATCAGCTTTTACAGCATGATGTTTTTAAATCCTGTGATGGGTATACTATTTCATCTTTTCAACAATGAACTCATCATTTCTTGGCTAACATAGCATAAGCTAATTTTACAGTTTTTACAAAACTGAAAGGTACAGTTCTTACAGCCCATAGTACTTGTCAAATAAACCCAACATTTCTGCCTGTTTCTGGATGTGAGAATTAAAGGATTTCCAAAACGAAAAACTTGTTAGACTGCAAAACTCTTGAGCGTCAACACGCATTTCTTGGTAAAATAAATTCTGAAATGTGGTTAGATGGAAATGTGACCTCTTCAAATCCTTCAAATTCAATAATTTTGCATGCATCTATCTATTGATATTAGGTGTTTTACCAAAAGAAATAGAGACCAAAGCAAAAATGCAAACACTCTTAAAACTGTTCACTGAAAAAACAATTTTATTTCCCAGAAAATTACGCCAATGGCTAGAAATTTTAAAGATTTTTTTGTGAATAATAACTTTAATAAATTTTTTATTTAAATATACTTGTCAAATTGTTAAGCAACTTAGAATTCCATTTAAGAAGTATTTTAAGAAGTGTCCTTCAGCTTAAAACTTTAATCTTTATCTGCTACATAAGTTATTCATTAAAACTCTCCAAGGGGCAAAGCGTATGTGAAATGCCACTCCAGGCTAGTTTTAGTGGTTAACAGGATGTGGGGGAGCCGAGTAAAGGAAAGAGATGGCTGACTCAGTAAGAAGCCAACCACAGTGTTACCAACCAAGAAAGAGGCAGTGTTAAGTATTCTCAACACATCTTTGGGATATGTCTGTCTCCATCTGTAATTATGCTGTAATTAAACTCTCTCCAGATAAGAACATTATAAAGCAATTTTCTTATTTTCTATCTGGAAACACTTATTCTTCAGAAAGACTACCTCTGGAAAACAAACCAGTTAAATCAAGTCCCTTTCTGAGATGAAGCTGATAGGTCTCAAATCCAGTCTTGTAGGGACAAAGCAAGCATCAGGAAATATGGCTGTCATCTTCTTAGTGAAATCTTCTGAGGGTCTGACAGCACAAGTCCATCAGTGAGTTCCTAGTAGACTATTATGGGATCAGACTCCACTATGGCAAAAGTAAAGGACATTGGCAAATCTGGGTCACTTTGCAATTTTCAAGATGCCTTTAAGATCTCCCTTGTGGCTGAGGGAGGCACTGCTGGGTGCCGGCACTATAGTCTGTGACCCTTCTCCTATCTCAGTAGCAACAAGGCAGATGAGTTGGAGTTCTGGTAAGCCCACACAGTTGACTTCATGTCAACTCTTACTCTCCATAGAGATCCAGATAAACCAAGAATGCTATGTAAACTTGGGTAGCGTCTTCTGTATCTAATTCCATCATCTCTAAATACTTAGGATGGCTGCCCATCCAGGTGTCCTCCGGAGCCCACAAGTAGCAGCCTCCGCTGCAGCCACGTCCTGCGCCCAAGCCCAGGCCACTGCAGCCCAGGGTCCTAAAGTATTATTTTTAAAAAGTCAAAAAGTACAATCATAAAGACCACTTCCCTTTTCCAGGGAAGACCTCACCTCAGCTGGGGACTTCTAATTTGGGGAAAATGAAAGAGGACTGAATATCCCAGTCCATGTGATACTACTGTACAGTCACCCTAATTGGATGGTCACCCCTACCTTTTTAATTAGTGCACTAATGGACTAATTAGTGCACTAATTGACAATATGCATTTTTATTGAGTTGTTTTTCCATCAAGTCCTATATGATAGGCTATTGGAATGTTGCATTTTTAAATTCTTAAAATGTACAATAGGCCATATCTGAAAGATCTGATTTGGTAAACTCACTAAATGAAATGGACTTTATTTTAAACAAATGTGTTGCAAATTAGAGGAACTGATACACGAATCATTTGGACTAAAACTGCAATGTCCTTGTGAGCCATGAAGAAGAGGACTGCGACCCCAAGGTCGTGACTTGGAAAGTCACTGGACCTAGCTCAAACACTTTGCTCTTGAGGTTGCTCAATAACGGGCAAATTAAGCCTATCATATATCTGCCACTCTCATAGTTTATTAGCTTGGTGTGACAGGTCTTAGTTCTATAGACCTATTTCTGTCTTAGTAAATGAGTGTCACTGAATTTTGTGCCCTGTATCTAACCCTCATTGTTTTCTTAAACAGGATCCAGTCACTTAAGTTTAACATGTTTAAGTGAACATCCCATGTGTTTTAGTCTAAAACTTGCTCTTATATACAAATATTCCTCAATAGTATTTCAAATTCTGTATCCTTAGCTACTTTGATGAAACTATTAGTAGAATTACCAAAGACCCCATGGAGGTTACTTCCATCATCTCTCGAAAAGCTGATACTGGTGCCACTAACGTGGAACAGGAGTATACATAAGACCTGATGCCAAGGGCTTAAGTGAAGAGCAAATGCTTTGAAAATGATGAGGGCAATGAATATACAGATGTGCTTTACATAATTGATGTGTGTATGGAATGTGATAAGAGTTGTATGAACCCCTAATAAAACGGTTTAAAACAAATAAATAAATATATGGATTTTTAGCTCCCATTTAACTGTAAGGCCTAAGCCAAGAACAATTACTTATGATATAGCCCAGCCCAACTCTTTCTTTCATAAAGGGTTCACTGAAAATAAGAGTGCTTAAGTTAGATAATGTCTAGATATCAGAAAGAATAATATCTGGGGTTTTAAAAGCTAGTCTTAAAACAAGCAGCCATCTAAGTGAGATGTCAGCTCAATAAATCTACAAGGATGAAGCACATCTGCTGTGTGATACAAGGATCAGGGAAGGGAATTATATGAGAGCTTAAATTTTGGGCACCTGGTTTACAGAAGGAGATAGAGAGTAAAAGCCCAAAATCCCTTGGATCACTGTCTAGTGACGTGAATAGCCTTATCCTCAGATGAAGCACATTGAAAACTGGATTAATGCAGATGTAGCTATGTTAACATTAAACATGTATCATTCACTTTCCCTTTTGATCCATTCTTAATTTATTCTGGTTTATATAATTTTCTGCTATCTTTAAGATTGAGGTTTTTCTGTTTTATTTTGCTGTAGTTGTGGAGGATTTTCTTTCCATGACTTTCTCTCTGTGAAACCCAGGATAGGTCAATCTATGGACAGTAACTAGATGGGTAGCTTCTAAGGGCTACAGCAGGGGAGGTTGGGCTGAAATGGGGAGCTAACAACAATGAGTACAGAAATGATGAAGAGGTTCTAATATTGATTGTGGTGATGACTGCACAACCCTTTTGAATATATTTAAATCATTGAATTTTATGATACATGAATTATGTGTCAATAAAACTGTTATAATTTTTCATTTAAAAGTGAAAATCCAGAAGTAACTATTATCCTCATCCCATACACAAGTATGTTCCTACATTGCATATTGAGTCAGTGCATGAACTAATGTGAATAAACTTAAATTGGGGGAAGGAATGTTAAAAGGGAGCTGTTGTTATTGTCATTTAAATTGGTTCTGACTCATACTGACCCTACATACAACAAAACTGTCCAATCCTGCACCATTCTGACAACTGTTCCCATGTGTGAGTCCATTATTGCAGCCGTTATGTTAATCCAACTTGCTGGGAGTCTTCCTCTTTTTTTTCACAGATCCTCTGTTTTACCAAACACAATGCCCTTGTCCAGGGACTACACCATATAGATAACATATCCAAAATAAAAAAGACAAAGTTTCACCATCTGTGTCAGTCCAGATTAACTAGAGAAACAAATTCATAGACACTCATACGTGTATAAGAAAGAACTTTATATAAAAGAGCAACTGTACATTAAGAAAACATCCGATCCCAGTCCAGATCAAGTTCATAAGTCCAATATTAGCCCACATGTCTGATACCATTCTATAACTTCCTCTTCAGACTCATTCAACACATGCAATGATGCTGAATGCAAGAATATCACATGCCAGTGAGTAGAAAGTCTTGTGGATCCAGTGGTGGTGGAAGCATCTCAGCGCTGGCATGGGTCTTCACATGGCTCCTCAAGCTTCAGGGCTCTGGCCCCATCAGTGTAGCTCCGTGTGGCTTGTCAACAGGAATATCTTGCAGGGAAAGTGTGGATCCTACCTCCAGGGAGGAAGACGGGTTCCCAGACTCCTCAAGAGAAAGCTATGCCCACACAGAGGCCTCAATAGCTATGACCTGATTGGCAGGTTAGACTCCACGCCGTCTCTCAAGTTGACAGGAGATTATGTAACTCTGACACTTTCCTTGCTTTTCTCACAACCATTTTATTGAGAGTTAATACAGTTATATCATTTAATAGGTCAATAACATCAAGCAGTACTGCACAAGAGTTGTCACAATCAATTTCAAAACATTCTCTTACTTCTTGAATTCCTTGACATCAGCTTCCTTTTACTGTGCCCACACCACCACCACCACTACTGTACCCCCAGAAACCCTTGTTTCTATTTGTTGTCCTACAGATTCATCAATCCTGGGCTTCATATACTGAAAAACAGAAAAACATATAACAAAAATTCAAGAGGATGACCCCAATGACATAACACAGCAGAGATAAACCACAAGATGAACAAACAACACACACAGAAAATATTTAAAACCAGATCAGGTCTAAGGTGCATCAGAGCCCCAGGGGATCAACTGACAAGGTTTTAACTGTTCAAAGCAGGTTTATCTTTCTGATCTTCTGTAGTCATTTCTCCAATGCAGTTTGTGGCGTAACCAGTTTCTTCCCATCCCTCTATTATGGGTAGGAGAAAATCACCTGAGGCTTACTTCCTGTGCAGTTCCCACAAATATATCTTGGGCTCCCACGGTCATCCAGAACCTTCTGCAAACTGGATTCTTACAGTTTAGGCTCTGGTATTATTCCCGCCTTCAATTTCTGATTATATGATTTACATTCCTTTGGTGACTGAAGTTCGTATGTTTCTCCCATGTGGACATAGTTGATATCTCACTTAGATGGCTGCTTTGGAGACAAGACTTTAAGACTCCAGACACTATTTTATCTGATAGCCAGGTAGCATCTAATTTTTGCACCACTCCCATATCTTCTGTGTTCCCTTCCTGAGGGTGAGTATCCAGCAGGGTCATGATGTAAGAACTAATTGTTTTTAAATTAGAGCAAGGATTTAGTGGGAGCCCATAACCCATTCCTCATCCTTACTTCTAAGAATAAATTTTGTTCAACTTCTTATTACCCATGGTATATTCAGTATTCTGCACTAACACCGTAATTCAGTGCATCAATCCATCTCTTTTCCCTGAATTCTTTGTCCAACTTTCTCATGCAATAATGCAACTGAAAATACCATGGCTTAGGTCAGGTACATCTTAGTCTTCAAAGTGTCATATTTACTTCTGATTACTTTACAGAAAACCTACACACACACACACACACACACACACACACACACACACACACACAAAGCTCAAATCTGCTGCTTCCAAGGGTTTTGACTGTGGATTTGAGAAAAACTAAACTAAATCTGACCAGTTCAATATCTATCAGGATGTTACTTATTAGCTCAGTGGTGAGGATTTTTGTTTTATTTGTACTGAAATATAATCCACACTGAAAGCTCTAGTCTTCATGCTTCACAGTAAGTACTTTGAATCCTTCTTTCAACAAGCACCATTAAGTCATTTTCATATTGCAAGTGGTCCCGGAGTCTTCCTCAATCCTGATGCCACATTCTTCTTCAAATATTTCAGCTTCTCAAATTATTAGCTTAGCATACACACTGGAAAACTGTGGGGAAAGAACACAGCCCGGAGGCACACCTTCCCTAATTTCTACCACACGGTCATGCTGGAGTGAAATTTCCTACTATTGCTCTTTTACCCACGTTGCTATAGCTCCCACAAACTAATTAGGTGGGACTATGCAAATAGGGTGTGTGGATCACTAAAAGAGGGAACAGCCCAATTTTTGTTACCATCGTCCTGGCTATAAGAATGAGCCAGCTGTAAAGCAGCAGCAGCATGGGACCTTTTAGAGGAGTATGCCCAAGAACTCTCTCTCAAGTGGTGGAATACATCGAGACCAGATGCACCAGACACTGTGGAGCAGACACTCAGAGGACAATGCCAAGACTGTGGATACTTCTCCTCAATGTGGCCTGAGACCATGGAACTGTGAGGCAGAGAACCAGGCACGCTGGCTTTCTGACCCATGGAGGCAAAGGCAACGGGACCATATGACAAAGACTCAAGACTGGGGAGACTGCTGACAGGGGCGCTGTTACTGTGAGCCAATGACTGCATCCTTACTCTTTGCTGATCCTGACTTATAGCAACCCTGTACTTTCCCTAATAATCCCCCATAATCTTGACTATTCACTATCAGTTTTGTGTGGTCACTGCAGTGAATTATGAAGCCCAGCGCAGAAGCAGAGTGCTGGGGGAGGTTCATGTCAGGACACATAGAGGACGGGATATGAAGCACATCTGACTCCTGCCTGGTGGCAATAAAGAAGCCCGAGGAGGTCAGATAGGTTCCCCTCTCTTGCTGTTCGTTGCAACAATATCCCCTTTTTCTGCTTGAACACCTGCCTCTGTCAAGTTCCACACTGAGCATAACCAAATGGTCTGGACTTCCCATTACTCACAGGTTCCCATAATTCATTATCAATCCACACAGTTGAATGCCTTCGCATAGACAATAAAATACAGGTAAATATCTTTCTGATATACTCGGATTTCAACCAAGACCCATCTAAGATCTGCAGTATTTCTCATTTCATATCCTCTTCTGGATATATTTCCCTTGAGTGTGATGTTACTGATACTATACAATAATTTCCCATTGCTTCGGATAACCTTTCTTTGGAGTGGGCACAAATATGGATCTCTTCTCATTAGTTGTCCAGGTAATGTTCTTCCACAATTCTTAGCATACATACATGAGCACTCCCAGCATTGCATCTGTTAATTAAGTACTTCTATTGACACATTGTCCATCCCTGACGTCTTGGTTTCTTCAATTCCTTCAGTGCAAACTGAACTATTTCCATTCATAATACTGGCTATTGATTGTACACTAACTGAAAGGGAGTCTGTGGTCGATCACTAATATAATTAAAGGAATTACTTTTTTTAGTTTGCTTTAGTCATCCCAGCTTTAATGCTGTTATTTTTTAACAAGGCAGTGGGGCTCAATTCAAGCTTATTGAATTTCGTAGAGATTTTTAAATTTTACAAAAGCCCAGGTCTGTTCGAATTTGTGAATTTTTGTTCCAATTTTTGAACCATTTTCCTATTTAGGGTGTACATTTTTCTCAATGCATAGAAATTCTTTAGTTATTCTTTATTATTATTTTGGCCATTGTATGTGTGGCAACTGTCTCATCACACTATGAGGCTTGTATTTTTCACTCTTTACTACTTTCGATGAAGTTATGTTGTCATAAGAAATTCATTTTTAACCAATAGAAAGGTCTGAGGGGCCGGCCCCAATCCCAACTATGTGGACAGTCTCCCCTCCCCTCAGAAGAATTCACTTCAGAAGACAGCACTGTAGCTACAGGTCAAAGAGAGGGACATGTCTGGTCAAAGCACACAGGAGCAAATGAAGGAGGAGGAAGAGAGAGTAGAACACATCTTGGCCCACCAAGCCCTAAAGATGATATTCCCACTCAGAGCAGCCAAAGCACAGAGAGTACCACAGGGCCAGCCCCACTATGAGACATGATGTCCCTCACTGACCCATAGCACTATGGGGGACAGCACTGGAGACAGTGTGGGAATTACACCCGATCTGACCCTACCACCCTGAGAGGAAACACTAAGGCTGTACAACAGAACAGCAAGGGCAGAGCAGCAAAGTCCCCAGGGAATACCAAAAGTAGACTTTGGGGTCAGGATGTAGCTAGCACCCCATCAGACTTGACCAGAAAACACTCCCAAAGGTCAACAAACAGACCTTGAACGATTTACAGGCGTTTGTGTGTATCGTTGGTTTGTTGTTGCTTTGTTTTCTTTGGTTGGTTTGTTGTGCTTTGTCTTTTTTGTGAATATTATTATCTCTGCAGGTCTACCTAGATAAGATAGGCAAAATAAACAATCTGGAAAGAAAACAACGGATGATGGTTCAAGGGGACATGGGAGAGAGAGAGGCAGGGGAAAGGAAGTGGGTGTTAACAAACCCAGAGACAAGGGAACAACAAGTGATCCAAAATTGTTGGTAAGGAGGGTGTAGGGCTTGATCAAGGGCAATGAAACTGAGAGGAATTACTGAAACCCAAATGAAGGCTGAACATGATAGTGGGACAAGAGGAAAGTAAAAGTGAATAGAAGGAACTAGGAGGCAAAGGACATTTCTAGAGGTCTAAATACAGGGATGTACATACGTAAATACATGTATATATGATGATGGGGAAATAGATCTATAAGAATATTTTAATAGGTTTAGTATTAAGGTAGCAGATGGACATTGGGTCTCTACTCAAATACTCCCTCAATGCAAGAACACTTTGTTCTATTACATTGGCATTCCATCATGCTCTCCTTCCTGACATGATCTCCAAAGACAAAGTGATCTCCAAAGCAAATGTGGTGAAGAAAGCTGATGGTGCCCAGCTATCAAAAGATATAGCATCTGGGGTCTTAAAGGCTTGAAGATAAACAAGCGGCCAAATAGCTCAGAAACAACAAAGCCCACATGGAAGAAGCACACCAGCATGTGTGATCATGAGGTGTCAATAGGATTGGGTATCAGACATCAAAGAACAAAAAATCATACTGTGAATGAGGGGGAATGTGGAGTGGAGACCCAAAGCCCATCTTTAGGCAACTGGACATCCCCTTACAGAAGGGTCGTGGGGAAGAGATGAGCCATTTAGGGTGCAGGATAGCACTAATGAAACATACAACTTTCATCTAGTTCTTTAATGCTTCCTCCCCCCCACCCCACTATCATCCCAATTTTACCTTACAAATCCAGCTAGACCAGAGGATGTACACTGGTACAGATAAGAGCTGGAAACACAGGGAATACAGAACAGATAAACCCCTCAGGACCAATAATGAAAGTAAAGATACCAGGAGGAGAAGGGGAAGGTGGGGGAGAAAGGGGAAACTGATCACAATGATCTACATATAACCTCCTTCCTGGGGAATGGACAGCAGAAAAGAGAGTGAAGGGGGGCATCGGTCAGTATAAGACATGACAAAATAATAATAATTTATAAATTATCAAGGGTTCATGAGGGAGGGAGGGCAGAAAAATGAGGAGCTGATACCAAGAGCTCATGTAGAAAGAAAATGTTTTGAGAATGATGGCAACAAATGTACAAATGTGCTTGACACGATGGATGGATAGATGGATGGATGGATGGATGGATGGATGGATGGATGGATGAAGATAAGAGTTGTATGAGCCCCAAATAAAATGATTTTTAAAATCCATTTTCTTTAATTACAGCATTTTATTTACTGTGAATTTTCCTAAATGTGCAACCATATTGCATTATTTAAGAAATATTAAATTATTTAAGTAATCTTCTCCTAGCTAATATTTTCAAAATATACTTGATATTACTTCCTAAAAATACTATGGTTTTATTTTTACATTTTTACCTTTATAGAAACCCACAACTAATTCTAGTGGCCAGAATTTTTTGTTGTTTGACCCTTTATTCATGTTCATCCATTTATTGAAAACCCATCCTTTTCCTACTGTGATACAGTCTGCTATGGTCATAAATCAAATGCCCATGTGATAAACTGCTAAACTATCTTCATAATTGTTTTGATATGTGGTATGTTAAGTCTTACCATATTGTCTTCTTAAAAGAGCCTTTGTTTCCATATAAATTTTAAATATACTTGCCAAATAACAAGAAAAATATTTGACATCTAGATGGAAATTCTGTTGAAATCATAGATCACATGGAGATAATTAACATATTTATATTGAATCTATTTAATCATAAATATGATATGTGGACTATCACATGGAGCATAGACTGTCATCTCTTTAAAAGTATTCTTTCTTTAGCTTCTGTAAATAAAATCCTATCATTTTCTCTAGGGTTTTGAACGTCTTTTGTTAAGTTGGTTTCTAAGTACTTAATATTTATTGATTCAACCTCAATGGTACTTTTATAAATCTTCGTGTTTCATTGCTAGAATGTAGAAATGCAATTTATTTTTTGTATGGTAGTTTTTGTGTAAAGAAAATTTATTAAATTCTTTTATATGCTAATGATTTGTAATAAATTTCCTTAATGTACAATCTTATTATCTGAGAATCAAAGTGTTTATTTTGTTTTTGCTTTTAAAGATAGTGACAGACATCACTGTATTTTCCCAGTCTCGAATCAGCAGCTTTTAATAGTTCATCATATTTGTAACAGATGGTTCAGAGAACCATAATTAGATTGATAAAGTGTCCTTTATACCTTGTTAAGAACATTTTATCATGAATGCATATTGAATGTTTGGCAACTGCTTTTCCCACATCTAATAAGATAATCATGACTGATGCTCCTTAAATTTGATAATATGGTGATTCATAGTGATTAATTTTCTAATGTAAAATCAAATTTAAATTACTGTCATAAGCCTGCATAGGTCATATTGCTGGATTTTACTTTATAATTTTCTATCTACTAATCTTTTATTTCTTAACTTTTTATTGTGATTTGGGTAAAAGTTTTCTATTTGACAATTCATACTCATTTTGAGTCACGTCCATGTCACTGTCCTTCTCTGTAGGGTTATGTAATCCATTACAATGGTCACATAGAACACAAAGACCATACTCACCATTCTGCAACAGGCTACAATTTGGGATCAGGATCAACTTGGGGTAACAAGGTCTGAGCATATACCCCAAATAAAACAAAACAAAAACAGAATACCAAAAAAAGCTTTTTTCATTTGTTTTTTTTGTTTTACAAATAAAAACAGAATACAAAAAAACAGCTTTTGCAGTCCACATTTTTCCCTGCTAGGTAAACAATGAGCACCTCACTCTGAATCAGTGCACTACATGGTGTCGCCTGAGAAGGTTCTCTTTGGTCACAGTAAATGTTTTTGTAAAAGCAGTTTCACTCGAACCTTGTTATTTGTGACGGCCAATTTAAGAGAACAGTGTCAGACTGTAAAATTTTATTTCCTGCTCCGGAAAAGTGCCACAGAAACTGTTGTGGTGTTGAACACAGCTTACAAGGACAGCACTATGAGGAAAACTCAAGTGTATGAGTGGTTTTCTCGTTTCAAAAAAGGTGAAATGTCAATTGATGACAACCCTCCCTCTGACCTCCATCAACTTCCCAAATGGATGAAAATGTTGACTGGCAGTGCATTTGGAGTTCAATCCACCAGGTCAGACTGTTAACCAAGCTTTCTATTTAGAGCAGTGGTTCTCAACCTTCCTACTGCCGCGATCCGTTAATACAGTTCCTCCTATTGTGGTGACCCCCCAACCATAAAATTATTTTTGTTGCTATTTCATAGCTGTAATTTTGCTACTTTTATGAATCAGGTGACCCCTGTGAAAGGGTTGTTCAACCCCCAAAGGGGTGGCTGCCCACAGGTTGAGAACCGCTGATTTAGAGATTCTGAAAAGATTGCAAACAGTATGTGACAAAATGGCCTGACTTGGGGCAATCAGAGGACTGGTTTTCCCACCATAACTATGCGCCTGCTCATGCAGCCATCTCAGTGCACCAGTTTTTGGCAAAAACAGCATGCCTCTCTTGTCCCACACACCTTACTCACCTGACCTCACTCAGTGTGACTTCTTCTTGTTTCTGTAAAATGAAGAGGGGCATGAAAAGACAGTGATTTGACAATGTGTAAGAGATGAAGAAAAAGTAAGGGAGATGCTGTCAGCCATCCAAACAGATAACGTTGAAAATGCTTCCAAGAATGGACAGATTTGACAAATCTATTAAGTGTAATGGAGAGTACTTTGAAGGTGATTAGGTTGTTTTGTTAGATAGATAGATAGATAGATAGATAGATAGATAGATAGATAGATAGATAGATAGATAGATAGATAGATAGATAGATTAGATAGATAGATAGATAGATAGATAGATAGATAGATAGATAGATAGATAGATAGATAGATAGATAAAAGTTAAATTAAAATACATAGCTTTGGAAAAAATTCCAGGTTTCTTTTATGTACCCGCTTATACAAGTCAGAAGACAGAATACAATTCTTTAATCAGGGCAGCTTCCAACAAAGACAACTACCAGCATCTTCTCAGCTATGCCCACAGGCAGGTCCTTCGCTGGGGCCCGCCATAGGTCGGCTCCTCTTGGGCCTGGCTGGTGCCTTGATTTGGCAAGTGTTCCAGCTCGTTTGGCTTCATCAACAAGTGCCCCATTCTACCAGCAAGGCTCCTTCCCAAAGGCACTCAGCTCTCTTGCTCCAGGGGTCAGCAAGCCCACAGCAGACATCTCAAGTTTGTCTCCTGACCTGTTGTCTTACACCATCTCATTTTACAGCTCTGCCTCCTGGAGCTAGGAGGCTCTCAGTACAGGGACCTGGGTCCAAAGGACACACTTCACTCTAGATTCCTTTTGTTGGCAGCGAGGCTGCCCTCAATCTGTGATTGCCCCTCTTATCAGCCTACCTCTCCACCAAGCCTCTGAACTGGCCAACCCCCTTTAGGAGACCACAGTCACTTAATTTGCATATTACTAGACCAGTTCTTACAAGGGTTTTACCCAATCTATTTTCATAGCAGATTAATCAATTACCTACAGAATTGTGGTCTAAAAAAATAATCTTGAAAGAACTATAAATCCAGGACCAGAATTTGCTGTATCAGAGAATTCTATTACACTGCACCTGTCCATTTTCAAATCATAGATTCCCATCAGCTTGCTCCTACCCTGAAGGGGTTATCCTTAGGGTTCTGGCTTTATGGGAAAGGTATCTCTCTTGACTGTCCACCTCAGGTTAGCCCAGTGTTTTCTCTTCTGTGATCCAAAGAGCCATCGAAACCAAAGCAGACCTCCACACCCAAGCAAAAGTGCTTCGACCTGCTTTCAACCTCACTACCCAGGTTCGCTTAGTTATTAGCCTTCATCATTTGGGATACTGACAGTTCATGATTCTCATAACTGCTTTAATATTCTATCTATATTTTTCGGTTGTAAGTATGAAAACTACCCAGATGAAAATATTCTGAAATGTTCACATTACCGAAAAAGGAAAATTATCTTTGTAAAAATACAACATATTTCATAGCATCCTTTTCTTATTTGGCAATGCCAGGAAAGTTCTCATATCATTAAAAATCCTTTGTAAGTCTACATGTCAACTGTTTGATTTTACATGTGATTTTACACAGCTCAGTTAGCCTTTCTGATATTAAGGTGCTTCTTGCTCTTTAGAACTTTTCACTACCTTAAATAACATTTGCTAATAATACATGAAAACCTTTGTCCATGTTTTTCTTTTTGTCTTTGTTAGGATGGAATCTGAAATGGAATATTAGGTTCAAAAGTTATAATCATTCTTAAACTTTTTAACATTTGTCAATTTATTCTCTAAAAGCAGTTTCATAGTCCGTCCTCCCCCCTCTCCTTCCCCTCCCCACACACACCCTTTCCCACCATCCACCTCTACCACAAATGGTAAGAGTCAATTATGTATTCTCTAGTCTAATACCACTGCTGCGATTCTTTTTGGAAAGCCATGCCACAAGACTAGCAAGACCTGAGGAATTGGGAACAAGTTACATTAGTGATGAGAGGAACTGCAGTGCTACATTACAAACAGCATGAGTACTGGGAGGCGTAGAGAGCTGTGGTCATTTTTCAGTCTCTTCTTGGAGTTGTCACAACTGCGGAACAATGTGAAGAGAATCTCTAGGGAAATGGTGAAATATAGGGTGAGTTACAGAACTCTGGATGGTTGAATATATGTTCAAAGTTTTTATTCAACAAGCGGAGTCAGAAAAGTTAGATTTAAAATATCACTTGAAAAGGTCAACTGAAATTTCAAACACGAATCTAAAGTTTATAAATTAGATTTAGATTGATAGCATAGCTTTAAGAGGCTGGCTAACATTTGAAGCAACGGGTGTGTAAAGTGAGAATGCAAAGATAGACTTCCTGAGAACACTATTTTTTTAAAGCTTGAAGAAAAATTATGACCTAATAGGAGTCTGACAGTAAAAAAAAAAAACCCACCACCACCAAGAAGTGGGTTTTTTAAAGTAGTAGAAAACAATGATATAAAGTCTCACAAGAGAATTTATTAATCTTAGACTGATTGATACTCTATTGTTTATGGCAAATAATTTGCTATCTTAGTGAAAGCAGGTAAGGTGAGAGAAAACAAACGAAGCCCACTGTTGCCCAGATGATTCTGACACACAGCAAACCTTTACACCGGACAACTGCCTGGGGGTTTCCAAGGCTAGACAGATTGTTAAGGACACAGCCTGCCAGCTTTTTCCTGTAGAGGGTGGTGGGTTTGAACGACCCGCTACTGGGTTAGCAGTCAAGTCTTTTAACTATTGTGCCACCAGAGCTCTGGCGAAAGGAAAAGGAGACCGTATCTTGAGGCTATTACTAATGCGGGTTGAAGTGAAGGATCGCAAAGGTTGACTTGAACGACCAGGGCAAACTGGGATAAAAATAAAGGCAGTAGAAGAACGACACTGAACAGTGGCAAAAAAACAAAAAGTGTGATTGAGTTCACTGTTAAATGCTTGCTGACATTTCTATTTGTTTCCTCAAACTTTGGCTACACATCCTTAGAGTTTCAGTGAGGTGAAGTGAAATTAGCTACATACAGCTCGCCTATCCATCTCTCCATTACTCCACCCAAATGATTGAGTGGGACCATGCAGGTAAGGTGTAGAGGCCTCTCATTCAAGGATTGGTCACTTTTGCCACTCCTCTGGGTAGGGTATGAGAGCCAGCTTAGAAGCAGAAAGAGATTCTTGTGACCTCCAAGAAAGAAGAGCCGGCAGTGGAGCACTTGTGAGATCCCTGCCTGAAGCAGCAGTCACACTGACACAGGGCAGAGGAGCCATGCCACCGAGTCCATAGGCCAGGGCAGAGCAGTCGGCTGAAAGTATGGGACAGTGAGGCAGGTCAGCAGGCGCACCACCCAGCCCATGGAGTCAGCCAAGGAACTATGTAGCTGAGAGCTGAGGACCAGAGAGACTTGGCTATTAAGAGGTGCTGCTCTGGGCTGATGACTATATCCTTACTGTTTGCCAATCCTGGCTTGTGGTAATAACCTGTTAACTTCCCTAACAAGCCCTTGCAATCTTAGGTATTCTCTGTGAGTTCTGTGTTGCCATTGCAACAGAGTATTGGACCCATCACAGGAGTTTGATGAGGGGAACAGCTGGTGTCAGAACAAGGTAAAGAAAGACGGAGGGTGGAGACATGTCCGACTTCCGCCTTGTGGCAGTTGGCTGGTGCAAAGTTGGTTTCTCCTTCTCCTTTGTGACTCCTATGTGGCCACCATGGTATTTTCACACTCAATTATTTTCTACAGCACCCTCAGAAAGCCTTTAATTAAATTATTTCTAAACAACGTAAGTGTTTACACCCTAACAACTTAGCTCTCATTGGGCAATGTACAACTTCTCAAACTTTGGAATCAGATTAGATAGCACCTTCATTTTGCTATTAATTTTTGCATGAAAATTTGCCTTTTATTAAAGCAACTGCTAAAAAATCAGATTTATAAAATCTATCATTGGAAAGAATGTAGCTATATTGAATCGATGAACTATTTCAAGCTAGTAACTCGCTGTGTCTGACAAATATGCTGTGATTTCCATGAAAAATTAAAAATATCCTGCAGTAAACCTGTTAATTCTCAGTCGTACTCTGGGGCATCTCAGTTCAGTCTGGAAACCACAGCCCTGGCCCCTATTCCGGCTTCAAATTACTCATCACCTACCAAGTTTACTTATGTACTTTCAGCGTCGGCATGCAAACTGCAAGGCTGAAACCTACCAGGGGCTCTGCAGAAGAAAGTTGAGGCTGACTGTTCCCATACCAATTTCCAGGATTACAGAAACCCTATGGCGGTCACAGGAGTCAGAACCAACTTTATGGCAGTGGTTAGGGGCTGTGAGTTCCTGGGGGTGGGGTGGGGTTGTCTTTGAACATTGCTGTAGCCTCGGTTTCCAGAATTCCTGGCAGATGGAAGGTTCTGGGTAGGTATTTGTTGAAAAAACGACTAGATGCCATAGAAAATAAGGCACTGGCCAATATTATGGCAGGATGAAAGCATGGGATGTCCCAATTCATAATTTCACACATGGGACAGTTGTAAATAAAATAATTCTGATATAGCCAGGTCTATAGGTGATTAAATGAGTATAAGTAGATGTTGTCAAAGAATTACTAGGCTAAGTCAACCGTGTGGAAACTGAGGTCCCCAAATGACTAGACTTGAGATGGAAATATGTGAGCCAGGTGACAAACAGCAGGGACATATAACCCAAAGGAAAGAGAGATCCTAAGGGAGGGTCACCGAGTAAGGATTTGGACGGGACAAAAGGGGATCTTAAGTCACAGTGAATGTGTAATAGAATCCACAACTCCTATTTCCCAAACCCAGGGGAAGAAAGAAGTGCCCTCACAGATGTTAGAATTCTGTTAGGCAGGAAGATAAAGGATAGTATTATACAGTGTTTAGAGATATAACGTATTTGTTCATAATGAAAGTTTCTGAATAAACAACGAGATTTTATACTTCTTGAGGACAGGGACTTTATCTTATTCACTATAATATAGAAAGCATTATTGATTGACAGACTACTTTCTGTGAGAAAAAAAGTCAACTTATCAACTGCTAGTTGGCTCAGAGAGGTCTGTAATAAAAGACTGACCGCTGGGCAACCAAACACAGAGAGACCGAGAGTCAGCAAAAGAGCAGACATAAATGCAGCTACGTCTGAAAAGTTCAGTCACTTCAAAACCTCAGAATAAACACCTTTAACGAAAGATGCAAATTATTTTAGCTCTTATATTTACAAAATTTCATAATGTAGGTTTCACGGTGTGAATGGGTTTACCATTTGTTTTCGTTTATCAACCAACTGAAGTGTTAGAAAATTTTATGAAGTGTTTTTATCTCTTCACCCATTAGGCAATAATTTTCATTTAAAGGGTCATGTAATATTACCATATACAGTATTAACGTACTACACTTTATGTAATCTATTATACAAATGGCAGTATAATTCTAAATCTTAGAGCTTCTCTTTAATATTTCACTGTGAATAAACATGAGTCAGGGAGCAGGAACTTCCAAAAGAAAAACAACACGTGTCACTAGAGTACAAATGATCTAACTTTCAGAAGGACAATGCAGGAGGAAAATAGCTCTGTTGGAAGTCCACATTTATCCTTATCATATGTTTACTGGATGGTGATACTGAAGTCAGGAGTCTGACAACAAGCAAATTGCAAGCAAATTTACACATGAACATTTTTCAGCAAAATTCCAGTAGTTTATCCATTTTAGAGCCGATCTTTCTTGTTTAGAGTACAGAATCAAATCACATCCAGAAAGTGATGTTGTAAAGTTTTATCTACTGGTGATTATGACAGAAAAAATTTATAACATCCAAAAATAAAAGGACATCTCATTAACAGTAGGCATTTTCAAAACTAAAATGCTTAAGAACTATATATTTCTCAATCCACTAATAGTTAAACAAAGGGGTCTGACCTTCAATATCTTTGTCAGACTTGACTCTACAGGTTAGCATTTTGGTTTTATAGAACTTGTAATACTAAATTGCCTATTGGGTTTAGTGGCTTCTTGCATCAGCTCCTGCAACTGTCCAATTTGTTCATCACGAAAGTCATTAAGTTTTTCTTCGGGGAGGGCAGTTCCAAAACTGGCTTTCTCAGTTGACTTCTGTCTGCTTTCATTAGCCTGTTGCCATAGCACTGTTGCATATGCCTAGTGGGGGAAAAGAAAAAAAATTATGTTTTTACTTAATATTAGAGGGCTTGAAGAACTCTAGTTCCAAATCACTCTTCTCCACCACTGAGCCTTCTTTCTGCATTTGGCAAGGAATGCACAAAGTGACACTTGACTATTCAGTGATACCTTGTATCTTACTTTCTAGCACTCTCAGAGCTTTAATAAAACGTTAACAATGTTTTCTACGTGGAGGGCCTGACGAGGGACCCACGGATGGGTTTCAGGAGCACAAATAAAGAATCCAAAACTGCATGTGGAAGTGTACTCACCAAGGCATGAATATACACCTGGCTCCACAGCTTTTACTGAAAATGACATACATCTTACAGGCTTGCAATGGGGGGCTCAGAATCATTAAGTTCATTTCTCTATCTTCAACTAAAAATTTAATTGAAACTACACAAAAGTAGAAGAAACTTTTAAAAACCTGAAAGCTTCCATATTTAACCACCACCCTGGCAGGGAAAACTCATGCTGTAATTGTTCTCGTACTTGCTCAGCATCTTCAGCAAAATATTCCACTGATATTGTCTGTTTAAGAACTAAATTCTCAAAAGACTCTCCCTCTAAAATTAACCTTTTAATCAGGAATGCGTACCAAGTTATTTCAGTCATGAATTGAACAATGATGTGCACCCTCTGGTTAAATGAATGAATTGGTTAACCCTGGGTAATGCTACCACTCAGTCTGGATCGAGATATTGAAATTGCTTATAATTGTTGGCCTACCTGTGTCATCATGCGAAGCTTCCATTGTAATTTCAGACATTCCAAATCTTTCACTTGTATTGAATACTTTCACTTTTAATAAATCACTTATTTCAGTAACAAAACATTACATACAACTTAAGCTATCTTTACTTCTAGGTTTCCTCAACCTTAACACTATTGACATGTTAGATAATTTGTATAATTCCTTAACTGGGGAGGTGGGGTGCCATTGTCCTTTCACTGTAAGATGTTAGCTGCATCCTGGCTTCTTCCCATTAAGTGCTGATAGCACTCCCACCCCATCTTGCAATCCAAAATGCTTTCAAACATTGCCAAAGGACCCCTGGAAGGATAATGTACCCCTGGTTGAGAACCACTAGCCTACAGAGGGATTTTCAAATATGTGTACAAGAAGCAATGTGCAAGAATATTTCCTGTGGACTTGCTTGATAAAGCAAAAAGTTATAAAAAATCTAATTGTGCTTCAATAAAAGAAAGGACAAATACACTAAGGTTTATTCAGACAATGAATTACACAGAATAGCAAATGGATTAAATGTCTATGTATCAAAAAGGACGACTCTCCAAAACAAATCGAATTTTAAAAGGTCCAGAGGAGTTAAGCTTCTGATGATGGTGAAGTAGACCAACCTTCCTGCATAGAGCACTATAAACTCTAGCGAAAAGGGAAGAAAAATAACAAACCCAAGGCACCAGAGGGCAACCAGAGTCAGGGGAAAATGATAGGAGCTGACAGTTTGAAGAAGAAAATAGTGTACAGTGAGAGTCACATTTTTACAGCTTTTTGTGTGAGGAAGACCCCAGTTGGTGTTGAGTGTGTCTCTGTAATATATCACTCACAGTGTCTAGGAAGAAATTCACAATGACAAGAAACATGAGACACAGAAAACTGTAATCCAGTCAAGAGAAAAGGCAACAGATAGAGAGCAACCCTGGGATGATTCGGGCATTAAAATAATCATTTCCAAGGCTGTAAATCCGTGTAGGAATAGAGAGCCTCATCTTTGAGTTTGAACCTCAGACCTTGTACTAAGCGGCCCCAAATCTAACCCACATCACCTTAAGACCCAGTTTACAATTTAGAGCTCAAAAATAAGAAGCTGAAATTTTAAAAAAGAAATACTCACTGAGTGGGCTTAATAGTGCAAGATAACGAAAGAAAATGTAAACTTAAAATGTCAATAGAAAGTAGTCAATCTTTAAAAAGACGTAAAAATGTCAATAGAAAGCAGTCAATCTTAAAAAAGACATAAAAGCAATTAATAAATAATCAGTGATCTGTAAGATATTTTTTTAAACTAACATTGTTATAGGAATTCCATAAAAAGGGAATGGTGCCTAACCCATCATGTCACTAGGTCCCCTTAAATCATAAAAATATCTCACTCTAATTTTCCACCTACTACAATGAGATAGTATGCAAAACTTTCTTATGAATTACAAAACCTAGATAGTAAATTCTCTTACAGTCACATGTTGTGACTGCTTTTGTTCACAATTTCCTAGGAAATGGCAGTAAATTTTCGGAATTTTTGAACATTCAATTACTTTTATTCCTTCAACATAAGTTCCTAAAGAGAATTACTATATCTACAAAAAAGAGCCCTTTCTCCCCAATTTTTTCAATTATTCTAAGATTCTATTTAGCAACATTGAAGCAACAAGTTTTAGCTTCCAGTATTTAAATTTACCCCAGAGAACTGCTATCTCTGAATATTTTTCTCCAGAGAACTGATTAAAACTCTTTTACCTCCTTGGGGAGCAAACAGCAAAAAACACCCCCTGCATGAAAACTGAGTTATTGGAATTACAATAACTAAATTCAAGGACACTTTGGGGATCTGACACACAGTTACCCAAATCATTAACAAGACCATTTTATATTAGAGAAAAAAAGAATTCATGCTGTCAACTTACTTTCTTGGTTCTCTCTGATCAGATTTTATGATTTTCAAGTCATTTGTGATAAATTGTTCATTTTAATGTACAAAATATCAAATAATAACGCAAGCTGTATTTAGCCCCAAACATTGATAAAATATATCACAGTGACTAATTCCATTATCCTTTCATTCCATTTTCCCACCAACTTTTTGAAGGCCACTCTTTGAAGAATAAGTAACAGTAATGTCACCAATAAATGTATTCTTAAATGACATATGTGGGGCTACCCCTGTACCCCTCACCCCCTAATGGTAAAAAGCTCTGGTGGGCAGAGCTTTCATGTCTGCACTCATTTTCCTCGCTGGGTGAGCATCAAGCAACTCGCTCTGAGTTACTGCACCCAGCTAGTGACATCGCCTGGGAAGGTTCTCTCTGGTTGCAGTGAAATTTTTTGTAAAAGCAGTTTTGCTGAAACCTCATTTTTGTGATGGCCAATTTAAGAGAACAGCATGTGGCCATGAAATTTTGTTTCCTGATTGGAGAAAATGCTGCAGAAATTGTTGTGATGTTGAACACAGTTTACAAGGGTAGTGCTATGGGGAAAACTCAAAGTGTATGATTCTCATTTCAAAAAAGGTGAAATGTCAATTAATGACAAACCTCGTTCTGCATGTCTGTCAACTTCCCAAACAGGAGGGTGGGAGGAAGGTAGGGAAAAGAGGGGAGGAAGGGGGAACAGATTACAATGATCGACACATAACCACACACATCTCCCTCCCAGGGGGATGAACAATAGAAACCATGGAGTGAGGGAGACAGGGGTCAGTGTATGATATGAAAATAATAATAATTTATCATTTGTCAAGGGGTCATGGGGGTGGAGAGGAGTTCATACGAAGGGCTCAATAGAAAGTAAATGTATAGAAAATGATGATAGCAACATATGAACCAATATACTTGATACAATTGATGTATGACTTATTATAAGAGCTGTAAGAGCCCCCAATAAAATCTTTTAATATATAAATAAAAGACCAAAATAACCAAGTGATAAATCCATTCAATAGAAAAAGAAGAGTCTCTTCAATAAATGGTGCTGGGAAAAATAGCACATGCAGAAAAATGAAACAAGATCCATGTCCCACACTACACACAAAAACAAATTCAAAATGGATTACGGACCTAAGTGTACAAACTAAAGACACAACATTCTTAGAGGAGAAAGCAGGGGAGACACTGCTTGGTCTAGCTTTCAACAATGGATTTCAAACATAACAGAAGCACAAACAGCAAAAGACAAAATAAATAAACAGGACATCATCAAAACTAAAATACATTTGATCTAAAAGACTTTATCAAACTTAGAAAAGATAAACTAAAGCTAGTTATATACAACCAATACCTGATAGGATTAGCAGAATATCTTCAGAAACCAGACATCTGACAAAAGCGTAACTGAAATGTAGGTAACTTTGGACAACTTCACGATAAAAAGACAACTGAGCAAAGGACTTTAATGGTCAGTTCCCGAAGAGGACAGTTAATGGTTACCAAATGTACAAAAAGACGCTTCGCATCATTTGCTATCAGAGAAATGCACATCAAAACCACCACGCGCTGCTATCAACTCCTTTAGGATGGCTAAGAACATAGCAAATGTTGGCAAGGATGAGGAGAAATTGAAACTCGTAGCTCTTGTGGCTGGAATGTAAAAATGGTGGAGCTGTTACAAAAAAACACATGGTAAGGCCTCAAAAAAACTACAAATAAACTATTGCATGACCCAGCAATTCCATTCCTAGGATTATACCCAAAAGACTTGAAACCAGACACTCAAAAAGAGCACACACATGTTCAATGCAACTCTATACACAACAGACAAATGGTAGAAATACCCTGAATATACAAAATATGAAGGATTACACAAAATGTGATGCATACACTCACAGATACTACAAAATTAGTAAGAGAAATAAAGTCTGGATACACACTATAGTATGGATAGAGCTTGAAAACATGAAAATACAAGAAAAGGCAAATTAGTATTAAGACCAAAATAGTGGTTAGTAGCGGTTACCGGGGCAGGAGAAAGGAGAGAAAAAAAATCACAGTGATCAAGAATACCATTGTATCGACTCTAATTGTTGTCAATAAGTTCTATACCAGTAAAAAAAAAGTTAAAACCGGCCAAAGCTATGTGATAGGTATATTTACAAAGACAAACACACCAGAGTAGCTGCTGAGGCTGCTTAATGACAGCCAAATACCTGATGAGAGTAAGCTCTTTGGTTTGAAGCTTTTTCTGACCGATTTCAGTGAATTTGCATAGCATATTGAGTGCCTCTGTTCTCCCGACGTCCTTCAACAGGGCCATCAGCTTAGTGACCATGGAAGACTTAACAACTGATCTTTATTCACCAGGAGCAACAAAGGAAGCAGAGTCAGATAAAGGAGGGGGAAATGGGACATGTGGCTAATTGCCTCCTGTGTTAGTCTGGGTTGACTAGAGAAACAAATTCATAGACACTCCTATGTGTATAAGACTTTTATATAAAAGAGCAATTGTATATTAAGAAAACATCCCAGTCCAGATCATGTCCATAAGTCCAATATTAGCCCATATGTCCTGTACCAGTCTTTAAATTCCTCTTCACACTCATAAACACATGCAATGATGCCGAGTGCAGGAAGATCACAGGACAGTGGGTGGAAAGTCTTGTGGATCCAGTGGTGATGGAAGCATCTTATGCTGGCGTGGGTCTCCACGTGGCTCCTCCAGCTTCAAGGCTCTGGCTGCCATCAGCATAGCTTCAGGTGGCTTGTTAACAGGAATGTGTTGCAGGGAGTGTGAGTGCGCTCTGCCTCCAGCGAGCTATTTATCTCCTTAGCGCCTCCGAATGAGGTCATCAAGCTGTGACCTGATTGACAGGCTAAACTCCACCCCTTCACTCAAGCCCCAAATTGACAAGAGATTATGTAACTACCACACCTCCATACACAACTGCCTTCTTTGCCAAGAGACAAAAAGAACTGGCTGGTGCCTATCATTACTGACTATTTTGATCAAATAATCTGCAGACGAATTCTGATTAAAACAGGGCAAAAGCAGAACAGAATTACAAATTCTCATGAACACCTCTAAGGAGTCATAGAGGGTGAATGAACACCTGAAACTATTGCCCTAAGATAATCTTTAATTCTTTAACCAAAAATATCCCCTGACATCTTAAACTCAAATAGCTTAGTGTAACTGGTTAAACATAATGCTGTGATCATTATACTCTTTTAAGGTCTAGGTGGTGGCAGAGTGGTTACACAGTGGGCTGCTAACCACCAAGTCAACAGTTCAAAACCATCAATGGCTCCTTGTTAGAAAGACAAGGCTTTCAACTCCTGTAAAGAGTACAGTCTTGGAAACCTACAGGGTCACTGAGTCAGAACCAACTCCAAGGCAGGGAGCTTGTAGTTGTTTATATGGAATCAAATTGACAGCAGGGGCTCAAAAGTCAGGAACGTCAGGGGTGAGTGAGCTGATGTTAAGGAAGGAAGACCAGCTCAGAAGAGGAGGGTGGGAATGGCTGCACACCTGGCCACTGGTGCGTACATGGAGAGTCTGCTGACTCGGCATCTATTTGCAACAAAACAAATGTAATTTAGAAGAAGGAATACACAGAGAGATGGGATTGGGTGGTAAATTTTTTTTCTTTTTAAAATTATTTTATTGGGGGCTTGTACAACTCTTATCACAATCCATACATACATCTATTGTGTCAAGCAGTTTCGTACATTTTTTTCCCTTATCGTTCTTAAAACATTTGCTTTCTACTTGAGCCCTTGGTATCAGCTCATCTTTCCCCTCCCTCCCCATTTCCCCCTCCCCACTAACCCTTGATAATTTATAAATAATTATTTTGTCATAACTTACACCATCTGACATCTCCCTTAACCCACATCTTCACTGTCCATCCCCCTTTCTTCCTCACCTTCCCTCTACCCTCCTGGTATCTCCACTCTCACCACTGGTCCTGAGGGGTTCATCTGTCCTGGATTCCCTGAGTTTCCAGTTCCTAACTGTACCAGTGTACATCCTCCAGTCCAGCCAGATTTGTAAGGTAGAATTGGGATCATGATAGTGGGGGGGAGAAAGCATTCAAGAACTAGAGGAAAGTTGTATGTTTCATCGTTGCTACGCTACACCCTGACTGGCTCGTCTCCTCGAGGCCCTTCTGCCAGGGATGTCTAAATTCCCAAAGATGGGCCATGGGTCCCCACTCCACACTCCCCCACCTTTTTTTTTGGTCTTTGATGCCTGATACCTGATCCCTTCAACACCTTGTGATCTCACGGGCTGGTATACTTCTTCCATGTGGGCTTTGTTTCTCAGTTAGATGACCACTTGTTTATCTTCCAGCCTATAGGACCCCAGACTATTATCTTTTGATAGCCAGGCACCATCAGCTTTCTTCACCACATTTGCTAATGAACACACTTTGTCTTTAGCAATCATGTCGGGATAGGCTGGTGTGCTTCTTCCATGTGGGTTTTATTGTTTCTCAGCTAGATGGCCGCCTGTTTATCTTCAAGCCTTTAAGACCCCAGACACTATATCTTTTGATATGCTATATATTTTTAAACTTAAATAAAAAACAAAAAAACTGTAATGCTTAGTGTGTTTGTCTTTCTGGCAGACAGGGCAGGAGTTCCTGAATTTGATCTACTTTTTCCATGGTTCTATTCCCTAATTGCTCTTATTTCCAATCTGCTTTCACTTCTGAAAATGAAGTCTTCCTCTTAATTTTCCTGTTGCTGTCTTCTCTCTACCTTATATCTCTAAGACAAAAAAATAAAAATAGAAGTTCTGGGAACTTGTTAAAAATGCAAAATATCCATTCCTTTTAAGTACAATAGCTTCTCGGCACTAGCAAGCTATCTTTAAAAGGTTCTTAAACACAGTTGAACTATAAAATGTCCGTGTACACTTTAAAAAGTATTCCTTTCTGTAGCAAATAACTCAATTATCATCATAATGAAGAGACACATGAGTCACAAAGGGCTGGAACAATCTAATTACTCAGCAGACCTGGGCTGTAGGATCTTGTCCAAAGTCACCTGACCTGCTGGTCCACAGTTTTAAACAAGTGGAAATCAGAGTCTCTGAAGTCACCACATATTGCAGGAATGAGGCAGTGAGCAAGCAGGTGGAATCTCTATGTGCCATTCTGAGAGATACTCTGTCTGTGGATAAGGAGCAGCCTACCTGCAGGATGTACTAATCTTTACTCTCTCATTCACTGGTTTTGCAAACTCACATGAAAAGAATAAGAAAATGCAGTGATCTTAGAATGAGGTCGGATGCCAGGATGTGTGTTCTAACTTTCAGTTCACAGTTTTTTTTGATACATGCAGTAATAGAATAAGAATATCTTAAAGAGTAAATAGCCATAAAACGATTCCACTCTCAATAGAATTTCCCTAGAATTTGTAAACTTCATTAGTAAATATAAAAATTGTGGAAGCCACTATGCTAAGAAAACTGCTCTGGCATTTCTCATTTCAACAGTATATTCTATAGTACACTGTCCTTTTCCAATTTAATGTCATTACTTTGGCAAAATACACTTAGGGAGCAATTAAGGCTTCCATGATCATATCCTTCCTCTTCCAGTCTAATTGTGGATTGATTTCCACAAGAGAAATAACATACAAGTCACCAGAGAGAAATTATTTTGAAATTCTCAAGAGGTAATGATTCAGGTTATTTTATATTTATAAAATATGCTACCTTTGAAATTTAATGATATTTAGCATTTCCAGATAATCAAAAGCCTCTGTTATTTCACTCTGAAAATTGGCAAGTACATTGGAATTTTTTTATATATTTAAAAAATTAAGTATAATTTATATTTACATGAAAAATATAAATACTTTATAGTCTATGTAAATATATGACATTTTACTCTAAGGAATACTGGCAAAAGCACAGTCACACATTGATAGCAGAGTATAAATTGGTACACTATTTGGCAAGATAACTTGCCAGTATGAATCAAGAGCCTTACCAAACCAATTGATTCAGGAATTCACCTCTAAAAGATTTATAGAAAAGAAAAAACACAAGACTAAAGATAAAAAAATAAAGTAGGCAAATTGTTCAAAATACCCTAAATATGGAATATTTATAGGAAATAATACAATGAAATATTAGAAAAGATGTTATCAACAAGTATCTAACGATTTGAAGACCACCACCATACGTTTGTGAAATCAGGTTATGCAATTTGGACCTTGAGGGAAGAACACCACATTATACATGCAATCCACAGTTAAATCCCCACAAAGCACATTATAACCCATGGGAGCCTGCCACACAAAGTCGGAGACCTGTACTCCCTGGATAGAGGGGACCAGCCTTATGGCGTCTGTGGCTAGACTGGGCAGAAGCTGCACAACATGGGCGTGGAAGGTACATGACAGCATGAAGAAGTACTCACAGGGACCAGGTATCAGTGGTGGCCACTCTGGCGGCTACCACCCTGTTGGTATGGCAATTTCCTGATCACAGGCACAAGCTGCTGCCCACTGTTCAAAGCTGGGAGCCACAAGCACCCTGGGCAGCAGCAAAGGAGCCAGTAGATGTTGCCCTGAGCTGGGAGTGAAAGGCTTCATGGGTGCTGGTAGATGGATCGGGAGGGGAAGGAGGAAGAGGGCTGAAGGTATTGGGATGTGCCTGGAGCCCTGCTGCTCAAGGGATCTTTAAAACCATTGTTGTTGGTGCTAGGGGCCATCGAGAGGGTTCTGACCCAGCGCAACCCTATGCACAACAGGGCTGTGCCCTGTCTAGGACCATCCTCACAATTATTCCTAGGCTTGAGCTCATTACAGCAGCCACTGTGTTCATCCATTTCATCGAAGGTCTTCCTCTTTTTCACGCTCTCTACCAAGCAGGATGGCCTTCTCCAGGCACTGTTCTCTGCTGATAACATGTCCGAAGTATTTAAGACAATGTCTCGTCATCCTTCCTGCTAAGGAACACTCTGGTCACACTTCTTCCAAGACAGATTTGTTTTAAACCATTAGGGAGAAATTATAAACAAAAGGAGTGCTGTTTTCCCTTAAAATAAATAAATACATAATACATACATACAATACCTTATGGGACCACTGGTGAGCATGCAAAAGGACATTGGGTAATGTCTATGCTGTAATGTAGAGAGGAAAGTGGGGAATAAGTAATATTACAGAAGCAGCCCACTTTTAGAATGTAGGTAACTTTCATAAGGTACACATCAAAATGTTAACAGTAGCTGCCTCTCAAAAGTAATTTTCCTTTGTCCCATATTTTCCATTCTCAGAATATATAGTAATTTACATTAAAAACATACATATACATTAAATACTTACAAATGAGGTACACACATATCATAAAGCAAAAGTATAAATGTTAAGTTGTACACTTCATCAAGAGCAAAAATAAACCCAGTGGGATAGCACACAAGATAGATACATTAAACCTTGGACTACATTGGAGGCTGTTTAACTGTAGCTTACAATTTTAAAAATTGCCAGAGAGTAAATTCTGATGGAAAGTTTCCCTGTAGGGCATAGGAGTACGACCCCATAGGGTTTCCAATGCTGTAATAAATCCTTACAGAAGCAGACTACTACATTTTCCTCCTACAGAGTGACTGGTGGGTGCAAACCCACTGCCATCATTGATTCTCACTCAGAGAGACCCTGCAGGGCAACGCAGGACTAACTCCCCCATAGGGTTCCTGAGGCTGCTCTCTTTAGAGTTGCTGGTAGGTTCTAACTGATGACCTTTTGGGTAGCAAATGAGTGCTTAACCACTGTGCCACCAAAGCTCCTTACAGGATTAGTGCATACCTGGACTCTAAGGACCCTAGGAGGAATGAGTGCTTCTTGCTGTAGCATAATGGATACCTTGACTATGAAATGAAAAATGAGTGACTTTTCAGTTTGTGTTCTGTATACTTGCTTTAAGCAAGTATGTTTTCTTTATATTGCTGAAAAACTAGGAAAACCATGAAAATTGCTTCAGATTGTTTATGTACATCGTGTGTGCTTGTGTGTTTCTGTGTTTCAATTATGTTGTTGGCTGCTCCCCTCCCCTAAGTCTTTAATTTGTAATACAAATCAGTAGGCAAGAGGGATTACCTACACTCACATTTAACTTTTTGAGACTACAAAAAGCATTTTTGATGCTTACATTTTGATGCTTACAATGGTCATTAGGGCAGCAAACTGGTTGCTAAATTATTGACACCCACCACTGACGCCAGCTATTTTATGATTTTTCACTTGAATCAAAGAAAATTTTAGTATTACCATTTGGGGGCAGTAACTTTGAAAACACTAGCTACAGACTCGTTTCAAACTAAGAGTAAAACGCAACACTGGTATTGAATTGCCCTACAAGCAAGCAAGCACAGGTTTACTTTTTCACATTTGGACCACAAAGATTCAGCTTCCAAATGTGGCTGGTATCTGCCTCCCACCCAAGGCCACAGAACCTTCCAAGAGAATCAAAAGCTGTTTTCAAATTTACAATCCTTCAAGATATAGTGAACCCATAAGTACAGAAGACAAACATGTAAAGTATTCACTACAAACGAGTGATTAAGCACCAGCAAGCCCATGCTTACCTTGCTGCCTGGGTAATATGTCCCTATGTAACTCCGTTAACTCAAACCTATTCAAATTATACTCAAACCCATAAAATTTATCTCCTGAGTGGTAATGGCTCAGATGAGAAATATGTTAAGTCACAAAAACCCCCAAACTTATTTGGCCTCCAGCCAACTTTCAGAAAAACAATTACTCAACAGCCCCGTGGCTATCAAACACCTTCAGAGGCTAGCAGATCATCCGGGATAAAGGGAACGTGATCTGTGTTGCACCCCCCAGGGGATCCTTCCCGTGTCTCGGTGCCCCCAACTCCACCGTGGAAACCCTGTGTGAGGAGAAGAGCTCTAAATACCGGAAAGTGCAGAGTGACAAATGGAAAGGCAAACCAGATAATAGTTTAGCTTGAACAGCCAAGCTTCTAAACCTGAATCTGGTATGCATATTTGTAAACACAGAAATTAACAACAGCTTCACAAAATGCTCCCAAGACATGCATGGCCAAAACTAATCTGGATTCAGAAAGCAGCATCTCAAAAAACGTCCAACAGGCATAAAATGTTAACGTCCTTGAGTATGCTGCCATTTGCCATCTTTAAACCAGCATGCATTTCTCCATCGTGCAGTCGCATTAACATGCTATAGGCTTTATAGTATGAGGCATTGACTACTCTTACTTAAATATTTAATATCCATTATTACATAGTGTTCATTCGATTCAAATTTTGTTATAGATTAGACAAATAGGTAAATGTAAAACTATTATGCCTGAAATATGAAGGTACATGTCTTCCTATAAAAGATTACACATTAACTCCAGATTATTTTGTAGACATACAAAAAGCGATTCTTGACAACAAAAGAAACATTGCAAAATAATTAAATGCTAGTGTTATTGTAGTAGAATCACATGCTTCAAATAAAAAGTCAGTTAAATTAATTCCCAAAAATGATTTTTTTCACCCAGTTCATGAGATTAAAGTAAAGAAAGGTGAAAACATCTGACATCATTGTGACTGTTACTGTAAATTCAACTAAAAGTCCAACATTAAAGATGAAATTTATTTTTTTTTTTTTTTTTTAAACATTTTATTAGGGGCTCATACAACACTTATCACAATCCATACATAGACATACATCAATTGTATAAAGCACATCTGTACATATTTTGCCCTAATCATTTTCTTTTTTTTTTTTTCTTTTACATTTTATTAGGGAAGATGAAATTATTTTTACAGTGATAATACAAACACAAATTTGGGTGTAGCAAAGTGTCAAGGTAAAAAGCAATGTTCTTATTAAATTTAAAGACTTTTCAAGAAGAAATATATTTGAATTGATTTTAAGTACACGTAGAACTTGAAGTTGTAAGGCAAGAAGACTTGAGAGACTTGAGAGGTGGGGGGGAGTAAGCTCGTGCTTTACTTATCAAAGTAGCTAGGTTATTCTTGCCTGTATTTCTTGCTTCTTCCAAACAAGAAATTTTGGTTGGTAGTGCTTGCTCACTGTCTATCCCTGTGTCTAGTTCTCAGAAGCCTTGAACTCCTGCCTAAGGCAGGCCTCTTCTCTAAGTTAGTCACACAAGCACCCTAGGGTGGCCTCTGTCCAAAGGGTGGAGGGAGTGAGGTGGGTGAGATGAGACATGTGTGACTCACAAACAAGGTGGGCCTGGAGAGGTGTTTTCCAGTCATCTTCTGGATAGAGACTGGTCCAGGAGAGCATGGGCTGAATCACACAAGCGGTCTGCATGGGGGAAAAAGCTTCTGGAGGGGGGTACTTCTGGGCACTGAATTCAGGGAGCTGGGTTTGCTGACCCACCAAGCTTGAGCTGATTGCCTTCAGGTTGGGGTTTACATCAGAATGGTATGGCTCTTTGGGCATTTATTAGCAGACCTGAAAAAACTTCGTAATGCTCCTGGTAGACCACTCTACCCTAAGCAGTTCTCTCTGGCACGACACCTGTCAACTTCCTTTCACCACCAATATTGTCTGTGAGCTCTGTGTTGCCATTTCAATGGATATTAGAACCTAGATATAAAGTAGAATGTTACCTCAAACAACACTCTGTCCCTGTGGGTTTCCAAAACTATAAATCTTCAAGGAAGCAAAAGAGCCTCATCTTTTTCCTGCTGAACAGCTGGTAATTTAAAACTGCTGATCTTGCACTTAGCAGACCAATGTGTAGATCACTACAACACCTGTGCCTTCAAGTCAATTCCAACTCATAGCAACCCAATGGGACGACGTAGAATAGCCTCATAGGGTTCCCTAGACAGAAATCTGTATGGGAGCAAATCATTAGGTCCTTTCTCTCACAGAGCTGCTAGTGGGTTCAAACTGCACAGTTCCATTAAGCAGCTAATTACTTAACTATTGCACCACTAAGGCATCTTGTATAACGCTGTATGCTCTTTAAAAAATGTTGTTTAAAATCTTTTTTATTTAAGAAGAATCACAAACATTTCATGTGTTTGATGACTTCTCTATGTCACATGACCATAAACTCCATAAAACAAAGATGTGTTTGCTCTTCTTTTTATCACCATGAAATATCAGGGTCTAGAGCAGTATCTAAAACTCTGTGCCAAAAAAATAAAAAATAATAAAATTCAGTGCCATCGAGTCAAATCACTAGGTAAAACTCAGTGTACTGAGTCGATTCTCACTCACAGCCACCCTCTCAGGCAGACTAGAACTGTCCTTGTGGGTTTCCAAGACTGTAACTCATTACAGAAGTAGAAAGCCTCATCTTTCTCCTGTAGAGCAGCTAGTGGTTTTGAACTGCTAATATTACAGTTAGCAGCCCAATACATAACCCACTATACCACCGGGGCTCCTGAAACATGGGAAGCGTTTCATAAATATTTACTGTATTAATATGTTCCTTAAATTAAGACAGGGAAATTCTCAGAGAGACCTGAAAGTGGTAGAGAAAAGAGGCAGAAATCAGAGCACAAGTAGCCATTCAAAATTCCAGTTACTATGGAAGAATTTATGTTGAATTACTGAAATTCTAAAATAAATTTTAAAATATTGGGTTTTATATGCTTACCAATAAATAGCAAATACCTGTGTTTAGCATCTCTTAAGTTGACTTACAAAAAATAAAGAGATTAACAAAAATCATTTATAACCCTAATCAAGAAAAATCTATGCAATCTTTAAAAATGGATTAAAATGTATACAAGAAATAGACTATTGCATTTTAAATCAGTGAATACATTTTAAATATTAAAAATGGCAACAACATATTTCTATTTGACAATATGAAAATGAAAATTATTAATCAGAATACTAAAGGGTAGTAAGAATTAACAGATAAAGTTGAAATATAAACATTTCTGAATGTCACACAATAAGCTTTCCAGATATAAGGCTCTTCTGCCATCGTGTGGAAATTTTTGAAATTACACTTGCATAAAATATTATTTTAATAGATCCAGTTATCCCAGTGTTTATTTCGTAGTATTTAAAAGGTTTAACCTAGTTGTAAATACGGAAAATATTCCTAGAAGAATTTATTGAAAAAGATGATACACATTTGCTCCTACTCTTCTCCCAGTTAGAAGATGGTGTCAGTTTGGAAACTACACGGCTGATACACAACTTTTATTTCTAAGGCTCTTAGCAGTTCTGTCTCCTCTAAATCTTTTCTAATTCATGATCTTAAATTCCTTGAATATCCTCTACTTATCTCTGCACCATCTCGGGCACAGATAGCATATGTACAGAGAAAAGTCAGTAAGAATAAGCTGACTAATAGCCACATAGCAAAAGGAGAGTTAAAACTCAACTAGTTGCACTACAATAATGTCTAGTGACTTAATGTGTATCTAGGCAAAGACACGATTTAAAGCGTTGAAAGCAAGTCTAATGCACTTTGAAAGAACACTGAATTCTCACTTGTTTATGAAATACCATTTAAGAATTTCCATAATCGGGTAAAAGCTTTTGCTTAATCTAATAATCATTATAAAAACCACAACTCACACATTTGACTGGTTAGTGTTTTCCTCAGCTACAGACATTAGTATGTTTTGGTTTCTTAAAAACACAAACAAGATATACTGGGTATGTATTGTAAATTAAACACTGCCCAAGGATCTTTACTGTATACAAAGAGAGGTAAAACGTAGTTTTCTAGAGAAAAGATGACTAGCCAAGAACCTTTTAATATTTGCTGAGCTTCACACTTAATATTTAAATATGGTTTCAAAAATATATTGTAGTTTAAAAATATACTTGTTGAATCATAAGAACTCTTTGTTATTGTCAGGTGTCTAGTCAGTTCCCACTCACAGCAACCCTATCTATGTTCAACAGAACGGAGCTATTCTCACCCTATGCTTAGGATTTAGAGTGCATCTTTATAGAATCTACTTGAAAAGAATGATAATTCAGCATCTCACTCATCAAAAGTGCCAAATCTAAATTTGTTCTTCACCTCAAACAGAAAATAAATTTTTTTAGGCACATGCACCAATACTTGTAGACATAGCCTATTTAAACAAATTTGATGTATGTAAACCCAAGTTCACACAAAGAAACACATTATGGGCCGATTAATCATTTGACAAAAAGATCCACAAGAATGGCATCACATAGTCAGTTTGCCTGGGTATTGGTTCCCAGGGCTACTGTAACAAATCACCACAAACCCAATGCCTGAGCACAACAGAACATTATTCTGTTCTAGTTCGGGAGGCCCAGAGTCAGCAGAGTAAGTTCCTTGGTAGGGACTCAGAGGGAGAATTCTAGCTTCTGGGGTTGCCTTCAACCCTGGCATTCTTGGACTGTGGCAATATAATTCCATTTTCTGGCTGTGCGGTCGCATGCCTTTTCCCTGTCGGTCTCTGAGTTCACACAGTGCTATCCTCTCTCTCGCTGAGTCCAGATTTCTCTCTCTTACAGACATCAGTCCTTGAATTAGGGCCCCACCCAAGCCCAGTATGCACTTATCTTGATTACATCTATAAATTCCTATATCCAAATAAAGGCACATTTAGAAGTTCCAGATGGGTATGAATTTTAAGTGACTATTCCACCCAGTACATTACGTATACTTAAAATTAAGTTAAGTAAATCAATTTATTAACAATTTCCCAGAAATATGCCCATAGTTTTAAATTAGTTACAAGAGCATCAAGCTTCAAACAGTCCTATTGTTACAATCTTTGCCTCAACATCCTGACAAATCTAGTTGACAAAAATAATAGATTCAATACAATCACTGAAAATGACATCAAAATAGCTATTAGTTCTTAAATATATACTTTAATAACTACCCTCATAATCATGAACCCGCCAATAATTTCTTTAAAAATACATTCAGTGAAGATAAAACAACAGAGTTAACACGGCTACAGGTGATCTCAAGAAACGAAAGGACACGAGTTGTCTTCGCCTTCTTTGTACAGTACAGCCAGGAAGAGCAAAGGAAAAACTCACCCAGTGATGCCCAACAGTGTTGCTTTCGAAGAAGTGCTCTGAGAGCAAGAAGCCAATGTCTAGACACAATGGCGATCCAAATCTGATATGGTCTAGAAATGACGCACTCTGGACCAGCTACGAAAATCCTCTTGCCCCTAGGATTCACTACTGGCTGCTGGCTTCTTGTTCAGAGTCCCAGCCGAAGATCAAACCCACAAGCACTGGCATCTCCCTGAAGAACAAAAAGCAATGTGGGGCGGAGAGCAAGCTGAATGATAGCAAAAGGCAGCCATTCAGGAATAAAGTGGAGACACTGAAAGAGAAGTATGAAAGCAATAGAACCAACGAAGGAAGATTTGATTGTGCAAAGGAAACCACCAATGTAAAGGAGGGAAAGAATGAAGACATACGTGAACTTGCCTATCCTGCTCCATGTGAATGCCCCAGTCAGAAAATCCCCAACATTCACTCTCCTCTGGGAAAGGGTCTGTGCCCGAGTAAGCTAATGGCAAAACTAAAACATGACCATATCAGAAGTTCAAAACACGCTTTGGAATTTTTAAGTAATTTGCATGAGTTAGCCAACACTAAGAAACTGTATAAAACAGTACATTTTAAAGATAAAAGTCTTCTTACTCTGCATTTGCTGTTAGACTTGTTCTGGCAGTTAAAAATGGCCAATGCACTTTTAAAGCCGTGTTAACTGTGGTTATTGACTAGGAATCCTAAGTGATCCTCATTCATTCTGTAGCACCCGGGGCTTAAGAATGGCTACCCAAGATACAAATGGCCTCCACTGAGTGGGAGCGCCAGAGGAAGGAAGTGGAGGCAGGAGTCAATAGAAGAGACAGAATATGTGCCCAGATCACCTCTAAGAACAACTACTTCCTTAGCTATGAAACTGACTAACTGGATGGTACCAAGCTACTACTACTGAACATTTAGATTAAAAAATTCTATAAAAGAATGCTTATCAAAGGAGGGTGGGGGGTGTGAAACAGAATTTCTAGATATAAACTTTCTAGAGTCACTGGAAGTTTAAAATCCAGAAAGATGTGTGACAGGATTGTAACCTACCACCACACATATTCCATCTGTATGCTGAGCAAGTAATCAGAGAAGCAGGATTATATGAACAAGAATGCCACATAAGTACTGGAGAAAGGCTTATCAACAATCTGCACTATACAAATAACACAATCTTGCCTGCTGAACATATGGAGAACTTTAAGCACTCACTGATGAAGATCAAGAATTACAGTCTTCAGTATGGATGACAATTCAATATATGAAAAACCCAACTGGACCAATAGGTACCATCATGATAAACAGAAAAGTTTGAGGTTGTCAAAAATTGCATCTTGCTGAGATCCACAGTCAATACTCACAGAAGCAGCAATCAAGAAATCAAACCATGCATTGCATAGGGTAACTCTGCTGCACAAGAGCTCTTTACCGTGTTGAAAGCAAGGCTGTGACTCTGAGGACAAAGATGCTTCTGACCCAGGCATGGTATTTTCAATTGCCTCCTATTTGTGTATAAGTTGGACAGTAAATAAGGGAGACATAAGAAGAATTTATGCATCTGAGTTGTGTTGGTAAAGAGTACTGAAAGTACCCATGTACTGCTAAAAGGGCAAACCGATCTGTCTTGGAAAAAGTACAGCCAGAGTGCTCCTTAGAAGCAAGGTGGTAAGACTTCATCTTACATACTTGGGACACGCTGCCAGGAGAGAACAGCTCCTGGAGGACATCATGTTTGGTAAAGTAGAGGGGCAGCAAAGTAGAGGAAAGCCCTCAACAAGATGAATTGACAGTGACTGCAACCACAGGCTCAGGAAAATGAATAATTATGTGTCTGATGCAGGACCAGGCAGTGTTTAATTCTGCTGTGCAGAGTTGCTATGGGTCGGCACTGACTCCACAGCCCGTAACAACAACAGTCACTGAGGTTCCATGATGCTTCAAAACTATTACCCAAAGGAAGTATTTAAACTTTGAACACAGAATAAAACTGTCCCCTAAATGTTACCCCTAGCACCGATCCCCATGCTCAAAGTAAACAACAATGTGCAATCATGTAAGGATCCAATCTGTACAAAGCAACAACTCATGGATTGCGGTTCAAAGCTGGGCTATACTTGCATAACCTCCTTTTCTCAATAGTATACTGAATTCTATGTCATTGTGTAAATTACTGATGCTATCATTGTAATCACATTATACCCCAGGGGGGTGATTGATAATGTTTTTATTGTGGTAAAATGATAATAAGAACTTTAATGTAAACCAGAGTCATATATAACCGTGGACAAGCTGATGGACTCTGGGATCCCACTTAATTCAAGCCCAATACAAAAACAGTCTTGTACTCAGACAAGCAACCATCTAAGTGAGGTGTCAACTAAGTTTACATGGAAGCACACCAGCCTGTGTGATCCAAAGAAGACAAATAACAAAATTCAAGTATGATGAAGGGAAAAGTACCAGAGCTTAAACTGTGAACACCCAATTTGTAGAAAATGCTCCAAAGCTATGCAAGAGAAGATTACACAGTCACTGTACCAAAAAGAACTATTCCAACAGTGCACCATTTCATGAGGTAGCATATGAGCAAGAACCAATGGTGTCAAGGGAAAAAGTTCAAACTGCACTGAATGTATTAGCCAAAAGCAAGGCTCTGGGGATTAATGGCATACCCACTGAAATGTTTCAGAGAGCTCAAGAAGCACTAGAAGCATTCGTTCATCTATGCCAAAAGATTTGGAAGACAGCTACCTGGACAACTGACTTGAAGAGATCCATATTCATGCCCATTCCAAAGAAAGCATCCTAACAGAATGCTCTAACTATAGAAGATTGTCTTTGATATCAGGAACATAAGTAAAATTTTGCTTAAGATCATCCAATAATGGTGGCAGGAGTACATTGACAGGAAACTGCCAGTTCAGGTTGGATTCAGAAGAAAATGTGGAACAAAGGGTATTGCTGCTGATGTCAGAAGGATCTTAGGTCTAAACAGAACACCAGAGATGCTTACTTGTGTTTCGTTGACTGTGCAAAGGCAGTCAACTGTGTAGACCATAGTAAACTGTGGATGACCTTGGGAAGGATGGGAATTCCAGAACACTTCATTGTGCTCATCTGGAACCTGTACATGGATCAAGAGGCAATTACAGAAACAGAACAAGGGGATGGTTTAAACAACTGCATGGTTTAAAACAAGAAAGGTGTGTGTCAAAATTGTATCTTCTCATCATACTCTTCAATCTACGTTCTGAGAAAATCATCAGAGAAGTTGGATTATTTGAAGAAGAGTGCAAAATCAGGATTGGAGGAAAGCTTATTAACAACTTGTGATATGCAGATGACTCAACCTTGCTTGCTGAAAGTGAGGAGGAATTGAAGTACTTGATGACGATCAAGGATTGTAGCCTTCAGTATGGACTATAACTCAATGTAAGGAAGACCAAAATCATCACCACTGATGTCATCTTATATACTTTGAGCCTATTGTCAGGAGAGACCAGTCCCTGGAGAAGGACATCATGTTTGGTAAAGTGGAGGGGCAGCGATAAAGAGGAAGGCCCTCGAGATGGATTGGCTCGGGCACAGGAACAATTGTGAGGATGGTGCAGTGTTTCATTATGTCGTGCACAGGGACCGTGCAGCGTTTCATTATGTCGTGCACAGGGACCGTGCAGTGCTTCATTATGTCGTGCACAGGGACCGTGCAGCGTTTCATTATGTCGTGCACAGGGACCGTGCAGCGTTTCATTATGTCGTACACAGGGACCGCTGTGGGTTGGAACCAACTTAATGTCACCTAACAATAATTGGAATAAGGCTACTGAGTGGGAGTAAGCCTCTGGCAGATCCCCTCTAGCCACAGTGGAGAGGCTCGAACAGCTCTGCTCGTACAGAGATTATTGTAAACTTGGTGATGGTGGATGGGTACTGTGGGATGAAACGATGCTCGCTCAGCTGATCTTCCTTTTGACCCAACCTGAATTTGCTCTAGGTTTAAATATTTCTCCCTTGTCCCATGACAGAAATTTCCCCTCAAGTTTATCTTAATATTGGTTAATGGTCTTTTCTCTCTTCCTCTTTATTTTTCCTGTTTTGTTTTGGTTTTTCTTGTTTCTGATGTTTCCCAGTTTATGAAACACAGTAGGATTGGAGGCTCAGAGGCAATAACTGATGCAATGGTTTTTTAGAGACGTGGGGGAGGTTGAGGGGAACTGGGAAGCAAATAATGAATGTGGGAGGGGGAAGGCTGCACTAGGACTGGTTGTGATGATGTATACACCACTCTTTTCAAGAGTGACTTGGCTATGGAATGATATGTGAACTTTTTTATCAATAAAACTATTAGGAGAAAAAAGAAAAACAATTCCCTAAAGTCGTCTTCATATCAAATGTGTCTAATTTTGCATTCACTGCCTTCTGTGAAATAGGTCATCATGTGATTTGGACATTGTGTGAATGCCACATTAAAATCTTCCGGGACCCTGCTTCTAGACATCCTTGTCACTACTGCTAGTGTTGGCAGAGGCTGGTGGAATGGGCAGTGGGAGAAGCAGAGTGAGATGAGGCAGGTGGGGATGGAGAAGAGGGGGTGTCCAGCCCCACCTGCTGTGCCAACTTTCTGGGCAGTGAGAGCAGCCTGAGCCCACAGTCCCCTCGAACACTGCCCAACGATCTGCCATATATAGCCCAAGAGCCCATCCCCAGAGCCAGGCTCACTGCCTCACCAGCCCTATGCCGCTGTGGCCCAGTGTGCTAAGAGTCTTAAGGACCACTGTTGTTGTTGTTAGGTGCCGCTGAGTCAGTTCTGTCTCAAAACTGACTCAGAACTTTATATAAAAAGCAAAACACACTGCCTAGTCACACACCATCCACCCTGTGCTTTCCCTTTAAAAAATAAAACAAACTCTTGTAGAGTCCAAGGCATAGGCAGTCAGGTGTAGCTCACATGGAAATTAAGTGCCACATCTCTGTAATGCTGTTGCTAGGCGCCAGCTGACAGCCACAGAGCGGAAGCCATGCTCACCACTGCTGTGAGGCTGCAGCC
This sequence comes from Tenrec ecaudatus, assembly GCF_050624435.1. Lineage (NCBI taxonomy): Eukaryota > Metazoa > Chordata > Mammalia > Afrosoricida > Tenrecidae > Tenrec > Tenrec ecaudatus. Next base: position 101,943,779 of record NC_134538.1, read on the forward strand.
TGTCAATTTGTAACTTAGCTCACTTTTGGGTAGTGTTTCGGTCTGTACATAGTGTCGCAACAGGACAGAGGCTCACGATTATGAGTTGGAACCAACGCACTGGCACCTACCACAAGGACACAGGAAAGAATGCTTGCGTTCCACACTACTCTTTTAAAGACGTATCTGTATGTGACCAAACCGACAACATCCATTTGGAAAGTTAGATGAGAAGTTAGAGAGTAGTACGCTTGTGATAATGATGGGGAAATAGTTTAGAAAGAGTCGCCAAGAAAGGTATCACAATGTGAAGAATGTAGGTGATGTCACTGAATTGTACACGGGTGATTTCAAAGTCTGTGGAAAACATTATTATCTTTGTATTTCACTTTCCGTTCATCTTGTGAAGGCCCCTCATACATGTAGAAACTGTTAACACAGTGTATGTTTCCTTGTGTATGCTTTCACCAAAATTAATTTCAAAATCTTTAAAGAAATTCTGAATCACCCCTGTTCATATCCACAGTCCAGATGTTTACGTGCCCACCTCCTCGCCCCAAAGCTGGCAGAACCCATCCAGAGAGAAGGCTGACCTGGTGGCCTGTTTCCGGAAGGCCACAGCCTTTAAAATTCAAAGGAGCAGTTCTCTCTGCACACGGGGGTCACCATGAGGTAGAATGGGCTTGACAGCAACCAAAAACACAGCTCTTAACATGAACAAGCAACACCAGACAGATTCTCCAGGCCCATGACTGCAAGCGCAAGGCTGTGAACAGGAGGCCTTGGGGAGGGGTCAGGCTGTCGGTTATGCGCACACTGCCGTTTCGCTCAGCCTGCGGTAGTTGTAGCTATTTCGATATGTACTTTGTGGTGGCATGTGCTGCCACTCTTAGTTTTGGAAAATTGGGAGGTCGGCTGGCACACAAAACGTATGGGTGATTTTAATTAAGTAAAAGAGGGAAGGTTTAAACAAACTCTAAGCACGGCTTCATCACCAGATTAGCAGGAAGGGAAGAGCAGCTACCTCCAGGTTCAGAACTCCTTGGTGCTCAAACACAACTGACAGCGTTCTTTTTCCTTCTGGAATGTTTATAATGATGAAGTGGTGTTTGTTAAAGTGTTGGAGGAGAGAAAATAAACACTATTATTTTTTAATCTATTCAAGAAAGTTTAAATCTTGTAGTGGCTTAGAGCTTAGAAATAAAATTGCAATTTACTTTAGAAATGCTGGAAGTTATAGTAATTTAGGAGCACGGAAAAACAAAAACTTGTAAATAAGATAAATGTGATCCCACCCCAGGGATTATGCTAATTAAATCAACACACAATGGGAAGAAACTGAAATCTCTCAGGCCCAGAAGAATAAATTAGGTGGCTTAACTTTAAGAACTTTAATCTACTAGCACATTTAGTAAAATTATATTTTACTTAAAACAAATATTTAAACAGTAAATATTGTTGTGCCTCAGCAGAAAAGAACAAAATTGAAAGCAGCAAATTTATCAATCGACGCTGGGCACTGACCAGGGGAAAAAGCAATGAAGTTGTGCTATTGTTATTGCCTTGGAGTCAATTCCAACTTAGGGTGAGCATGCTCTACAGGCTTTCCTCGGCTGTAATAGTTATGGGAGGAGATCTTCGAGTCGGGGCGTGACCCTGCAGAGTGGCTGGAAGGTTCAGAACTTTCGGTCAGCCGCCCAGCATTTACCTAGGCAACACCAGGATTCCTTATAAAGTAGCAGGATTTGTGAAACAGAAAGGAAAGTTTTCCACGATAGACACTGTGATGTCTCATGTCTACCCACTTCCCATTATTTTAATTCCAAGTTTACTAAAAAAGACCTTCTAAATCCTATGTCATTTTCCCTGATACCACAATAGAGGATCCCAATACCATATTTACAATTCCCAAAGATGTTTTCTGAAAACAAAGGTTCTTTCAGAATTCATCTAATAGCAAATCCTTACCTAAAAGAATATAAAGACTTTCTAGACTCCATTTAACATGCATAAGTCAAATTTTTTACTGTAGAAATATTAATATATCTGATAACAAAATACCACTCTGATCCCACTGGAGTGTTTCTTCAAATTGTTAGTATTCTTTGTTAGCACAGTTGAGCCTGGAAGTTGATGTAAACATTTTGACTCCTAAGAAAAGAGCACCCTTTTCACCAGTTCCACCTCTGCCAACTGCAGAAACCAGCGTTATTCTATAAATTCAGTTACTGTGAATTTCTTCCCAAGAATCTCTTTATCTCTGGGTTGTGATGTTGAAAGTCCAATTCCAGACCTCCACGATCAAGTGGCAGCCCTTATAATCACAACTTCAAGAGACACAAACCTGTAACTGAGAGCAAGCCTCCAGGGCACAGTCTAACTGCCCCGCTGGGTTTCCAAGGCTAGAAATCTTTCTGAGTGGAAAGCCGCATCTTTTCCCTCGGACAGGCCGGTCGGATTAGACTGCTGGCCTTGTGCTGCTTTAGCAGCCCAGTATAATTTTCTAGGCCACAAGGGTTCCTCAAACTATGACCTAGGTTCTCTTAAACCTATTGATTTCCAGACCACCAAGGAACCCTGTTTGTCTTCCAGCCTCTCTTGTCTAACCAGTTGCTACTGTTGTCTGCTGTTATGTGGATTACCGGAAGGAGTAGGACTGCCCCAGGGGTTCCTGGCCTGTCATCTTTACAGGAGCAGGGAGACCAGTCTTTTCACCCACAGAACCACAGGTAGGTTCAAACCATGCCCTTTCTGTTAGCAACGTAACCATCACACTCCCGGGCTCCTTGTCTGACTTGGCCAGAGACAAACAGACAGCTCACCTTTCCCCCTTTCCAAGCCTACGTCACAGTCTGCTAGCTTCATTCAACTGTGATACGTAGGAAAGGAAAAGGCGGAAAACTTATATACAATAGGATAGTTACTAAGCAGCAACTTGAAATTTCTACCAAGTTGTTGGGGAATAACTCACTGAGTATGATCTCTTAGAAATTAAGCATGAGATTCTTCATGCGGCTTCAGAGGGAACGCTCACCAGAGAGCCACAGGCTTCTTCTCCACAGAGCTCCATTCAGAGCCAGAGAATTCTAACAATCTCTTCGAATAGCTGGGTAAACATGAGCAGCTAAGTGAAATGTAATTTTGAGTCCTTACATGTTTTAAGACCATTTCTATTTCATTTACAATGCTCCGCAAGATACCAGGCAAAATAGTTGCGAATACCGGGATTTACTGGCCATGCCACCTGCAACATTCAGAAGTGCATTCGCTTGCTGCCAGCATTTGATTCCCTGGATATATTCTCCCACCCCCTTCTTAAACAAGACTCGTAACAAAATATCACTTAAGTACATCCAATGGCGCTTTTGAAAATACTTAACTGAGTTTCTTATAATCGCTAACAACACATGATTGATCTAAAGAGTCTAGAAAAATTGAAGTAAAAATTAAAATTAATTTTAATCATCAAAATGGAACCCTGCCATTGTGTCAATTCTGACTGAAAACACCCCCCAAAATGTAAATGTTTACATTTAATCATGTCATGAGTTTTCCATGTCATTAATTCCTTGGTGACATGATCTCTAATAGCTGTATACTAATTCACCCATCACATGGCTGAAATTTCATTCTTCTATCACTGAACATCTACACTGCTTTTTAAGTCTTCACTATGACTATACACATGTACACAGTTATTAACATATTTGTATTGCAATAATAAAGTCACCTATGAGTCCCTTTTGCCCTATTCTTTTTTAAAGCTATTAGTGTTTTTGCTGTGAAGCTAAATAAGTTCTTTCTATATCAATGCTATCAATTATGTATCATATTTATTCCAAATATATTCCATTTGCCTGCTTAGCTATTTTTTTTATTCAGGAGTTACTAATTTTAGATTAACTTTGACTTATTTCACAAACAACTTCCAAAACAAACAGGGAAAAGAGTAGAGAGCAATTAATCGTGTCAATGAAAAGCAAAAAATTAGTTAAGTCATTTGATTCAGTAGTTTTAACCCATACTATCTCAGAGTAGAAGAAAACGGTTTTGTCCAATCTGAAATTTTACAGGTAAAATACTTTCCCTTTCAAGATAATTGAGGTTCAAAGAAACTTTATAAAATTATACAGAAAATATATATGTATTCAATTACTAAGTTATGTCCCCAAAACCTACATACCTTTCCAACTATTTAAAAACCTTTAAAATGTATAGCAATTAGCATATCAGGTTAACAATAGTAAGTCATTACCTAAACAATATTTAAATATTTGAGTATACAATACCACCGGTGTAGAAGGTGACTAAGCAGCTTTCCTTTCCTTTAGGAAAACTAGAACTAAAAAAACCAAAAACATTCTAGAAGAATAAAATACATAATCGTACCAGGCAAACAAGCAAAGTTCAGAGGGGATAAAACCTCTGCTATCCTTTTTTACTGCAGCAAAAGCTTAAGTTGTTAAAATTTAAAAAATTAATATCTAAAAATTAATTAGACTTTCATGAGGTAAAAGCACCATGGTTGTTTTGTTTTTATCTTAATGATTTATGTGACTAAAAATGAGTAGTTTTATTTTCTAGTTTCTTCATCTTTAAAATAAAAAGATTGAGGAAGGTCAAGGTGTCAGACTGGAGAAATCACAGAAACCTATCTCCCTCCCCTCGCTGCCCAAACCCCTTGTTGCCATTGTTATCTGTTGTCGTCGTTTATTGGTGTTAGGTGACTCCGAGCCACCGCAGCTACAACCAAGTGAAGCACTGCCGGTCCCGCACCATCCTCACATGTGGTACGTTTGCGCGCACCGTTGCAGCCGCCGTGTTGATCAACCGCACTCACTCAAGGTCTCCCTCTTTTCCAGGACCCCTTTACTTTACCAAATCTATCTTTTTCCCAAGGCTGGTCTCTCCGGATAATATGTCCACAGTCTGTGAGACGAAATCATGCCATCGTCCCTTCTGAAAACACTGTGGCTGTACTTCTTCAAGACAAGCCTGCTTGTTCCCTGGGATACTTGTCTACAGCACCATAATGCAAAGGCATCCTCTGCATTCGTTTTCCCATTCCTTATCCAACTCTCACAGGCAGATGAAGTATTTGAAAATACCATGGCTTCAGTCGGAAACACCTTGATGTCCAGAGTGAAATTCTTACCCTTCAGCTTTTTTGAGCGATACTTAACATAACATATAATTCGACAGTTCAATCGTATGGAGAAGAGTTGTGCAGTCTGCGCCACAATTAACTTTGGAACCTTTTCTTCCTTCTTGTCCCCATTGCTCTTGATTCCCCATTTCCCTGTTCTTCCCTTCCATGGCCCTGCAATTACCAAACCAGCTGCTTCAGAAGTCCATCCAGCCCACTATCCCTCCACAGTTAAGCCTGCAAACAGGGACAAGCAGCAAACAAGGATCCAGCAAAAATAATGCCCATCTATATGCAGCGCTCCCACTTAGTTTCTCATTGCTTTATTATTTGCTAATAAGGAAAATAAGAAAAATTCACAGAGCATTTAAAACATGAAAGAAATCAAAAGAAAAATGACCAAGAAGCGATAAATTAGCAAACAAAAAGAGTCTATTGCTCTTTATTTTAAGCCCGTCTACAGTTTAATTTTTTAGCCCTGCATATACAAACAGTCACTGTTGAATAAGCATTGGACTGTTTACCAAGAAAAGTAGGTAGTTCAATCCCAGCAGCCACTCCTTGGGAGAAATATGAGGTATCTGCTCCCATAGATTTCCAGCCACAGAAACCCCAGCCAGGGTTGAAATTGACTCGATGACAATAGGTGTGGGGTTTATACATTGCACGGATGCCCCGGACGTGGCAGCATCTCCTCTCGCACACAAGGCTGCTCTGAGATTGACTCAGAGGTATGGAGCAGCAGCACCATACACTATTTCTTTAAGCACAGTTCAAATGCATGAGTGAGGGGGTAACAAAACCCCAAGAAACACTACAAGGGCAAGAAAGCAATCTGACACTCTTTTTAGTCAACTTGAATATTCCTTATATGGAATTTCACATGCATCCATTGTTCTTATAAAAGCTTAGTAAAATGTTCTTGCTAAAGTACATTTGCTAATAAATAAATAAGAAAGTACGTTTACTTTAATAAAATAGTAAAGAAGTTAATAACATGCACACATAATCCTTTATCTCCTTAAATTCTGTATAAAACTTACTTCAAGGTTTTAAGACTAAATAGTATGTATATGTAAACACACATAAGACACATCCAGAGTTGTTTTGAAACCATGACAGAGATCAGCCTAATACCATTATTTAATTAATTTAAATATAAGGAATATTCCTCTAAGTCCAAGTACCATACTAAGAAAATAGATAAAATATGCAACATTGGTCAAATTATAAAGTTTTATGATGTTGCAGGTTATTTTATAAATCACACAAACATTGTTACAGCGTATCTCAGGTCACTAAAACAGTTAGAGATTTCTGAGGAGTAGCAATGTCGTTAAAGAGCCTGCTGCCACAGTGGGATGCATTTGGGCTGCTCACCCCCAGGCCTTTAGTTGGATGAAAGAGGGGGTGTTGTGCTCCCTTAAGAGATTTAGAGTCTCTGAAACCGGGGGCAGTTCTACTCTGTCCTATTGGAGTACTACGAGTGATCTACTATGAGTCAGAATTGCTTCAGTGGCAGTGAGGTTGGGAGAATAATATCTTTTTTTTTTTCCTTTTAGGAGAAAGTAGTACAGCAGATTTATTAAGCAATAAAGCCAGGGCACACTGGGGACAGGCTCCCCAGCGGGTATATACCACCAAAGGCAAAAGTACTGAGAAGGGGAATAATATCTTTAAGGTTGCACTAGGAAGGCAAATGCTTCAGACATGAAAAAAGTAACAATTTCATGTTGCAAGGATGCATTGTCACAAGTCTTTATATATATATTCCTTTTTATTCAGGAGTACTCAGAAGCTCTTATTGCCATTCAGTCCATGGCGACTTATAGTGACCCTATAGAACAGGGTAGAACTGCCTTTGTCTATTTCCAAGACTGTAACTCTTTATGGAAGTAGAAAGCCCTGTCTTCCTCCTGGGGAGTGGAGAGTGGTTTCGAACTACTAACCTTGCCACGAACAGCCCAACATGTAACCACTACTCTGCCAGGGCTCCTTTAAGGAACACAACAGGGGTAAATTTTTTTTTAATAAAAGTAACTCAAGGTAGAAAACACAGGTGACACATCACCTTTCAATCAAGGTGTACACCAAAAGTAACCATTCAAAAAGCCATCTGCAAAAATACTCCAATGAATAAGGAAGAATGCAGAATTGATGTGTCTGCATTCTGGTGTTGGCAGAGAGGATCCAAAGTACCAAGGACTTTCAGGAGAACAAGCAAACCTATATTGGAAGAAGCCCAGCTAGAATGCTCTTTAGGAGGGAAGATGGGGAGACTGCGTCTCACACACTTTGGAGACGTTATCAGGAAGGACCCGTCTCTGGAAAAGGAAGGTGGGCAGTCAGTGTAAAGATGAAGATTCTCAATGAGAAGGACTGACACAGGGGATTTCACCAACAGACTGAAGCACAGTAACCACTGTGAGGATGCCAGGACCAGGCATTGTTTCATTTTGTTGTATACAGGATCCCTGGGAGCCAGAACTGCCTCAACAGTACCTCACAACAACAGATACACAATCCAGGGAGAGGGACCCAGAGGATCCTCTTCTGCTTGGGAGTTGTGCCCACACATACGCATACACTCCCTCTACTGAACAAAGAGGCAATTCATTCCCTTTCTTCAACAACCTAAAGTACAAACTACAAATCAGGAAGTTCAAAGCCAAAAAATGTAGTCCCCAAATTAAGAGAGGATGCAATTACAAAAACTAGCTAAATACTCATCTAACCCTAATTACACTAAGTTAAGGAAACTCTAAATATAGGTGACATGTAACTTAATCATACTTTTTATCTGATTATCCATTTCAAAGTCATAAATAAAATGATATCCCATGTGAGTTACAATGAATGGGCTCATGAAATCTGAAGCATTACCTCCTCTCTAAAACAAATACAACAAAATAAAACAAAAGGAAATGCTACACTATCACACAAGTCTAAACAATTAAACATAATCAAGAAGAAAACAATGGGAAAAAAATGATTAGGGCAAAGACTGTACAGATGTGCTTTATACAATTGATGTATGTATATGTATGAACTGTGAAAAGAATTGTATCAGCCCCAATAAAATGTTAAAAAAAATTTTAAAAAAAAAGAAGTACACTGGGAAAGATTTTTCTGCAAGGAAGAAACTGCAGGCGGCGTGGCTGAAATGAGAATATCATGCTGCACGAGCTCTTTGCCCTCAGATGTAGAAGTGTCATCAGTGGGCATCATAGAGAAACGGGACTTTAATAAGTGATCATCAACCTCTGAATTCCCTTTGTTCTAGACGCCTGAAATAAAGAGTTGTCCTGAGTCAAAAAAAAAAAAAAGAAGAAGAAAACAATGTGTTCCTTTGCAGAAACTGCTAGGAACAACTAAAGACAGAAAGAGAAAAAAACAGCAACAAAAATAGAACCATTGTTCTAGTGCTATTTTACGATCTTCATTCTCTTAACTTTTTCTAAATGGTCCTTGAACCACTGTTCCTAATGTTATTTCCAACCTGGGCAATGCCATTCCCACCTTTAGACTACCTACCACCTATAGACAAGGAATTCTAAATCTCTACCTCTGCCACAATCTACCAGACCAAGACACATACCTGAGAACAGAGGGAACTCCCTCCCCCACCCACCCACCCCCCTGCTGCCCCTCCGATAGGCCCTATTCTAGTTGATGTTCAAAATCCTGGAAATCATACCTTCCACCTACTCTCCTCCCTCGTTGGTTTTGCCTAAGTCACCAAATCATCTGTTCTGTCTCATAAAAGATTTCCCATACATCTCTCCCAGACTTCCTCCATTCTCAGTGCCGCTGGCTTCATGGAAGCACATTTGGAATTACTGCAGCAATGTCCAGATGTCTGCCTAGCCCTTCCCCTCTCTCTTTCTTCAGTCTTTTCTCTGTATTGCTACTACAGTAAGATTTTGAAATATAGTTTAGGTCATTTGCACCATGGCTAAAAATTGTTCAATGATTCAAAATAAAGTTAAAATCCTTAGCACATCCTTTCTTGCCTATCTCTTTAGTTTCATCTCTTCCCAATTTTCCACCTAAGACACAAAATTCCAAATACATCACTGTAGTTCTTGAAAACATCACACTGCTTTTTTTACACAATAGCTCTGCAAATGTTACTCTCACTCTCTAAAATGTTCTTTTCTAGACAGGTTAGCATTGATTTGCTATTCAAGACTCAACTCGGTCATTCCCTGTGACTTTCAACTTCCCCCATTCCCTGCATCCTTCCATAGCACGTAATAGATATGTTTGCACTGTATTATAATGGTCTATTTGACTCTCCTAAACTTTGGGCACTGTGGATGCAAAGTACATTTATTATTCATTTCTCTGTACAATGCCACAGATTAATAGATCAGTACCTATTTGCAGAATATTTTAGCCTTTTCTTTTCTTTTTTCAAAAACAGAATTTCACTTATAAATAAGTTCACAAACAAAAAGAAGCAGGCAAGGAGACAATTGATGTAAGAAAACAGGACCAGCAAAGAGTAAATCTCTTCTTTGTGAAGACGCCTATGATTCTCTTCAAAGTACACCAACTGTGAGAACACACTTGTGGGTTTTTATCCTTTGTCTCACATTTTCCCACCAACACCATTCACTTCTAATCATCATTCTTTGATTCATAAATGGAAATAAATGGTACGGCATTCTCTCCACAACAGGGTGGGTACCGAATGAAAACCAAAACCAGGCTCGGCATGAGCCATGTCAACTCAGAAAGGCACTGCGGGGCAGGGCAGAGCAGGGCAGGACTGAACTACTCTGTGGGTTTCTGAGGTTCTAAATCTTTTTTTTTTTTTCTTTCTTTTAAATCATTTTATTGGGGGGATTGTACAACTTTTATCACCATTCACCCATCCATCCATTGTGTCAAGCACATTTGTATATTTGTTGCCATCATCATTCTCAAAACATTTGCTTTCTCCTTGAACCCTTGGTATCAACTCATTTTCCCCTCCCTCCCTGCCCGCTCTTCCCTCAGATATCCTTGATAATTTATAAATTATTAGTAGTCGTGTCTTACACTGTCGGACATCTCCCTTCACCTACTTCTGTTGTCCTTCCCCCAGGGAGGAAGTTATATGTAGATCCTTGTAATTGGTTCGCCCTTTTTTCTTTTTTCTTTTTTCTTTTGAGTCAGATGGGTAATGTGCCCACGTCGTAACAAGTATTAAGGGAGGCACATGTCACACAGACGCGTGAGGACCCGATCATCATGTTTATGAACCGGAAAAGGATCATGGTTCGCCCTTTTTACCCCATCTTCCCTCCACCCTCCCGGTATCGCCACTCTCACCACTGGTCCTGAAGGGATCATCTGTCCTAGATTCCCTGTTTCTAGTTCATATCTGTACCAGTGTACATCCTCTGGTCTAGCCAGATTTGTAAGGTAGAATTGGGTCATGATAGTTGGGGGAGAGGAAGCATTTAAGAACTAGAGGAAAGTTGTATGTTTCATCATTGCTACAATGTACCCTGACTGGCTCATCTCCTCCCTGTGACCCTTCTGTAAGGGGAGGTCCAGTTGCCTACAGACGGGTTTTTGGGTCCCCCCTCAGCACTGCCCCTCATTCTCAGTGGGGGCAGAAAGCCTCATCTTTCTGTGTGGCAGCTGGTGGTTCTGAGATGCTGACCCGGAGGTTAAGCAGGCCAATGTGTAGCCTACTACACCTCCAAGGCTCCGCGAAGAGTAAAATACCTAAGCCAATAGTTCTTCCAAAACGAGCATCACTAGAACTTTTAAATGGTTCCTAATGAGAACCCTCACCCAGTTTCATTTCTAATAATTGCCTCCTGCTAGATTTAAAAGCAAAATTCCAATGGCTATCAACAATCTCCCTAACAGATTGCCAATCTCTTCCTAGACTTGTTTTCCCCCCTTACAATAATTACATAAATTCATTTTTCAGTCTGTAAAAAGAAACTTACATTCTTATCATTAAGATGAGAATAAAGTATCTTCCTTATAATTTCCCCAAATGCCAGGAGGATTGCGGTAGTTACGACCTTACCAAGTTATCACAGTTAGTTAGCATTGCCAGTTCAAGTAAGTCAGGGTGCTATTATGACGCACCTGTGTTATGCCGGAGGGGATGTGTTGAGAAGGGCACATCAGCCCTACAGTATCCCCAGTGACACATCACATCAACTTGATCTTGAGAAGACACCCAAAAAATCAGATGGAAGGGTATTTACAAAATAACTAACTAGTGCCCCCAATAAAAGTATTTAATAAAAAATAATACCTAACTAGTACTTTCAAATTAAAAGCTCAAGGGGGAAAAAAGGAAAAGCTGAGGAACAGTCACAGACTACGGGCACTTCAGGGACCGCACCGATAAATGCAAAGTGGGAATTTCAGAGACCTGACTACTCAGTGCAAAGTGGGAATCTAGCTGATACCATGTAAATAGTCTGTCCTTTGGTTAATAGTGTTGAGGTGAAGTTAATTTCTTACTTTTGAAATACACACCATGTTTAGGTACGATCTTAATAGGTGGAGAAGCTGGGTACAGTCTGCATGGTACTCAGCACTACCAGCTGAATTTTTCCCTAACTCTAAAATCATTTCAAAATAGTTTTTAAAAAAACCTACATTTGTGATGCCACAATTCCTAAATTGACCAACACGTTTTTAATATGCTCAGTAATTTCGTATGCTACTTCTCTTCCTTGTTACTTAATCCCAACTTATTATATTCTTCATACTTTTCCCTAAAAATTATTAAAGTTCCTATTCCTCATATTTTTTCCTTAAAAAGTATCAAAGTCCTGAAACTTTGGGATTTTTCAAAGTACCATTCTTTCTTCCAGGTGCATAACTAGACTCTCCCTATCTTGCCACAAAATGGCCTGGCTTAAAAGAAGTCACATAACAAACCTAATATCCTTTCAGGCCACTGCAATTAACAATTTAAAAAGTGCTTTTAGAACACATTCATTTTGAAGTGCACATTGTAAATACTTATCTCATTTTATAGATAAGAAAAAGAACTGAAAATATCAAGTGAGCTCACATGTAATGTATGCCTGGGTCTGGATTTGAATATCAGCATTTTGGCTGCATATAAAAACAAAGTGGGCTGAGACTAATAAAAATTCAACTCCAATGGCTCCAGGCGGGCTAATTCTAATGGCATCTAGCATACCTTGACTTCAGCAACCATCTACCTCTCAGCATGGTCCTTCATTTCCTGTTTTGCAAGCTTTAATGATTCTGCCAGCAATTAGTCTAGGAATTGGTGAGAAATAGTGTATGCTCACCCTAACCAGAACCTTTCATTTCCAAAAAGAAAAAAACAGCCTCCAGTAATCTCCTCCTAAGCCATCAGCATTTTGGCCTAAAGAGTTGCTTACTTCTAGTCTCAGACAAGGCGCCCTGGTGGCTGACGTTTAGGGCTGACTGCGAGGTCTGCAGTCCCAAACCACACAGAAAGATGAGGCTTTCCACTCCCTGCAAGCGGTTGCTGTCTCGGGAAGCCAGGCCAGTTCTACAGCTCCACGGGGTTGCTGCGTCCGAACTGACCTGAGGGCAGTGAGTTTCTTCTGCCAAAGTTGCTTTCAATTACCCAACAGGGCGCTCTTAACTCCATTCTACTTGCTAGCTCCGCTTCGCAACCACGGGCTCCCGACTGCTCTGAGTATCTTTTTCCTCCGTTGATGGAGAAAGTAGAGTGCCGGGTTAACCCTCGGGTGTGTGTGTGTCTAGCTGGGATGTGGTGCCGGCGTGCGCGGGGATGGGACCTGAAAACGTGTCCCGAGAGTCCGGCGAACTGGCACTTGCAAAACTAGACGTCGGGGTCAGCAGAGGGGAGAGGACCACTCAGCGCGCCCAGATGACGCTACAGGACGACGGGAACGACCTCCTCGCTCGGAAACCCGAGCAAGGAAAGGGCCGCAGCTGCAGCGGGGTGGCGTCCCGCTCGGGCCTGCCACCCCGCCTCGGGCCCGGCCCGGCGGCACCCGGGGCAGAACGGGCGAGGCTGAGGGGACGGGCTCAGCCGCAGAGAAGGGCCCGAGGGTCAAATCGGGGCGCTCGGGGGTGCAACTCTGGGAAGCGTCCTTGGAACAGTTTCACGCTGGTCGATTAGGATCGAACGGGCCGCCGCTCTCCACGATGCCGCGTGGGAGTCTGCGAGGCGACGCCGAACGAGGGCTCTCTGACCGGGGCAAAGCGGGCACCACTGGTGGACCGCAAAGTTCTGTGGGGGGACAAGGGGGCGTCACTTGCCTCCCACTCCTGCAGGAAGCGCTGGGCCTCGTCAGAACCAACGGTCTTATGTCTCCTAAACTCGTCCTTCACGTACTGGTCCCCCAGGGCTTTGAGGTCAGGAGGCAGCACCCGGTGCAACTGCAAAATGCGCCGATACAGGGCCAGCACACGCGAGACGTGCCGGCCCGGCATCGCGCCGCGCGAGGGCCGCCGAGTGCGCCTGCGCCGAGAGCCCGCCCCTGACCGGTCTGGCCTTGGTGACCTGGAAGGCGCCGGAAGAGGGCGCGCGACCCCCATCCGGTCTGGTCCTTCCGGAAACCTGAGCCGAGCGGCTGGAGGGCCGCCTGCGCTCTCCTCTCCGCCTCCCGCGCTAGGTCCCTGGGAAGGAGACTCAGTGTGGGGTGTGCGAAGTGTCGCCTCTCAGCCCAACCCCCGCATCCTCTCTGTTTACCGCCGTCCCTACGCCCCTCATCGGAACCGAGAGCACCTTCAAAACCGCTCCTTCCTTCAGGAAGCCTTCCCAAGTTGCTCTTGCCTTACTGTAGTGTCTTTTTGCCTCGTTTGTCAAGCAGTAGCGTTCAGAAGTAGATCGCCGGGCATTTATTCCGAGGAACCTCTGGGTAGGTCCCAAACACCAAACGTGTTTTGCAGTCAAGCACTGAACTGTTGAAACTTCATAGAAGAGGGCCCGATACCTGCTGGTGATGAAGGCAAGCGTGTGTGCCTTTGTCAGGTTTCCTCACAGAACACAGATGTGGCCTCTGCAAAGATTTTTGTGAAAGGAAAGATGACACACACCTGGTTACCGAAGGCAGGCACCGACTTGTTTTTGTATCTTCAGCAGGGCCCACCACAGTGCCTTGGATAGAGTAAGCACGCCAATACTTACTAATTTGAATAACGTTTTAACTTTTGCTTAAATTTAGGGGGAATTTTTAAAAATTTAATTTAGTATTGTGAACAAGTACTTTAATGGCAAGGTCTGAGTGACAGTGTGGTTATTTTATTTCAGGAAATTTTTCTAACCCTACTTCATCTGTTAATATCCCTGTAAATGGAAGGTTAATCTCATTCCAGTTTACTTATTTTTTCTGGTTTCCTTTGAGGTTAAAGTACATGTATAATAAATTCTTTCTGAGCCAAAGCCCTTTTATAAAAGTGGAAAAAGCATTCTGCCAATGAATTAATAAGAAAGAACAATAAAGGAATTGACTCAGCCTAAAAGGAGCAAAAAATGTCCACTGAGCACTGGAAATTCAGTGCTCTCAAATGGCAGGCAGTGGATGAGACAGAAACAGGCACAGTAGTGCGGTTAGCCCCTGAAGAGACGCAGCAGGCAATAAAAGTGATAATAATTATAGATGACTATTACTTTTTACATTGCGCTTTAAGGACAAAACTTTCTATTTCCCTGTCTTTACAACTTAGGCTGGCTGTTGTTAGTGTTGATGTCAGATGCCTGTCAAGCAGTTCCAACTCATGGTGACCCTGTGTACAACCGAACAAAACCCCACCAGGCCCTGCTCCAGCCTCATGATTGTGTTCATGTCTGAGCCCATTGTCACAGCCACTGTGCCAAGTCATCACTTTGAGGGCTTTCCGCTTTATCACTGCCCCTCTACTTGACCAGGTAAGATATCCTTCAGAGACTGGACTCTCCTGATAAAAGTTCTAAGTACCTGAAACAGTCTCACCATCCTTGAGTATCCTGGCTCTACTTCTTCAAAGCAGATCTGTATGTTCTTTGGGGAGTCTGTGGTACTTTCAATGTTTTTCTCCATGACCTTGTTCCATGTCCTCTTCTGAATCTGACCTGAGCCTCTGGGAGCTCCCGGTCAATGTAGTGCTGCAACCATTGTTGAATTATCTTCAACAAAATTTTACTTGGATGTGACATCAATGACATTGTCCTGAAATTAGCGTTTTCTACTGGGTTACCTTTCTTTCGAATGGGTACCAATAAGAATCTCTTCCAGTCAGTTGGCCAAGTAACTGTCTTCCAAATTTCCTGGTGTAGATGAGTAAGTGCTTCCAGTGTTTCATCAGCTTGTTGAAACATTTCAAATGGTATTCCTGGAGCCTTGTTTTTGGTTAATGCTTCCAGTGCAGCTTGGTCTGCTGTCTTTAATACGCTAGGCTAACTAGTATTTTCCTTGTCTCCATTCTGCAAATATGACACCATGCTCAGTAAAGTGGGGAGGGGGGCAAAATAAAGCAAAATCTCAACATGATAGATGACACACTGGCTGCAACATACAATTGTGGGCTCAAACATACAATTGTGAGGACGGCACAGGACTGGGAGCGTTTCTTTCTGCTGTGCCCTGTCACTATGGGTCAGAACCTAATCAGCGGCACGAAACAACAATAGTATTCCTCATGAGGCAAATACAACTATGAACTGAAAATAAGGATGAGGTTCTGTTCCTGGCTACTAATTTAGATCCGTTTGCTTCATGTAGGCCTTTCTCTGTGCATTTCTTTGTCCTGTGTGGTATTCCGAAGGCACAGAACCACTCTGTGCCTGAATTTCCACTGTGTCAAATGAGCTGACTTAGGTAATCTCTGGACCTTCCAACTCTAACAATCTCATCATTGAGATTTCCTTGAATTGTTTTTATGTAAAAGTGAAACAGGACACAGTCACTTTGAAATAACTACTTTATAAACATTTTTATTTAAGGAGAAAAAAGGGAATACAGTTATATTTCCAAATGTAAATTAAAATGTAAGATGAATCAGAGTGCGCACAATATAAGCAGCACAGTATCTTCTCTCTTCCCCCATCATGAAGAGCTGCACAGCAGCGCTTATCTACTTGGTACGACTTGGGAACCTCTGCACAGCGTGGGGGTGACAGACAGCTAAAGATTTTTTTTGACAAGTAGATAAAGAATCTTAGGTATCAAGAGGGATAAAAAATAAAAGAAATTTTACAAAATGGAGAAAGACACATAGAACCTATAAATTACTACTTTATATTGGACCACACACTATATAATCCATAGGTTCCCAAACTTATTTGGCCTACTGATCCCTTTTCAGGGGAAAAAACAAACAAAAAACTCAGCATCCTCCCTAGCAATGAAAACCTTTTGTATCGTAGCCTACAATCCAGGAGGAAGTACAGATATCTGCGTCTGTAGCCCAGGATGGCTCCATCGCCCCCAGGAGGCAGTATTGCCCATCTGGAGAAACTGATAGAACCTGTTGTCATAGATTCTGATACATGGTGACCCCAAGTGTTACTGAATAGTACAGCCCTATAAGGTTTGTTGTATTGGTTTGGCTTGTGCTTGTTTTTTGTCTAATCTTTAGCAGATTATCAGACATATCTCCTGAGTGGATTTCAACTGTCAACACAAGTTAGCAATGAAGAGCACACTATTGCACTACCCAGAGACCTAGTCTTCATATTAAGATGCCACACAGAAAAATAAGTCTTATATGCAGATAACTTTACAGCCTCTTCCTCTGCGACCAAATGAGAAAGAATGGTAGAAAGGCTGGTGGTGAGAGCTGTAGGAACTATTTCATGTCGTTCGATGTGGAAACATAACGTGACTGTCGGCCTGCAGTTTTGAATGTATAGTTACGCATATTCCAAAGTCTAAATCACTGAGTATAATAAAAAGTTACATCTTTCCCTAGGCCTTATCTTTGATACCTACAACCTTTGTGGGGTTTGATACCTAAAGTGAGGCTGTTAGGCCTGCCCTAAAGCTTTTGTCCATCTTGGGTCTGCCAAACCCCCAGAAATGATTCCTCATCTCTCACCTTCCCTTGGAGTCCCAAAGTTATTTTTGTTTTTTATAAATCGCTTGATGGGAGCTCTTACAGCTCTTGTAATAATCCATACATCAATTGTATCAAGCACATTGGTGCATATGTTGCCATCATCATTTTCAAAACATTTTCTTTCTACTTGAGCCCTTGATATTAGCTCTTCTTTTTCCCTCTCTCTCCCACCCTCATATCCTCATAAACCCTTGATAAATGATGAATTACTATTTTTATATCTTACACCATCCTCTGCCTCCCTTCACCCACATTTCTGTTGTTTGTCCCCCTTGAGGGGAGGGTTATACATCAAGTATTGTGATTGGTTCTCCCTATCTCCCCCACCTTCACCCAACCCTCATGGTATCACTATTCCCATTACTGTACCTGAGGAGTTTATCTGTCCTGGATTCCATGTATTGAGACCTCTATTCTGTAGCAGTGTACATACTCCAGTCTAGCTGGATTTGTAAGGTAAAATTCGGGTCATGATAGTGGGTGTGGGAGAAGAAGCATTAACAAACTAGAGGAATGTTGGGTGTTTCGTCGGTGCTATACTGCATACTAGCTGACTTGTCCTTTCCTTATGACCTGTCTTTGAGGGGATGTACAATTGTCTACAGGTGGGCTTTGGGTTTCGACTCCAACACCCTCCTTGTTTTCATTGATATGATTGTTTCCTTGCGGCCTTCTAAAGCCTGACACCTGAACCTGTCAACACCTTGTAATCACACAGGCTAATGTGCTTCTTCCATGTGGGCTTTGATGCTTCTCTGCTAGATGGCCGCTTGTTTATTTTCAAGCCTTTAAGACCCCAGATGTTCTATTTTATAATAGATACCATCAACTTTCTTTACCACATTTGCTTATGCACTCATTGTGTCTTCAGTGATCATGTCAGGAAGGTGAGCATCACAGAATGCCAGGTTATTAGAACAAAGTGTTGTTGCATTAAAGGAGAACTTGAGTAGAGGCCCAGTGTCTGCTACCTTAAGGATCCAAAAGTTAGATACATCACTGAGTAGAGATGAAAACTGTTAAGAGGAGAAAATTCTGTAAATGTTTTTATGAGTGCCTCATTCTTTCATTATTTTAATGATGAGAATAAAGGATAATCCTGAAAACCCCAAATTTTCAAGCTTAACAAACAGGTCTAAGAATGAGACCAAGCAGGGGGAAGCCAACCAATTCCTAAGAAGTCTGTTCTCACCAGGCTTTCTGGGCTGATGGAGACAGGTGGGAGGACTTTTGAGACTCTGGCTCTGGGTCACCCTTCAGGTCTGGACCTGAGGCACCTCTCTGGTAGAAGAATTGACCAAATAAGACCCAAAGGGCAGCATTTACCCAAAGAAAAAGTTCAGAGGGCTGAGAAAGAAGAATTAATGGATTCACAAGTAGAAACCAGGATAAATCATGTTACAATAAGGGGGTGGCAATGAATGAATTGAAACAAAATGAGTACGAATTGCTGGATGCAAAGCTAATGATCTATAAACCTTCGCCAACTGACAATAAAAAGTTTAGATTAATAAATCCTCTGAAAATCTGTTTAGAAGGCATATTAGTCTTTACCAAATATTTTCCTGAATTTCTGAAACGGTGCAGTTATAGAATGTCAAGAATGACTAAATGTGTACTCATTTGGCAAGAGACATGTCCTAAGATATTTATAATTAATTGTTGATTGCTAAGGATTAAAAATCGAGTCCAGATAAAATACGGTGTTTAAAGTACCAATGCTATATTAATAGGTCTTAGAGAAAACTCAATGATTATTTCCAGTGGGTAAAGCATGTGACAAATTCAACACTCATTCCTGATTTTTAAAATGGTGAAATAGAAATCAATGGAATCTTCAACACAAAATCCAGGGTTGTAATGAAAGCAATAGCTGTCGATGTAGCCAAGCTTTTGTGCAGACAGGGAATGAAAACTGGAGTATAACATAATAGTTCCTTAGTTACACAAAAAGAGATTCTGGAAAAATAAACCTAAAACTGGCTTTAAAAAAAATATGTACTACAAGAGTAGAGAGACAGTTGAGTGAAAGGAGGAAGTGACAGGAAAGTGAAGTGTTTCTGACTTGACTGTTTTTTTTTGCAAAAATTTTGAACAGTGAAATCATCTTATATGATGAACATTAAAATTAAACAAGAATGAAAATTAACATTAATATCAAAAAGTAACCAAAATAATGATCTCTTACTACTTGCTTTGGCCATTTGCTGTAGGTTTTATTCCAGCTAGTTTGTCATTTACATGTATTT
Organism: Tenrec ecaudatus; assembly: GCF_050624435.1. Lineage (NCBI taxonomy): Eukaryota > Metazoa > Chordata > Mammalia > Afrosoricida > Tenrecidae > Tenrec > Tenrec ecaudatus. The sequence goes on from NC_134538.1 coordinate 101,963,186, forward strand.
CCTCTTTAAACAAAACATATTTACTTGATGTGCAAACAGATTTCTGGATTCCTTAAATGCTATCTAACTGTGTCGTGTCTTGTAGTCAGTGAATACCACTTTTAATTTTTCAACTTGCGAGAGTGTGGACTCCCAGATTCCCAGATGGGAAGCCTCTGAGTAGCATTTAAAGAATATATGGTCTTTACTGCACTTGCATGATGTTCTCTTCTTTTGCCTCCTTGTGGATCTCTCAGTCTCAGAACAGAAAGCATTGAAATCACCCCATGTGTGTCGATTTGCCAGTTTCTCTGCATGTAGATGCATTTGTTTTAGTTTTGTGTATTTTGAAACTATTTTACTAGACTTACAAAGATGTTTGATGAGTGTATCGTTTTGTACCTATTAGCAACAAGACATCATTCTCTTCAGAGCACTCTAAAGGACTGGGAACAACATCGAACGGGTTTCTCTGACTTTTACATCATGTGCTGCGTATCCTCAGGCACTCGTTTGAGTAGACAGTATAGATGAGTGTATTTAACCTAGAACTTCAAAGAGAAACGCAATGTGGGTACATAATGGAAAGACATAAAAGTTTCTTTTTTAAAGAGAAAGACAATATGAGAAGCAACATTGAAAGAAGCTTCTGTCAGCTGTTTAGAATAACTAATACTGTACACAGGAATGGCAAATAGTCCCTTTAAAAAATGAAACTTTTTATTTGGAGCTAGAAAGAATCCTCTAATTGTTAAATGCCTGATCTTAACAGATGATGAAACTGTGGCCAGCGCTGTTCAGTGTATGCCCCAGTTATGTGGCTTCAGACTATGGGGAGCCTTAAAGGACATACAAAGAACGCACCATTGAAGTGAAGTGGGTATGGAGGAGGATTCCCGGGAGCTATGACTAGGAATCACTGGAAATCTCTGAGCAGAGAGAACACAGTAAGAATGGGGCTTTTAAAATGATAATCTAGCAGCCATATGCAAGACAGTCTGTCGAAAGCAAAAATAAATGCACATGAGCATAAGTCAAAATACTGCCGCTAGGGTGTCAGTTCATGCCTGCACAGGTTTATTTTATTTCAAACACAACATGTTTATATCTATCTCTGGATGAGTGAATGCCTACAAGCAAAGTATAAGGGTAAGCCCGAAATAGCAAAACAGGAAGCTATTCTTTCTCAACTTATCCTCCACTTAGGTCTATACACTTCTAAAGGTGATGTTTCCATTCATTGTCACCTTCCCAGAATGAGTACTGGTGGCAATGTTGGACTGCCCATGGAAGTTGGGAAGTTCAAACCCAGCAGCCACTCAGTGGAAGAAAGATAACATCTGCTCTGGTGCAGTTTCAGAGCTACAGAACCTCTGTCTACAGTTGCTATGCGTTAGGATCAACTCGGTGGTGGTGGGTTTGGTTTTTAACCTACCCTGAAGAATTCTTCCATTTCAATATCCAACAGGGTTCCTTTTCACTGTTTTTTGAGTTTGAAATACAAAAAAGTAGGCTGTAGGGGCAAAATCAGGGCTCTAAGGTAGCCGTGGTAAGGTTTCTCAGTGTAATTCACAACAGATAGCTCTTGCTCCCTTGAAGAAGGAACAGAGGCATGGTGATGAGTGGGGGGGGGGGGGGAGGGCGAGAATGCCTTGGTATAACTTTCCTGACCTTTTTCTTAGTGATGCAGTTTTCAGTTTTCTTAAACTTTTTTCTGAATAAGCCACTGTCATTGTCATTGTCCTTCAAGAAAATCTATGGAAATGCCGTTGGAATTCCACAACAGAGATACCCCAACCTTCTGAACTGACTTCTCAGCCTTGAATTTGACTGGCCCGGTAGACCCCTCAGAAGCCACTGTTTGGGTGGACCTCTTCTAAGGTACCCTAATCAGGAGCTAGGAGAGCTGGTGGCAGAATTGATTTTGCCTTGGGGTGCTAACTGCAAGGTCGGCACTTCAAATTCACCAATTGCTCCCTGGGAGAAGTTGGAGGCTGTCTGCACCCCTGAGATGTGCAGCCTTCCAACTCCTATGAGTGAGAATCTCCGCAATGGCAGCGAGTTAGGAAATGAGACTAAGACAATTGTGCATATCAAACAAAAGGGCTTGTGTGTGTACTCGCTGAAACAGAAGGAAGCCAGCAGTACACCAAATGCTGGAGGATATAATTCACTTTTTGCACAGGAGCGAACAGAGAGAGAGAGAATAGTTACTAATGGGGGTTGCCCTGGAGGTAGGCTGTAACTCTAGGAGTATAAGCACAGGAGAATGAACGGCATGGACTTTCCGAATGCAGGGGATGTGGGTGAATATTACATATGGCCCAACCACAGAGGTCTCCAGGACTTTCTTCATGGGGTTGTCACTGAAAAGTCAGGAAGGACAGCTGCTTTGGGAAGTGCATTTTATTTCAGTCTTACTGCATGTGAAGGGGCAGCCTACATAAAATGATGTACTGAAAAGCTGCATAACTATATCAATTCAGTGCCCTAATAATGTAAGTCAGTGGAACGCAACATGGGCTACATATTATAATCACTTGAGAAACAGGAGAGGAAAATGAAAAGCCTGACTCTCAGTCCCCAGCATATGGATCAGAACCCCAAGTGTAAGGTCAAGGCATTGCTATCTCTCAGACTCTCCCCGGTTCATTCTAATGGACAGCCAGAGCTGAGAGCTGGGAGTCCAAACCGTCATCTTACAGACACAGCGGTTCTGAGGAGCGTTCTTCCGATGTTAAGATAGCTGGAAGGCATTATCTTTAAAAATAGTCCAATCCTGAAGATTCCCTTCAACAATAGGGACAGAGGTTTCCATATAACTAACCCAAACCAAACTCACTGCCATCGCGTCAATGCCGACTCACAGTGACCCTATAGGACAGGAGAGAACTGCCCCTGTGAGTTCCTGAGACTGTAATTGTTAACAGTAGTAGAAAGCCACATCTTTCTCCAGAGGAGTGGCTGGTGGTTTAGAACAGCTGACCTTGCGTTTAGCAGCCCAACATGTAACCACTATGCCGCAGGGCTCTTTTCACATAACAATGGTTTAAACTATTAAAGTGAAATTCATCATTGAACAAGTGTCGAGTAAAAAGGACAAAGTAGGTCATAAAAGCACTCAGCTAGCTTTGGTGGTTGGGAAGTACATCACTCTCCTCTTCCACGTTCTGGCTGCTGCTTCTCTGACAGTATAGCCATCTGCAGGATCCAGAAGGTTCACTGCTCAGGGATCTTAGGTCCAGAGAACTCACTCCACTCCTGGCTCTGACTGGAATGACATCCCTCCTCCTGCTTCTCAGAGGGCTCGCTGTAGAGAATCCTATTAGCAGTTACTCACAGATTAATCTTACCAGTGTCTTCTCTTACCTTCTTACCACACCCATGCAGGGTCTCTTGAGCACCCAACAAGTTGGGGAAGGATTCCCACAGCAGCATATCCAAGCGAGATGAAATGTCTTGGTTATCTTTGTGACTTAACTCTATTTTAAGGAAAGGAAATAAACTTGAAAAACATTTGTCACCATAAGCCCAAGACAAACACAAAATTAAAATATCCATTGCCAGCCCCCCCTCACTCAAATAAGTTGATGCTGACTTATAGCAACCCTACTCCCTTAAAATCACTTTCTTCTAAATCATTAATCCCATGCTCTGTCCACACATCGACTCCCTCTGGACCTTCTAGAAACTCCCATCCTTTAGATTCCATGTATTTGTATTGTCTAGATGTACCCACCTTTAGAGACCCATCTCCTTTGTCTCCTTAGTTGACTGTAGTTACACCTGGGGGCCCATAGTGTGAATACATCCAAAGGCTCAGTCCAAACACTTCGGTGCCTTGTCCTGTCCAGCTGCTGTAGGAATTGGTAGTGCTCTGCTGCCCCCAGCTGGTCAAGTCAGCTCTCACCACTTCCGAGGCCCTTACTGGACCCTTGGCTGGAAAACCACCACAAAAGATCTGTCCAAATCTCATGTCACCCTTTGGCCTGTCTATAGTTTCAGCACAACTCTTAAACCCCAGGTGTCCTGCTATCCTTTCAGAGTTTCTATTCCAAACCAGACTCATCATTGTTCTCCAAAGACCTTTCTTCAAGGTATCTAGACTCAAAACTTGGGCCACACTATGGACATCTCCCTTCCCTTCATGCATCTTATTATTGAGGAATTTTCACTGAGAGTTCTTCTGCAACTCAGTCACATTTCTCAGTTTCATTAGTCCCACTTGCTTGGACATCGTATTCCTCCGTGAAATGGTTGCAATAGCCTTCCAAATGGACTACTTAAAAAAAATAATTTTATTGGGGGCTCATACAACTCTTATGACAATCCATAAATACATCCATTGTGCGAAGTATATTTGCTGCCATCACCATTCTCAAAATATTTTCTTTCTACTTGAGCCCTGGTATCAGCTCCTCATTTTCCCCTCCCTCCCATACCATCCCTCACCAACTCTTTATAATGTATAAATTATTGTTATTTTTTCATGTCTCATACTGTTTGATGACTCCCTTCACCCACTTTTCTGTTTTCCATTCCCTATGGAGGAAGTTATATGTAGATAATTGATTGGTCCCCCCTTTTCCCCCACCTTCCCCTTACCCTCTTGTTATCTCCACTTTAATTATTGGTCCCGAGGGGTTTATCAATCCTGGATTCCCTGTGTTTTCAGCTCTAATCTGTACCAGTGTACAGCCTCTGGTCTAGCTGGATTTTTAAGGTAGAATTGGGATCATGATAGTGGGGGGTGGGGGGAGGCATTCAAGAACTAGAGGAAAGTTGTATGTTTCATTGGCGCTATACTGCACCCTGACTGGCTCGTCTACTCCCTATGACCCTTCTGTAAGGGGATGTCCAGTTGCTTACAGATGGGATTTGAGTCTCTACTCTACTCCGCACTCCCCCTCATTCACAATTAGATGAGTTTTTTGTTCTTTGATGCCTGATACCTGATCCCTTCGACACCACATGATCGTACAGGCTGGTGTGTTTCTTCTATGGGAGCTTGTTGCTTCTCAGCTAGATGGCTGCTTGTTTATCTTCAAGCCTGTAAGACCCCAGACTTGGTATCTTTTGATAGCCGGGCACATTCAGCTTCTTTCACCACATTTGCTTATGTACCCACATTGTCTTCAGCAATTGTGTCTGGCAGGTGAGCATCATAGAATGCCAGTTTAATAAAACAAAGTGTTCTTGCATTGAGGGAGTACTTGAGTAGAGGCCCAATGTCCATCTGCTACCTTAATACTAAAACTGTAAGTATATGCACACAGATCTATTTCCCCATAGTCATATATAAATATATTTACATATGTACATCCCTGTGTTTATACCTCTGTAAATGCCCTTTGCCTCCCAGTTCCTTCTTCTACTTCCTTTTACTTTCCTCTTGTCTCTCTGTCATGCTCAGCCTTCATTTGGGTTTCAGTAATTCCTCTCGGTTACATTGCCCTTGATCAAGCTTTACCAGGCCTCCTACACCCTCCACACCTTTGATTTTAGATCACTTATTTTTCTCTTATCCTGGGTTTGTTAACACCAACTTCCTTTCCCCCACCTTCCCCTCTCCCATGTCCCCTGGAACCATTGGTTTTGTGGGTTTCTTCTCCAGATTGTTTATCTAGCCTATCTTAGCTATATAGACCTACAGAGATAACAATATGCACCAAAAAAAACAAGACAGAACAAAAGAAAACAACAAAACATCAATGACAATATATAAAAAAGAAAAGCCTGTAAATAGTTCAATGTCTGTCTGTTGACCTTGAGGAGTATGATGGGGTGGACTCTGATGTGGTGCCATGCCCTGGCCCCACAGTCTATTTTTGATGTTCCCTGGGGACGTCCTTGCTCTGTTCCCCTTGATGTTCTGTTGCACAGCCTTAGTATTTTGCCTCAGTGTGGTGGGTCAGATTGGGCACATTTCCCACACTGTGTCTCCAGTGTTGTCCCCTGTAGTGCTATGGATCAGTGAGGGACCTCATGTCTTGTAGTGGGGCCAGCCCTATGGTCCTCTCTGTGCTTTAGCTGCTCTGAGCAGGAATATTGTCCTCAGGGCTTGGTGGGCCAAGATGTGTTCCACTCTCTCTTCCTCTCCCTTCATTTGCTCCTGTGTGCTCTGATCAGACATGTCCCCCTCCCTGAGCTGTAGCTCCAGTACCATCCTCTGAAGTGAATTCTTCTGCAGGGAGGGGGAGCTTGAGCTACTTTTCTTGGGTTTCTTTATCTACCTACTACTCATTTGCAGACCACACCATGGTCAGATGAATCGTTTTGAAAAACAGCTTTATTTGTGTAGTCTGTATAATTCCAAGCCTTGTAAAGCTTTCCAAATGTCTTCAAGGTCAAATCCATGCCATCTAGTACACAAATTTGGCTATTGGGTCACACTTACATCAAGGGCAAGACTTGCAGTTAAGCTACCATTAACCCACATTTTCATTACATTGTCCGTGGCATTCTTAAAATCTAAGAACAAGGCTAGGTAATAAATTTCAACTTCTTAGGCCATTCTATTTTTAATCTGCAGAAATAAACATTAGTGAAGATATAAACACGGCAAACGAAGTTTCTGACCAAGATCTTAATTCCCCTCTTCCCACAGAGTACAGTCAATTCACAGTGTGTGTTCTTTATTCTCACAGATTCTAGGTGAATATGTCATCTTCAGCTAGGCATTAGCTCTGCTATTTATTAGCTATGTCACCTTGGCTAGTTGTTGAAGCCCTCTTGCCTCATTTCCTCCTTTTAAAATGAGAATATTATTACCTACCTCAAAAGCTTGCAGTGCTAATTTAACACGTAGAAAGCACTTTGACTAGCTAGTGCCTCGCACATAGGAAGTGCTGACTAAGTGTTAGTGATGATGATGATGTAAATTGAATGCCAGTAGAAACTGTGATCCTTATTTTAAGAAACACAGGGCTTAAAAAATAGATTCTTCCCACTTCAGAACACAACATGACTTTCAGATGTGTGAAACTTAAAGGAGCTGAAACCATGATGTCATGGCAGCAGATTATGACTCCTTAAATCCTTACGCTGGAGTTTACCTGCCCCCTCCCGGTATACAAGCCCGAGCCTGTCCCTGGGGAATGAGAGCAGTGCTGCGGTGACACTCTCTCATAGACCTAGGCTGAACTTACTGAGCGAACACAAACCCTCAGCACCTTCCAGAATCGCAGCCTAAGTGATAAAGATCAAGCGTTCTGGGTCTTTGACTTCCGTTTGTGGAATTATTTGAATGAGGACTAGATACTCCTGCTGGCTGAGAATGCGTATGAATGAAACGAACGTACAAATGTGCTTTATACAATTGATGTATGTATGGATTGTGATAAGAGTTATATGAGCCCCCAATAAAATGCTTAAAAAAATTTTTAAAAAAGAAAGAAACTGAGCACTTAGTTTCTACAGCCACGGTGACGAAGAAGGGTTATCATTTATCTACAGAATAAAATGTAGGTCCTGGGCAATCCTGGAAACAACATTATTCTGTACCATCAACTTCTAAAAAATTGTTTTCAAGGCTGTACTAAGTATATAATAAACTAAGAAACATCTGTTCCTTCTCTATAAAGTATGACTTTGGCAATGAAAAGTTAAGGTATGTCTTTAAAACCCTGTCAACAAATATCACAAAATTCTGAGAATTAGGCTCAAAGTTTTAGAACAAATCATTAAAGAAAATATTTTCATGTTTTTATTAAATCAAACCCCAAAGACTTTTTGGGTACTACAATCATGTTTATAAGCAGGTGAGGTCATTTTCAAAAGTAAGATTATCATAACAGATGTACACAGTCAATAATAAAACATGGATTTAAAAGTTAGGTCAAAATTGCTGTAAGTATGGATTGTGATAAGAGTTGTATGAGCCCTAATAAAACGATTAAAAAAAGAAAAAGAATCCTTCAAGGTTGAAAAAAAAAAGTTAGGCCAAATAGAGCCTATGTCGTTTTAAAACACAGGGCTACTCTTTTTAAGTAGCTATATGATGAATTTTATAGCCTTTCTCAAGAATTATAACAGGGTAAATATTTTACAGAAGATCAATTTTCTCAAATATAAGTATATATGAAAGAAATTTTTATTTTTAGGTCCTTGCTGTGCATTTAACTGTGTCTCCTCCAAAATAATGTGCCAAAGTCTTAACTAACCCTTGTACCTGTGGATGTAGCCTTAGTTGGAAATAGGATCATTGCAAATGTAATCAAATTAAGATGGAGTTCTTCTGAAGTAGGATGGGCCCTAAGTCGGATGACTGTGTCATGTGAACAAAGAGGGGCACAAAAGGAAGGCCGTGTGACTACAGAGTAGAGACCTCAGTGATGCATCTGCAATCCAAGGGTCCATGCAGCCACCGGAAGGTAAAAATTAAAAATGGCCCCAAAAAGAATTCTTCCCTAGGGCCTTTGGAAGAACCATGGTCTACGTCACCTTGACTTCAGATATTTGCCCTCTGGAACAGTGGTCGGATAAAGTTCTGTTGTTTGAAACCACCCAGCTTGCAGTCATCCATCATGGTAGCCCTAGGAAGCTAATGCAGTTCCTAATTTAAAGATGTTCATACATGGAAAATTAACTCCGTTTTGAAATATATCTAGCTATAGTCCAGAACCATCATAAATTAAATTTAGGCATAATTAGAGGAAGGCTTAAAAAAAATGTATGTTGTGGGTCTTCATTCTTGTTCTACTTCATAGGCCCCTAAAGAGTTTGACAGATCATAAAGGGCTGCTAAGGGTTCCGAAGGAGAAAAGCTAAGAAACGTTTCCCATAGAGCTCTAATTAGAGAACCTGCAAAACAGGCCTCAGGCAGATGGACCTGAAGAAAGATTTGTTCAGAAGACCCTTAAATTGGGACTTCTTAAGCTTCGTGTGCATCTGAGTAGCCTGGGGGTCGTGTTGATTTAGAGGTGCCTGGTCAGTTGTTCTGAAGTAGAAGCTGAGGATCTGCATGGCTGAAGCTCCAGGGGTTGCCAGCATGGCCGGAGCATGGCACATACATTCAGAAGTGAGATTCTGACACATAATGTCTATCACAGACCCACAAGAGAGTGACATGTGTTCCTCAAAACGTAACCATCCTACGCACATGTGTATAATGTGGACGTTTTTATTGTTTTGCAAACATCCCAATTTTCTCCAAATAGAAGTTCAGTTTGAAACATTTTCATTGCTCTCAAAAATAAGCGGTAAGAGTGAACCAAAGGGGGCAAAAAACTGCTCTTAACAATGTAACAATCCTATGAAAAGGCATGTAAAGGTAAGTCTTAAACAGTCTTTGGTAAAGTCAAAATTCCCCAGTCAGCAAAAATGAGGTAAACGTCATGGAGAAGGACGACGTGATCGTGACAACAATGGACACAAACATACCACCCAGCCTGAAGCCGGCGCAGCACTGGGCAGCGTTGAGTTAGTTCTGTGACACAGACAGCACCTTCCTCGAGAGTCGGAGGCGACCAGACCACTCATCACCCTAACAAACAGCCTGAGAAAGCCCAGGCTGGAGGGGAAGCTGGCTGTGTGAAGGGAGGCAGTTCAGCTGTTCCCGTGTGGTCTTTTCATTTCCAGGGCTGCCCAGGAAGGCGGGCACTTGGGTCTCACCCAGAAGTAATCTGCTTCCACACAGTCCGCAGCCCAGGGAACCCTGCAGGACAGTTCCACCCCATCAGTCGGACCCCCGTGATGGCGCACGGCAAGCAGCCTCGGTAGATGGCTTTTGTATGAGACGTGGGGGGATTGAATCTTAAGTCCTTAAAGCTAAAAGTATGCACTGAGGCCCACAGTTGCCTAATCAAATTGCTTTTATCCCTTTGGATCAGCGTTACATTACCCCACAGGGAATTTAAACACAACATAAACATGTATTTAAATGAACTTAGAAGAAAGCTTGTTGCCCGTCTCCTGTTTTAATTAGATATATCTCATATAAGAAACGTATAAATGCAGACTGTGGTTCCCCTGGCAGGGGCTACAGCACTAAGTAAATCCACTATAGTATGATTTTGTTTGCTTTTTTTCCCCTTAATTAAGTTTTTAAAGTTTCCTTAGCTCTCTGTGTGGCTGCTTCAGCTTTGGCAGTGGGATTTGTGGTAAAGGGTTGGGAGAGCACATTCCAGCTCCCCCCCCCCACCCCTCCAGGCGCCTAATGGTACTCTTTGTGCAGCTAGATAGGGAAGCAGAAGAAAACGGGGAAATATCCCGTCTGCACAATAGATGCATTTCAAAGAAACCGTCTTCCATTGTAGGTAAGAAAAGCATGTCATCTTTCCTGGCATACCGATAACTGGGAGTACTCAAGGCCCTTAACATCTTCAAGGACATGGAAAGCCAACAAGCCATATGGAAAACCAGACAAGTATCTATATTACTTAATACCAATGATTTGGTATTAAGGCCCAAGTGTTATCATAGATCTTGGGCTAGAGACACCTCCAGAAGCCAGGTCAGAGCCGGCACGCATGTACCTTCACATGACTGGAGAGTAACTATTGTAGGGCAACATACAGGCTTTTCTTCCCAGCTAAAAAAGCCAGACTTAACCGGGGGGTATTGGCTGCTGAATGGCTCTTAATTAGAAAGCCAAATGGTTTCACACCTTCCGAATTTGTGTCTACCTTTTTACATTTTGTTTTGTTTCCCTTTTTCTTTGAGTTAGACATCAGTTGAATGCTGTTAGGACTGAGAGCAAAAGAAAGCATAGGCATACATACTATTAAGTATGAATTCAATAGGCTTCAAGTATATTTATTTCCCTTAACATTTTGAGACCGGAAGAGAGGAAAATAATGAGCAAATCTAGATAGCATTCTCTAATTTATACTTCTGTTCTCCAGAAGCATATAGCAAATAATAAAACAAATTTATGCATTTGTTTTAAATACATTAAAGTGCCTTTTTGAATAAAGATATGCATAGAAAAGACTGAAAGAAATACACTTAAAAATAGAGGGAATGACTAGGAGGCAAGGCTATGTATCGAGGTATAAATATAGGCATGTATATATGTATATATAATTTATAATGATAGGGATATAGGTCTATATACATATATTTATATGAAATATTAAGATAGCTGATGGACTTTGGGCCTCTACTCAAGTCCTCCCTCAACACAAGAACACTTTGTTCTAATAACCTCTCACTCTGTGATACTCAACTTCCCGACATGATCGCTGAAGACAAAATGGGTGTATAAGTAAATGTGAAGAAAGCTAAAGATGCCTGACTCTCAAAAGATATAGCATCTGGGTTCTTAAAGGCTTGAAGTTAAACAAATGGCCATCTAGCTGGGAAGCAAATAAGCCCACGTGGAGGAAGTACACCAGCCTGTGTGATCGTGAGGTGTCGACGGGATCAGGTAGCAGGTATCAAAAGATCCAAAGCAAATAATTATATTAATGCAAATGAGGGGTCAGAGTACAGGCCCAAAGCCCACCTGTAGATAATTAGAAATCCCTTCACAGAAGGGTCACACAGAAGGGACAATTCTGCCAGGATGGAATATAGCACCGACGAAACTCAGAACATTCCTCTAGTTCTTGAATACTTCCTCCCCTGCATTATCATGACCCCATTTCTACCTTACAAATCCTGCTACACTGGAACATGTACACTGGTACATATAAGGGCTCTCAGCACATGGAATCCAGGACGGATACACCTTCAGGAACATTCGCTGGAGTAGCCACTCCATGAGGGTAGGGGAACGGGGAGAGGGGGAATAAAGAGGGAACTGATCCCAGTGATAGATAGATAACCCCCCAGGGGGACAAACACAAAAATGTGGGTGAAGGGAGACAGCAGTATAAGACACAAAAGTAACAATAATAATATATAATTGATCAAGGATTCACAAGGGCGGGCAAGAGGAGCTGATACCAAGGGCTCTAAATAGGAAGAAAATATTTTGAAAATGATGACAACATATGTAAAGGTGTGCTTGATATAATTGATTTATGGATTGTTAAAAGATCTGTAAGTACCCCCAAAAAAATGATTAATAATAACAAAAAAGAAATATACCAAAAAGCCTACAGTATTCATCTCAAAAAATAGAATTTGGAGTATTTTTGTATTTTTTTAAAGTTTGTCTTCTCCCATCCCAAATAATTTTTGTGAGCCTTTTAAAATAAAACAAAAACGACCATGTTACAATGGGACACATAGTTAATAACACTTCTCTTATGTCTTGTTGACAGATTTTCTACAACCAAACTCACTGCCATCGAGTTGATGTCTACTCATAGCGACTCTGTAAGACAGAGTAGAACTGCCCTTGTGGGTTTCTGAGATGATAACTCTTTAAGAGAGTAGAAAGCCCTGCCTTCTACAGAGGAGAAGCTGGTGGTTTCAAATTGCTGACCTTGTGGTTCTCAGCCCAACATATGCCACCAGGCTCCATTGTCGACAAATTCATTCATAACCATTAACATAGGTTTCTTAATTTACTCATGGGCATTCTTTATTAAGCATTTTCTATGTGCAAGGCAGCCTGGTTGGCATTAGGGGTACACTGATACACAGATATTACATGTCTGAGTATTTCTCAAACAAACAGCTCGATAAGTACTTCCACAGACCTCAGGTGTGCCACTAGAAATACAAGATCCAAGTTATCCCTGCGCCGCTAGTAACTTCACCGATACAATCTTCAGTTGCCATTGAGTCCTGGCTAACTCATGGTGTCCATATGTGTATCAAAGTAGAACTGTGCTCCACAGGGTTTCGTGGGTCGCTTCTCAGGAGTAGAGTGCCAGGCCTTTCTTCCAAAGTGCCTCTGAGTAGACACAAAACCCCAACTTTGGGTTAGCAGCTGATTTCGTTAACTGTTCGCCCTGGCTAGCGACTGCCTCTCCTTACTAGGACTGAGAGAAGTTATGCTGACTCAGAAAGCTTTATGTCACTTTGCTTTGATCTAGAATAAAAGAGATGTCCTCCAATGAGACAGCCACCACTGTGTTCAGACTTGAAAACACAAACGTACAGATCAGGTGTCCATCTCGTTAGGGCTCTGTGCCAAGAACTGGTAAGCACAGAGCTGCCTGTAGTCTCCTCTGAGGCTAAGACAGACCTGGGAAGGCAGCAGGGAATAACTGCTCTTTTCCTTCCTAAAGGGACTGGTGTTTAGGAAGCCCCAAAGAAAGCCTTTCGAGACCAAGCTCATCATGCAGAATAAACAAAAACTGATCAAACACGCAAAGTCCAAAGTCTATAAAAGATGCTTAGTTAGTTAAATATAGATCTTCAAAATGGAACTTTTGTGTATACCCCAGGTTCCAGAAGAAACCCCTGTGATTAGCAACTTCCAACTAACATTTAAATTTTAATGTAGTTAAATGGTGACCCTTCACTATCTAGGTGTACTGTATAATTTTAAAACATCTGCAGCCAAGCCCACCCTGTTGCTTTCCACAATAGGCTGAACACTAAAGGGGCTGCGTGAGTGAGCATGCAGGGACCTTCCTAAAGGGATGCCAGCTTCTGTTCTTCCTCCTCTCTTCCTGCACAGCCTTTCCCTACAGTCAGCTGGCAAAGTTCGTGGGGCCTGGAACATGCTCTGTCACTGTCTCACTTTTATCTCTTTATCCCCAAGCCCCACCTTTCTTTTCTCCTTTCCAATGTTTAATGACAGTCACTCTCCAGCAAACTTCCTGAACATGTCATCAACATCAAGAACACCCTCTATCCTTGGGCCGCATCATTTCAATCGTATTCATTTTGCTATGAACAGGGTGGAGGTCTAAATGGGTTGGATGAGGCTGGAGGTCTCTCGGTACTTCTCTCTCCAGTACTGCCGCTTTTGCTCGACCTGTCTTTGCCTCCATGAGGCCGTTCATCTAATTAAGAACTTACATAAGTTTCCACTGTGATGGTGACTCTCGTGTTATATAGCACATGAAGGGTCATTAAAGAAATGTTAATTCGTGGTGTCGCTATTGCACTGTTCTTTAACGTTCCAGGATTGAACCTACACAAGTAAGCCTTGTGCCTTTGATCTCTAAGAACTCCTAAAGCAGAGTTCCACCCATGCAAACTGCTCGCTGAATAGGTCCTCGGTAATCTGTTTCTTATTCAACCTTAGCAATAAAGTGCTCCCGTAGGGATACTCAAAAAAAAGAAGTGGTCTCATAAGTTTGAGGCCAGGGAGCTCTCTGGCTCCATCCTGTTGACACCCTTAGAAGACCCCTTTGATAGCCTATGTACTCACCAATGATGGCTGCGATGGTAGTGGTGCAAATGAGATGAGAGCGGAAGGGAAACATACCGTTTCAGTGTACATTGAGCAGTGTGCTTGCACTCTGCTACTAAGTTGCAGACAAAAGAACAACGTGAACAAAAGTTCCGTATGCAAATTCGGAGTCAAATCTTCTAAAATTACTTGCACCACTTCCTCTTCTGCCACTCTTTCGCTTTCCCTAAACCGAATGCAAAGCAGCAAGGTAGCAAGACAATGCTGAACATGACAACATCCTGAGGGATGGCATAGTTACAAAATCAAAGGAAGTCAAGTTCTGAATGACCTCATGGAGCAGAAGCACCCACACACTCTGCATTCCCTACTTAGTCTGAACTCTTCCATGAGCTAGGTATAAAATTCACTCCCATTTGAACTAGTGGATTTTCAATCTTTTCACAAAAGAGTAACTTACCCAGCACTCTAATTAATATAGTTTCCAGGTAAATAGGACTTAATAAGAATATCTTGCACATGCTGGCCCATCAGGCCTGGAGGACGATATCTCCGCTCTGAACAGCCAATGGACAGAGTGGACAATATGGCTGATCCCACTACGAAACACACCATCCCTTGATGGCCCAGGACCCTAAGGGGGACAACACTGGAGATTCAGGGCTGGGACTGGCCCAGACTGACCCTGTGACACCGAGGCAAACCACTAAAAGTATGCGGCAGAGCAACCGTGGGAGCAGATCAGGGAGCCCCTGTGGGAATACAAAGGACAGACTCTGGGGCCACAGCATGGTACCCCATGGGACCTGACTGAAGGACATGCCTAGATATAAAAAATCAGACCTTGATCTATTTATAGGTTTTTCTTTTCTTTCTAATTTTTTTCTTTTAATTAATTTATTCTTCTATGGGTAATTGATTTCCTTTTTTGTTGTCATTGCTGTGTTCTCACCCATCACCTATCTTGCTATGGCTTGATTTTTGGGGCATATTATTATCTCTACAGCTCTATCTAGATAAGATAGACTGGATGAATAGTCTGGAGGAGAAAACAACGGGACCAGTGGTTCCGGGGGGACACGGGAGAGGGGGAGGAGGAGGTAAGGAGGTGGTGCTGACCAACCAGGGACAGGGGAGCAACAAGTGATCCAAAATCAGTGGCAAGGAGGGTGTGAGAGGCCTGGTAGGGATTCAGCAAGGGCAAGGTAACCGAGAGAAATTACTGAAACCCAAATGAATGCTGAGCATGATAGTGGAACAAGAGGAAAGTATAAGGAAATAGTGGAAAGAAATAGATGACAAAGAGTATTTACAGGGGTCTAAAGACTGGAATGTACATATGTAAATATATTTATATAAGAGTGTGGAAAAACAGATCTATGTGCATATATTTATAGGCTTAGTATTAAGGCAACAGATAGACATTGGGCCTCCACTCAAGCACTTATTTTATGCAAGAACACTTTGTTCTACTAAATTGACATTCCAGGATGCACACCTTCCCAACACGATTGCTGAAGAAACATGTGTCTATAAGCAAATGTGGTGAATAAAGCTGATGGTGCCTGGCTATCAAAAAAGTCTGGGATCTTAGAGGTTCAAACATAAACAAGTGACCATCTAGTTCAGAAGCAACAAAGCCCACATGGAAGAAACACACCAGCCTGTGTGAACACAAGTTGTCAAAGGGACCAGTTATCAAGCATCAAGGAACAAAAATTATATCATTGTAAATGTGTGAGTGTGGAGTGGAGACTCAAAGCCCATCGGTAATGGGTGCATGTAGATTGGAGACTTAAAGCCCATTGGCAGCTAATGGGACACCCCCTTACTGAAGGGTTGTAGGGAAGAGATGAGCCAGTGAGGATTCAGGGTAGCAACAAAGAAACATGTAACTTTCCTCTAATTCTTAAATACTTCCTTCCCTCCCCACCCCCCACTATCATGATCCCAATGCTACCTTACAAATCTGGCTAGAGCAGAGGATGTACATTGGTACAGATAGAAACTGGAAACACAGGGAATCCAGGACAGATGACTTCTCCAGGACCAGTGGTGAGAGTGGCAATGCCTGGAGGGTGGAAGGAACGTAGGATAGAAAGGGGGGACTGATTATAAGAATCTACGTATAGCCTCCTCCCTGAGGGATGGACAGCAGAGAAGAGGGCAGGGGGAGATGCTGGGAAGTGTAACATATGACAAAATAATAACAATTTATGAATTATGGAGGGCTCATGAGGTCGGGGAGAGTGGGGAGGAAGGGGGTAAATAAGTGGAAGGTAAATGTTTTGAGAATGATGATGGCAACAATTGTACATATGCGCTTGACAACAATGGATGGATGTATGGATAGTGATAAGAATTGTATGAGCCCCCAATAAAATGATTTTTAAAAAAGAATATCTTCTGTACATTGACCATATCACAAAATTTTCAGAAACTTATATCATGGATCTGGCTTCTGTCTGGAGTTATTTCAATGTCCAATATATAAAGTTCCTTTAGGTATATGATGAAATAGACATAATTTGTCACTCTTACCAAGTGTTGCCTTATTTAATTTGCAGAGCATGGTTTCTCTAAGTTGTTTTTACTTTTTAGGTGTCAGTTCTGACACATAGTGACCCTAGGTACAACAGAAAGAACCATTGTCCAGTTCTCCATAAATAAAGACCACAAATTTTTAATTGTTCTCATTTTTTCCTCTTTTTGGGCAAACATTTTGATGTCACTTTTCCTCCACAAGAGCACATACATGATCGTTTCCACCAATATCCCAATAGACCAAGGAAGCATCTTGTGTGCAGAGGCCTGCGATAGGCATGTTCTCCATGAACACATAATGATTAAAATCATGAGCACAGTATTTGCAGGTTTGATATTAACAGCAATCACAATTTTGCTACCCTGTTTAATAAATTTTAACATTTTCTTAGTACATCCACTTATAATTATTTTATGTTCTCAGTAGCTACTAAACATAAATATCCATTTCTAAATACTGTTCTATTGATTTGAATTTAATACGTCAATTGTGCTGAATAGTTTCAGAATGCTTACCAATAGCTTCCATAAAAGTGGCACTTTCTTGTACATATTTATTGGTGTGATTATTTGCTCAGGTAAGTAAAAGAATATTCTTACAAAATCATACATCACCTAACCAAAAAAAATCATACAACATTGTATTAAACAAAAACAACATTAATGCAAAGCCATTGCTTCTCCCCACACCCTCCATCTCGGCCTATATACTTCTGAAGGCAGTGTTTCCTTTTTCCTAAGTCTCTCTGAAGAATTCTACCCTCTTCAATTTACAACTCATCTAAATGGAAATTTTGGCATCTTGGTGGGACTCAAAACTTTTAAATGTTCTTTGTGTTCGAGGAACAAATACTATTATTATATTATTGAATTGTATATGTGAACTATATGTCAGTAAGACTTTAAAATTTTAAGAAAGCAAAGTGAATTAATAATACTTTATTTAAAAGGAATAATATGATAGAGAAAAATGTAAAAGAAAAAAAGAATGAGCAGATGTATTATAGTAATGGAAAAAATCCCTGGCATATATTTCCTGACCTTTTCCTTATCCATATTTTCTTAACGCTCCTTCATAAAAGCCCCTGTAACTGTCCTGTGTTCTTCAAGAATATATATCAAAATTGTCCCTTCAGCGTCCCAAACTCGTCCCCAAACTTCCGGGATGATGTCTCTATCTTGAATTTAACTTGCCCACCAGATACCCTGGGAAACTACTGTTTTAAGTAGACATTTTTTTTTAAGTTTTTCTAAGAAGACTAACTCAAGTGTATTATGGAGAGAAATTGTCCGCAGCCATCCATTGATCACAGACACATGTTTAAACATCACTGAAAAGTCCACTCAATAAGTGATATTGTCACAACCTACCTGCCAGCCTATATATTTTATGGACTTATTTAAGTTATTGAGTTAGTGCATAAGAAACCATCCCAACATTTAGAGTCTAAAACTGTAGCTTCTTATAGTCATCGGTTGTTGTAAAGATTAGCCATTGGAAAATATGGCCTTGGTGACAGAAACGAAACTGCAGATCAGATGATAAAACTTTTTGAGAACAATGATTTATTCATTGAAAATACCTTTTTCAACAGAAACAGGGACTGTACACATGGACGTTACCAAATAGAACAAACAGAATATAGTCAAGTTGACTACAATTGTAAGGAAAACCCAATATTATCAGCCAAAACAAGGCCAGGGGGCTGACTGTGGAAAGGACCACCAATTGTTCCTATGTAACTGTATATACTTGAGTATAAGCCCTGTTTTTCAGCACATTTTTTAAATTTATTTTAACAATTTATTGGGGCTGATACAATTCTTTTCACAGTTCATACATATACATACATTAATTGTATAAAGCACATCTGTACAGTCTTTGCCCTAATCATTTTTTTCTCTTTTCTTCTTTTACATTTTATTAGGGACTCATACAACTCTTACCACAATCCATACATATACATACATCAATTGTATAAAGCACATCCATACATTCCCTGCCCCAATCATTCTCAAGGCATTTGCTCTCCACTTAAGCCCCTTGCATCAGGTCCTCTTTTCCCCCCCCTCCCTCCCCATTCCCCCCTCCCTCATATGCCCTTGGTAATTTATACATCGTTATTTTGTCATATCTTGCCCTATCCGGAGTCTCCCTTCCCCACTTCTCTGCTGTCCCTCTCCCAGGGAAGAGGTCACATGTGGATCCTTGTAATCAGTTCCCCCTTTCCAACCCACTCACCCTCCACTTTCAGCACATTTTTAATGCAGTTTTTGTGATAAAATTAGGTGCCTCGGCAGATATTTGGGTCGGTTTATACTCAAGTGTAGTATACTGTAAGTCCAGGTTGAATCTGAAGGAAAGTAAAACAATTCTAAGAGTGAAAATACAGCTTAAGTCTATCCCACCGAAAGTTTAGAGGGGATCCCAAGAACAGATCTGATCCCTTGAACACTAATGACTGAAGAATGGAGAAGTTGTGAAATAACTCAAGAATATCATGCAGGAAGAATGCAAATGGTCATTTAAAAGAAAAATAAGAGCAAAATGCATGTTGGGAGAGACTCTGAAACTTGCTCTTAAATAATTACTTTTTCTAGAATCTCCGGTCTTCACAATGTTATCCATAATTTACTATGTATGACCCGCATAGTCGAGTACATTTAGCTGGCCAATAAATCGCAAACAAACACCTTTCTGGTATTCTCTGCCAAGATTCATCTGACATCAGCGATGGGATAGATTCTTTATTCTGCATCCTCTTCTGAATCTGGGTGGAATTTCTTGCAGCTCCAGTCAATGTACAACTGCAACTGTTTTTGAATTATCATCAGTAAAACTTTACTTGCATGTGACATTAATGGTATTGTTCAATAATTCCATGCATTCTGCTGGTTCACTTTTCTTTGGGATGGCCACAAATAGGGAACATGTCCAGTTGGTTGGTCAGGTAGCTGTGTTCCAAAATTCTTGGCGTAGATGAGTGAATACCATCAGCGATATAGCATGATGTAGATAATATGGTATGTTTTAAAATCAGGAAGTGTGGGTCCTCCTACTTTGTCCCAGAAACTACATCACTCTGAAGTACTGTACTCACATTCTGGTGTACTGAAATGGAACACTTACTTTGGACCCCTTACTAGTCACGTAGAAAGTTCTCCCACCCTGGGGTTGCCAGGTTATGAAAAAGCCCAACCATCCTCTGGCAAAGAATTCACATGGAGACACCCTGAGGTTCTGTGTTAGTCCGGATAGACCAGAGAAAGAAATTCATGGACACTGATAGGTATATGAGAAAGAGCTTTATATACAAGAGCAATTGAGTATTGAGAAACCACCCCAGCCCAGTCCTGATCGAGCCCATAAGTCCGTTATTAGCCCATATGTCTGATGCCAATATGTAAAGTCCTCTTCTGACTCAAGAAACATATGCAATGACGTCAAATGCAGGAAGATCACAGACCACTGTGTAGAAAGTCTTGTGGATCCAGCGGCATTGTAAGCATCTCAGCACTGATAGAGGTCTCCATATGGCTGCTCCAGATCAAGACACTAGTGTAGTTCCATGTGTCTTGTCAGCTGCAATGTCTCCCAGGGAGCCAGTGTGTACCCCACCTCCAGCAAACTATATATCTCCTTAGCACCTCCAAATGAGGTCATCAAGCTATGACCTGATTGACAGGTAAAGTCTACCCCTTCACTAATAAGTCTCAAATTGACGATAGATTATGTAACTACAACAGGCTCTATAAAGAAAGATGCCTGGCCAGCACCCATCAGTTCTAGCCTGCTATTTCAGTTCCAATCACTTCTGGCTACAATCAGATGAGAAATGTTGAGCCAGAACTGCTCAGCTGGGCCCTTCTTAAATAGCTGACCCATAAAAACCATGAAAGACTGTAACATATCTGTTTTCAGCCGTGACCTTTTGAGCCATTTTTTAAACAGCAAAAGAGCAGTCAACGTCACAGAACCCTCAGAAAGAGTCCACTACCCAGTTTTGCCTGTGGCCAGAAGGTAAAAGGGGTGCTTTCACCCAGAGATCCTACTGCCTGTGAATCTTAGTATGCAGATCCTGCGTCCAACCCTATCATAAAGGATGGCTTTAAGCAATACACTTGACTTTTCCAGGCTCAACATCAACAAAGGAAAGAGAATTGGTGCTTGTTTCTGATGTGACTCTTAAAATATTTGTGAACCAGTAGGAACTGCTTCCCACGTAGGTGTTTAGTACATCTCACTTGGGATTTGATGTTCTCATGCCTGTAGATTTTTTAAGAAATCACAGTTACCAAAACACAGGCAATAATTTAATCACTTCCTAGTGCAGCTTCCAGAGATCATTCTTGAGCCTTAAGTTACCTTC
Organism: Tenrec ecaudatus; assembly: GCF_050624435.1. Taxonomy (NCBI): domain Eukaryota; kingdom Metazoa; phylum Chordata; class Mammalia; order Afrosoricida; family Tenrecidae; genus Tenrec; species Tenrec ecaudatus. The sequence goes on from NC_134538.1 coordinate 101,984,279, forward strand.
CAACTTGTTCAGTGAAAGGTGAAAGATGTCTCCTTCCCATGGCTTGTAGTGGAATCATGGCTTCCCATCTGAAATCTCCCTTCTTGGCCTACAGGGAGACTCTTTCCCTGTGGGGGAAACAAAAGGAGCTCATTGTGTGAGTGTCCCTATCTGCGGGATCACAGGAGCACCTGTGATCAGGATCCTTTCTCCAGTGTGCACCTCCTTTCAAAATCCCTCCTTTCCAAGCCAGAGAACCCTCGTAGCTGTCCCTCTGGAGCCAGCGTGTCCTTAAGAATGCTCCCCTTGGAAACGAGGCAGGGAAGAATGTGTAGCAGTGCCCCAGGAAGGATGCGTCTGAGGCGGCCATTTAATGCCAATCCTGTTGTGATGGCGACCATAGCAATCAGGCTCTGGGATTGCTCAGCCTGTGGGGCCTGACAACGAGGTGGGAAGCAACTTCAGGAAAAGGTTTTCTTTCTGTCTTTTTTAAGTTCGTAACCATCATTACTTTTGATGTTTTGAATATACTGGAAAAGAACCGAGTGTCACTGTCTCTTCAGACAGCTATCCTACAGTTAGCAGAAGCAGATCCTGCAATAGCTGCTCCTCTAAACATTAAATTTGAGAATCTTTTCTGAAAATATTTTTACATACACTGTGGTGTCTTAATGCTCAACCATTGCGATTTTTTAGTAAAAATAATTGTGCAGGCTATTTATAAATAGTAAGGCAAGCACAACTCACTTTTTTAAATGAACACAGATCATTGATGCTGCATTAATTAGGATTCTAAGATTTAATGTTATATGAAATTCAGTATTTTGATTTTGACTGCATCAAGATAACTATTAACAACACTCCAACCCTGTGAGATAGATTGTGTTTTATAGGTTTGGTTACAGGGGCATTTCCTTCATCTTCTGATGCTTCCCATTTCCCCCCAAATATTTGAAAAGCTAACATGAAGCAAAACTCCGTTCTAAAATCTACTTAATATCTTACCTAAAAAAGTATTAAAAGTGTTCGTCATTGGAAGTATGAGAAAAAGAGATTTTTAAAAGAAGATACAGACATTTCAAAGCCATTAGAAAAAAATTTAATGGACACTTTTCTAAAGTGTCAATTAAGAAATAATTTTTAAGTATTTGGCCCTTTCAGTGGAAGCCTTCAGGCTTCTGTCCCGAGTCATTTAATTTCTGTTAACAGATCCATCCTGCCTTCTTATTGGCATTTATTCCTGTGCCACCCACGTAGAACTCCAAATGCGGATCCAAGGACTGCTGAGCTGTGAACACTCTATTTGTGTGATTCCACCAGTGACCACCCTTAAACCTCAGAAGAATCAAAGGAAAGCAAAGATATACTGGAATGCCTCACACATGCACACACACAACCTTGAGGGTACACATTAAGGATGTGAGGCCTTTTAAGCCACATTTAAGTTGTAAGGGTCAGGACCACCTATCTATCGTTTTTACTTGCTTGGTGGCATGACTGGTAGCAAAGCTGTATATGGAGAGGGTCCCGCCTGCCCAGTGCCCCACCTAAAATACAGAACTCACCACAGTCTGAAAGCGGAAGCCTCCTTTCATGCAAAGACTAGATGAATTGTAAGCCCTGGGTCAAAGGCCCTCTTATCCCTTCCCCCATATTTAAATAAGATTAAGTAAGTGTGTGTGTGTGTGTGTGTGTGTGTGTGTGTGTGTGTGTTCGTGTTCGCATGCGCTTACATGCATGCTTTGTGACTTGAATCAGAATGAAAAAACATGAGATGGTAAGGCTTCTGCGCTCAGCAACTATTGATTAGGCAAAAATTGAAATGAATATATACTGCTCATTTGAATTTAACTACTTGATCTTCTTGCCAATACTAAAAACTCGGTTTCATTTTTTATTCCAATTTGTAATTTCAATTTTATACAGTGTTCTGAATTAAAGTGAGGGTAACATCGGTTAATTACAAGTTAATTTTGGCATAATATGGAATAAATTAGATGATTGCTTAGTTCACGTAAACATATTATAATCATAAATTTGGAGTTGAGACTGAGAAGGAAGCTTTGAAATTACTTCCCATCCAAACCTGTCATTTTAAAGACATAAACAAAAGAAGAAAGTGGAAATCCAGTGTGATTAAGTGACCAGCCCAAGGTCGTACAGCTAATTAGAAGGCGTACAAGAACTAGATTCGGAGTCTCCTGCCTTCCCCATCTGGGTGGGTTGTGTGTGTGTGTTTTGTTTTTCCTATTACACCTCCACTTTTAATTAGTTGTAAAAAGAGGTAACAATGACCTAGATTAAGCAAAGTAATGAATAAGTCTGCCACCCGCTTCACTTCTCCTGGTCTCCATGAGAAAGGTTATTTTGTTGTGTGTTGAATTGTTTTTATATCATATCCAGCATCTAATGCAATAGAGGTTTTCAGGGGGGAAATGTGTTGAGTTAAATGCATTGGATAGTTGGGGAAGTCAGTGGATCTATCTTTTGAAAAGCAGCAGATCGAGGTTATCTTAATATTAAGGATGATAAAGGAAGGCTGCCAACTAAGTAGAAAATAGTAAGTGCAACGGGTCTGGAATTGACACTTTCTTCCGTGACACAAAGAATATACCACATGAGCCCACAGAGACGTAGTGGGAACTAATGCACAACAGTATTCCTCGTGTCATGCGGAAGGGTCTTTCCTTTTTTCATTAACCTTCCTAAGTTGCTGATGAATCCTATTCTAATATGTATAACTCTCTTCCCCACATGTTCACAAAGATACTCGTATATAACTTAAAACATTGTTATGGTACAATTGCCCCTGCACTTGTAAGCCTTACAAGTAGTTTGCTAACTAAATTTGTAGTAAAGCAGTATTATACATTGCAATGAGCTTTTGAACTACAATTAGAGGACCTGGTTTCCAGTCTTGGACCTGCACTCATAGCAGGAGATAAATATAAACAGAATTCAGAATCATAAACGAGACTAGGCTGACTGGTGGGAGACACTGATGAAGACCCTAAGGCCCTTGGTCTCCCTTCAGGTCTAGAACTGAATTCACCTCCTTGTTAGAAGGAATCAATCACTCGAGGTCAAAAGAGCAGCATTTACCCAAAAGCAGAGTTCCCAGGGACAGAAAAGGAGGAGCGCTGGACCCACAGACATGGGGAGGAAGTAAGATCAGCGAGGGGATTACAAGAAGTACAGATTGGTGAACGTCAGACGGATAACTTGCTCTGTATGTGTTCACTCAACTCACCATAAAAAGCTAAAAGACATAAATAAAAGAAACATCCTTGGTCGTTATCAGGGGTGGGATGTTGAGAGAGAGGAAGTCACAGGCTAAAGGGGAGATGTGTGTTAACTTGGATCAAGGGAGAGATAATAGACAATAAGAGGGAGGTCAGTGACAACGACCAAGGCAGAGAAGACACTGGGAGACGTGCAAGAGTTAAAGGCACCAGCAGCAAATACGGTGTTGTACACACGCCTGAAAGATCAGTGATCTACAGGTAAATGTATGGATAGACATACAAAGTGAACTGATTGGGAGGGATGGTACTGAGAATAATATCCATAAATATATATATAGGTTTGACAGATATTTGTACATGGGTATTTACCTGTGCTGCAAATATATTCATGAATGTGGTGAAACCTGCGGCAAGGAGATGGGGGACAACGTTATGAAGGCTTCTTAGAGACAACTAAACACCTGGAGGGAATGAGTTACCCGATCTGTGTGCTCAGGGTCATGATGTTAGGAGACACCAAGGTCAACTGGCATAACATAGTCCACAAAGATAATGTTCTACATCCAACTCTGATGAGTAGTGACTGGAGTGTTAAAAGCATGGTAGTGGCCATTTGAGATGTAAGTGTGGATTTCTTCCTATCCAGAGGGGAGGAAAGGAGAGTAATAAACATGGAGTATACATGGGAACAATTGGTCCTAATGCACCACGCAGACATCAGCATTCACCAGTGTGAGAGCAGAGGACTTAGATGGTGCCCTGCTCCCACCGCCAACTGCTCTGAAAGGGACCATATTAGAAGGTCCTGGGTAGAGTAGAAGAGTGTGGAACAAAAAGAGAGCAGGCTTAGTGGTTAGATAGAGATCGGTGAGACAATGACCCTCAGCCACTCTGCAGATGTGGAACTGAACTCAGCCTATGGCTCAGTTTCCAGCTCAGCACTAGGTCTCTGAGAGGAACAATGACACCAGGGGGGATACACTCCCTAGGTGATCAACTGTTTGACATCAAACGGTACCATTTATCCAAGAATAAGATTTAGGAGGGTTAAGAAAGGAAGAATGAAAATAGGAACCACAGGGAGAGAGTGGGGTAAGTATTGACTCATGGTGTGGATAGTAATCAATGGCATGAAAAAAATGTGTACGTACGACTTGCTGAGTGGAAAACTCATCTGCTCTGAAACCTTTCACTCAACTCAAAATATTAAAATTTCAAGTATTTTTCTTAAGAACATATGGCCTAGTAAGCTAAGTGGAATTTCAAATGTTTATCGAACAGTACCCGGAAAAGCAAACAACATCACCATCAAAAATCAAAGCCGCAAGACATCTGTTAGGCACACAGGAGAGGTGAGCAGGGGCAGGTGTTTAGCAACCAGCTGGAAGACAGAGCCCACACGCGGGAAGGAAAGTAATGGGTGCTTACAGAGCAGCGTCCACGCTAAAGATCCCGTTGCATCCCTCCGGTTTCAGTTCAGGAATGGTACCTAGCGAGTCTGCATTAAACTATGCGTTAAGTTCCTTAAGCATTCAAAGAAGAGGGAAGAAATGCAAGCCAGGCGGGAACGAAATGAAACTATCCCAGAACTGGCAGAGCACAGATCAAGTAGCCCAAGTGCCCCCTCAAGCACACAGGGCCAGCTTCATCAATAGGAATCCAGCACAGTCCGCCAGGGCCTTATGCTCAGAAAAGCCCCACAGCTGCATCGGACTATTCTCTGGCTGCTGTCTTATAATCTGTAATTTCGTCTTCGGTCTTGGATTTTGTGAGTGAAATCTGATGGACAGTGGAGCCTGCACCATGATCTGGAAGGTTGAACTCTCTCGAGGTCCCTCCTCCTTTTCCCCAGGATGAGCTCTGTCACTTGGTTCTCTAGCCCGTCGAGCCCAAAACATCCTTCTTCCTCTTCCCGTCCTCATGACGACTTTCAGCCCCCTGGTCCTCCACTAGCCAAGCTGTGGACACGCCATCGGGAGAGTGAGATTAAGAACCTGCCCCCTGTAGCCTCTCAGTACAGGGCAGGGTGGCAGCTGTTGGGCCGCCAGCCAGAGGCTGTGTGTCTATCAATCAGCAGGAGCAAGCTCTCCTCTACCCCCATCCAGATCCTGAGCACATAGCAGCCCTAGGGTTCCTACATCTTTGGAATCACCCATTCATTTACTGCAGGCCCAGGAGAAGGGAGATGCCCTGCTGAACACACCTAACTTTGGTCCAGTGGCAGCTGATGGGAAGGGACACCAGGTTACCAAGAGACTCAAGCACTTAAGCTCCTGGGCACCCAAGAGGTCTGCAATCAACCACAAGTAAGTATCCCGAGTCCTAGTGTCGCCTTTGGCTGCTTGGTGCCTGAAGGGTCCGTTGTTCCTGATCGTGGGTTGTGTTTGTCTCTGCCGGCTAACGGGCTGCAGGGAGTACGCACTGTGATGTAGTGGTTACACATTCTGATATTTCCATTTAAAGCTGACATTGTAGAATACAAAGACAAACAGGGAATGCCATGCAAATAATTTACTCTTTGACTTGATTTCCTTTACCTAGAATGATATTAAAGTCTCTGGGTGGTGCAAGCTGTAAATGGGCTTATCCGCTAGATTAAAGGCTGGCTGTGTAAATCCACCTCAGAAGAAAGGCCTGGCAATCTACTTCTGAAAAATAAGTCATTGAAGACCCAACAGCGCACATTCTGCTCGGACACATTGCATTAAATCACAAATAAAAAACGGTGATATGTTTATAAGTGAGACCAAGAAAGAAAGAAAGAAAACGGCTTCAGATGTATCTTTAAAATCACGTAAGGTTTTTGTTTTGCTTATTAAAACTGGGCCCTCTAAATAATGTATTCACCCTTACTATCAGAAATAGAAATTCTCCCTGAAAACAAAGCAAACCAAAGCTAAACCACACAGACCTGCAGTGATGTTTAGGCTTTCCAAAGTGGAAGAAGTTCCACACATCCATAATTCGCTGCTCCGCTTACATATGTTTCCTCCACCCTTTTCTTGAAAATTCATCAAGCCTCTGGAAAAACTTGAGTTTTAAAATCTGATATTCGGCAGCCATTGTTCCACAATCACTTGCTTTCCTTTTGCCGTTTGAATCAAAGCTATTCACTCAATGCAAACTGGAGATGGAAAACAAAGAACAAACAGCACCTGCTGCCCAACACGCTTAATGTGGCCCAGCGCTCAGTGGTTCAGCATGCGCCACCAGGTGGCATTGCCAAGAATGGGCAATAGCGTTTGGAGCACGGAGAAGGAAGCATGCTGAAAGCGCACACCAGTGACTGCTGACTGTGTGAGGGTGAGTCAGAAAGTACCACTACAGGATCATAGAACCCTTGACGACACAAAAATATCGAGAAGTGAAGCTGTTGTTTCTCAGCATGTCTTCTATCAAGGCATAAACACTTTGGAAGGTGACGTTTCCATTTCTCTAATCCCTGAAAAAGAATTCTATTCTCTCTGATTTACACCATGTCAAAAATGCTCATTTTGGAAAAATGGTCATTTTGGCATCCCTGTGTCATTTAAGAGAATATGCCAAGATTATCCCTTTGGAATTCCAAAAAACATCTGCCTTCACCCTCTGAGTTACCCTCTCTGCCTTGAATTTAACTGGCCCAGCAGACCCCCTTTGACACAGCTGTGTTGATTAGGCCTTGCTTCCTGCATTGTACTGGTTGTTTCAAGACTTCCTCTTAGTTATGAATTGTTCCATAAAGTTGTATTTGTGGATTTTGCTCTTGCTTGGAAAGATCAGTTCTGCAGGTTACCTGATCTTCACACACCAGCTTTAGTGTCTTTTTTAAGGCCCCATAAAGAGACCCAATCAGGATTTCAATGCCTAATTCCACAGAAGTGGACAGTCTACTCCTTCCTTGTAGTCTGTTCTTAGTAAGAAAGCTCTGCTGAAACCTCTTCACTTTTGGTAAGCCTGCTGGTGTTTGAAATGATATAGCTTTGAAATGACAAATGACATAGCTTCTAGCATCAGGGTCACACAAGCCACCGCAGTACTTTGAATATGTTATCAAGAGAGACCTGTCCCTGGGAAAGGACATCATCATGCTTGGTAAAGTATAAGGATGGCTACAAAGAAGAAGACCCTCTGCAAGATGAATTGACATAGTGGCCCATCAATGGGCTCAAACATCACAGTAATGTGAAGGTGACAACGAGCCAGGTGATGGCTCATTCTGTTGTACATTGCTATGAGATGGAGCCAACTCGACAGCATCTAACCACAACCAGACCCAGACAAGTGTTTCCTGAGAGAACTTGTCTGCAACCATCCACTCATCAGGAGATGCATATTTAAACATGTTTTGTTTGTAATAAACTAGTGCACACATGTACTGGACCCCAAGTAACGATCCTTTTTATACTTACCCTCATAATTTATAGGAAAATATCATAGAACAGAATCCTATAATAAATTCATTTTAAGCTAGATGGCATTAAGAGAAACATCAACTTTCCATGTGGAAACTGCTTTCTTCCTTTGACCCTAAACATCAACTTAAAGTTATCTAATATTAATAATTTATTGTTTTCACTGTTGAAAATTAATTGGTCTTTATTTGTGCAGAAAATTCTTCTATACCTCCTTAAAATAGATAGCCAGAAATATGATTAAAGATACTGATACTTTTGATAAACATTTTCAAATGGATTTCAGTTAGCGTTACAGATTTTTCTACCCCTACAAACCAGTAGATCGCAGCATCTTTTACAACACTTAAATTTGTTTAATTAATGATTTTCCAGTTCAAAGAGTAATAAATCATACCTTGCTGCTGTGTTGATTGCATTACTCTGCTCGCTAATAAGGCTGAATATGTATTAGTCATTTTGAGATTTCTGAAGCAGGCTGCTTTTTGTGTCATTTTAGAAAACTGAATCGGCTCAGATGGCAGAAGTGAACAACATTAGCTCAGAACGTAAACTTGACCAACTTAAAAATGACATTAAAAACAACAATAACAAAAGCACTTTGAGTTCCTAAACTATCACGGACTTAGAAAAGTACACAGTCCTGAAACAATCATCTAAGGGGTAGTGATGGATAAGGACTGGAGTGAAAAGGTCATTTCTAAAGCTTAGGTCACAGCTGGGGAAAACAGGAACTGGAGCCAGCCCCATCGGAGCTGGGAAGAGCAAACATGATTGCCCAGTACAAGTTCCCAAGCAGGGCTGGGAAAAAAGTAGACAGCTTCCTAACTTTAGACGTCATGTGCATGATGTTTTGCGTATTTCCAATAGGACTTCAATCGAAAATAACTGCTCCTGGACTTAGGGGGATTGGAGAGTAGATCATCACAAAGTGACCATGCATAAAAGGCAGCATGCACTTGCAGATAATCAGTTATCAAGTACTTAATGTCCCACCGACAAAAATGAATGCTCCCCTTCAGAACTCGCTACCTGCTAAAAGCAGTATTGGACTCACTCTATTGTACACAGTGTTTTGTGAAAGTATCAAGTTGTGTCCTTAATGCATGTCCAAACAAACCCTTCTTCAACAAAGCAGCCATTGCTCTCTTTTCCTCTGAGTGAGATTTGTCTGGAGTGGAATGGAACAGTAACCACCTTTGTCAAAAAGAACGGGAAAGCGTCTCTTGTAAGAAATCGACTGTCAATGTATAGGCTTCACATAGATGTAAGCTGTGAGGAAATTGAGATGAATTTTGAAATCGTGGTGCTCAACAATACAGAGAAATAAAGTACTTCTCTGAAAGTGTAAGCAAAAATCATGTATTACATGAGATTACCGCTTAGTTATTTGGGCTTCTTAATCATACGCTCTTCTACTCACATTGTGATCACAAAAAGACTAAGGATCAGGAAGCTTCGATGCATCTTTACTTATATCAGCCCTGAAATGAGTGCTAACATTACAGTCGTTCTCCTCTATTTTTCACAGCCCCTGCCATGGCTTCCAAAAAGTCCTGGTGCTCTTAGGGGCCGTTGTGTCACTTTTGACTCAAAGCCCATTCACTGGGGCAATGAAACCCTGCCGTACAGTGCCATCTGCACAATTGCTGTTGTGCAGAGCCCATTGTTGCCGCCAAAGTGCCAATCCATCTCTTTGAGGGCCTTCCCTTTGTTAGAGGGCCTCTGTCAGACGTGACAGCCTTCTCCAGGGATTGGCCCCTCCCGATAACATGTCGAAAATAGAGAAGCTGAAGTCTCTCCACTCTGGCTTCTAAGGGGCATTCTGACAGATTTGTTTATTCTGACAGATGGTGAATTCAGTATTGTTCACCAACACCAAATTTCACATGCATCCATTTTCCATGGTCTTCCTTAGTCACTATTTTTTAAGAGGGGAGGGCAGCATTGGGTGAGGGTCACAAAGAGACTAAGTAAGTTGTCAACGATCACTAACAGAACCAGAAACCCAAGCTCCTGTTGCCTCGGGTTTAATCCACTAGACCCCTCCAACAAGCATCATAACATCAGCAGTTGGATTTTTCTGGTGTGCATATCAATGGCTTGAACTCAAGAGAACCGGAACTGCCACCAGCAAGTGTTAGCTATGAACTAGTGACCACCCAGAGTGGGTCCCGAATCCCTGCTCCAAACACTCTGTAGTCAATCCATTTTTCACATATTTTCCTGAGTTCTCTGGATATTATTTTAGCTCTGGAAAGAGGGTAGAAGGTTGGTTGGAAAACTTGGCAACAACTGTGCAAATAAAATGAAATGAATAAGTTTTTCTTTTAAGAGGGTTTATTTCTTCAAAACATCGGTTCAGAAGCTGTGGAAGCAGCCGTGTTTAATTAAACAAATGTGAAGAAACCTCATGCTTTCAGTGGAACGGACGTGGTCTCTGCCATCTGTCTTTTTGCAATTGTACCACAGAGTAAATGTGGTAAAAAGAAATCAGGATTGGTTTCTTCCCCAACAAACATATTTCACTAAAATTGTCATCACCATACCTTCTGTCAAAATTAGCAAAATATGATCAAGTAGAAATAATAGAAATAGAATTTCCAATAGTTTCTTAAAGGTCCTGGTTTCTGTGATAGGCTACTCATTTCTTTATTCAAAACATACACATATTTGTCACTTATGCTGAAATGAACAGTATTTTAAAAAGAGTGCTTTTAGGGAGCGAATTGAACATGTGTTTGTTGATTTTCTAGTTAGCAGGGTACCTGAAACTGTCTTGAAAATGTACAATTAGGGAAAATGCAGAAAACAAGATACCACATTGCTACCACACAATAGGAAACAAGTCAAGAGTCAGCAGATGACAGGAACTATTTTCCATCCCAGATAAGTCACAGAATATGTGCAGGTGTCCTTTTTTGGCATTTTCAGAGTTGACATGATAACATTATTCATACTCAGAGGGATATTTTATGGTTACTAAGAAGATTTTTAACAGCAAGTACTTAGTAGTAGTATAGTCATTTCAGAATCTCACCTCTAAAAGGACTTACAATGTAAAATCAAATTAATCCCATTCCCAAAATATCTCACGAGTCAACATATTTCTCTTCATTCCTAATCTACATTAACTAAATGGTCTCATACATAGCCCGTCGCAACCGTCTCCCAACTCATATCGGCCATGCTTCTGATTAAGGGCTGACTCTAGACTGAGTCGTGGAGAGACATGGTCCCCTCTCCTGAGGCCATCCTCAGTGCCCACTTACAGCGATCCTGGAGGGCGGGGAGACTTGCCTCTGGGTGCTTCTGGAACCTTAACTCTTTATGGCTGTAGAAGCCTTTTCTTTCCCCCTGAACCACTGGTGGTTTCGAACTGTTGGCCTTTCAGAATGCAACCCAGCAGATACCTCCTCCTCCCAAGCTCATTGACAATTAAAAATACATTTTTCTCATTCAGAAATATTTGGCCCTGGAAAATGAATCTCTCTGTCTCTCTTGCGCTCTCTCTCTCTCTCTCTCTCTCTCTCTCTCTCTCTCTCTCTCTCTCTCTCTCTCTCTCTCTCTGTGTCTGTCTCTCTCTGTGTCTGTCTCTCTCTGTGTCTGTCTCTCTCTGTGTCTGTCTCTCTCTCTCTCTCTCTCTCTGGTTTTCAAAGTAGGCATGTGCTCGGTTGCCTCTACATGTTACTATAACTGCATGCAAACATGCCAGTTTGGGTGTTCTTCCTCCTGGATCAGGTTGATCTGAATCTGGCACTGAAATATGGGTTGTTTGTTTTTTTAAGCCATGCAGGTCATAGTTTCCTACGCATTAATCTTAACTAAAATTTCAAACCTACGAATCATTGTGTACAGTAGGATAGAAGTGTGACTGATGTCACATTTTATATTTTTTGCATGAGAAAAAAACATTTTCATGAGGTCCACCTCTGTTGGTTTAGCCTGCTCAGCACCCAATAACTTTTCTTTGGAGAGCTAGACCTCATTCATTGGATACACTGTTGAGAGGATTTAAATCATGGAAATGATCCTATGATCCCAGGTAAGCCAACCGGAAGTGCTCTTCCAGGAATTTCAATCGTGGGCCAATAACAAAGGCTAAAAGCAATGTCTAGCTTTTTCATCCAGGTGGCAGTGCTGTCAAGAACTGCCCACTGGCTTCTGCAGCCTCCACTCCTAGAGCTACTCCAGTTCACATCCCTTTGAAACCTTGGTTCTCTGGCTTTGAGAACAACATCTTTCTAGTAATTTACTTCTTTAAAGTTAGAGTTTACTTCTGTTTTTGTTTTGTGTTGCTTGCAACCAAAGAACCCAACTTAGTACTGGAGTGCACACCCTCTGGTTGAAAGACTTCTAATCAGGCCAACTAGTGTGGTTGATATGGTTAGGGACCTTGGGGTATGTTCCCCTCACAGTGGCCCCAGGTAAAAGTGGAACCGCTCCTTGGGGGAAGGTCACCAGGTCTTCCTCCTTCAGAGAAGCTGGGTGCACTGAAAGTTCCACCCTTTAAGTGAATGGTGGAAGACCTTAACCATTGTGCCACCAGGTCAATCCCTTGATTTCACAGCAACGTACATTACACAATAACTAATTAGGAAGGAATAATCCAGAATGCAAGTAGTTCTAGTGATGCCTGTTTTAATGTCCTCTTAGGTAGAAAATGATGCTAAGAATGCTCTTAACTCTTTCCTGTCATCAAACACACACACACTCCCACCCATTTGAGAGCCATTGAAACTGCTACCCACCCAAACTGAGGGAGCTCACACACACAGCTCCCGAGACTAACAGCACGTACACTGAGCATTCTCACCCAGTCTCCAGAAGTTTCAGCACACTCAAATGCCTTCTTACAATTTTTCTCATAACTGAGAGTCTGGATGCCTCCTGCCTGCCTAAACAGGTGATCGGATGGATTCCAGAAGAGCTTTAGGGGTGACAATGTGATGATCATGTCCAGCTCAGTTGTGCCTCAATTAACCCAGTCTCCAGGATCTCCTGAGATACAAAGTTCTTGTAGATGCATTGAAAACTTTCAAGTTAATATTTTATTTTCCAATTGTCTGTAATACCAAACCTTACCTATACATATATTAAACCCTCTAAAAATAACCAAAGATAAATAAGATATATGCCTTGTGGGTGAACTTATGTAAGTATGAGTTTTTCTTTTGTTTTGATATTGATAAATATTGTTTCTCTTTTGGAAGGCAATAAATTTTATGATCTAGCACTTACGAATGGAAAGGGAAGTTGTTTAGAAGCAGTGGCTAAGAATCACCAGACCTACGGATTTTGGGACACAAGACATCAGGAGTCTCTAGCCTGCGGATTGTGAACCTCTCATCTGCCACAGTGGACTGATTTCTTAAAGTCAGTCATCCTAAAAATGTCTTAAAACTGTGGCTCAAAAAAAGCCCATATGGAAGAAGCACACCAGCCAGTGTGATCACGAGGTGCCAAAGGGACCGCATCATGCAAAAAAAAAAAAGAATATATGTATGTGTATATGTGTGTGTGTGTGTAATATATATATATATACACACACCATATTGAATGAAGGGGGACGTGCAGAGTGGAGGCCCAAGGCCCACTGGAGATCCCCTCACAGAGGGGTTTAGGAGAGGAGATGGGTCAGTCAGGGTGCGAGGTACTACAGATGAAGAACACAGTTTTCCCCCAGATCCTGCATGCTTCCTCCCCCCAACTACCATGATCCGAATTCTACCTTGCAGGGCTGGATAGGGCATAGGTTGTACACTGGTACATATGAGGACTAGAGGCACAGGGAATCCAGGGTGGATGATACCTTCAGGACCAAGGGTGTGAGGGGCGATGCTGGGAGAGTGTAGGGTGAGTGGGTTGGAAAGGGAGAACTGATTACAAGGATCCACATGTGACCTCCTCCCTGGGAGAGGGACGGGAGAGAAGGGGGGAAGGAGAATCCGGATAGGGCAAGATATGACAAAATAACGATGTATAAATTACCAAGGGCACATGAGGGAGGGGGGAGCGGGGAGGGAGGGGTAAAAAAAAGAGGACCTGATGCAAAGGGCTTAAGTGGAGAGCAAATGCTTTGAGAATGATTGGGGCAGGGAATGTATGGATATGCTTTATACAATTGATGTATGTATATGTATGGATTGTGATAAGAGTTGTATGAGCCCCTAATAAAACATTTTTAAAAAACCCAAAAAACTGTGGCTCATGACTATGCATGGCATTGCATAATTGAATGTGGAGATCTCAAAATGTTTGGCAATCGTAAAAGGTTTCTGAGCATGTCACAACCAATAATTAATTCAACACCAAACACATCATGAATCCAAGAACAGAGTGATCAGAGATCCCTAGTGTGAAAAGTTTAAGAAGCCCTGTTCACGGGTTTTGTGCATCAAGAGGATCCTATTTAAGACACTGACAAATCCCAATTTTTAAACAGGGAGTTTCACAAAACATAAATTCATAAAGACCCTGATTGTTCTTTCCTCTCCCCTCTGCTTGGAATATTCACCTCTTCCCTCCCACCCCCCACCACACACACACACCCCTATTTACCTACTGACACCTATTGGTATTTCCTGTCTCACTTCCTTTGGAAGGCAATATCCTAGACTAGCTTAAGTACTTCTGTTTTGTGGTCCCACAGCACCCTGTATTTCCCAGCCTCAATACCAAACATACATTGTTATATATCCTAGATTGTATACTACCCAAGGATAGATATAAAGTATCTTTTCCTTGACTAAACCCAGAGCATCTTTCATAGTGCCAGGATATGGAAGGAAATTTTGAACAAATTATTGTTTACCAGTATTTTTGATTAAATGATTGGTTACATAAGACGGTAAAAAGAGTAGTATTCATGGTGTGTTAGTCTGGGTACACTAGAGAAACAAATTCATAGACACTCATGTGTATAAGAAAGAGCTGTGTATAAAGAGTAATGGTACATTAAGAATATAGCTCAACCAAGATCAAATCCATAAGTCCAATATTAGCCCATATGTCTGATACCAATCTATAAATTTTTCAGACTCACAAAACACATGCAACGATTCTACACTACGTAGTGGCAGAAAACATAAACACTTATTTAAAATATGTGTGTATGTATGTGTATATCACACACAAGCAAATGTTGATTATTTTAGATCTATCATATTTTCTTTCTACAATCATTGTATTCATGCTTGACATATTTGTACTTAAATGTCTGTCGATTCCACCATATTTTAATAAGCTTAATATATTTAACATAGGAATAAGGCACATTGATACTGTGTCATTTCTTTTCAACTTACTGTTAATTCTGTAGAAGAATGAGCCAGGATAGTATAATGGGTAACTAGTTGTCTCCTCCTCTTAGGATGTGCAGGTCTGGACATGTGTGGGCATGGGTCTGTATGACGTTTGATGTAAATAGAACTATCTCCTTGGTCTTCTGTTGGGGACATTATGCAGATTCCAAAAATAACATTAAAATATCTCTTGGTTTGCTTTTTTCCCTAGAATGACTGTTATCAAGGTTTTCGCTGGTAATTTTGCCATCACAGCAGGAGTAGGGATTTATTTTATCCCTACCCCAGAAAAAGCATTAGGACCAGCCTTGAAATGAAGGTTTTCATAATATTTCATCTTTTTTTTTCTTCCTTTGCAGCAGCTTAAGTCCCATTACTCCCGGTCCTGTCCTTGTTGACTAATGAGGATAATTGGTCCCTTTCCTCCTGAAAACATCCTTTTATGTATTTTGGAGCGCTCTTAGGGCCCTTTTCAGTCCTCTCCTCCCCGGGCAGAACAGGCCTGCATCTCTTAACCTTTCCTCGCAGGGCTGATTTTCCAAACCTTTGATCATTTTTGTTCTTCCCCTCTGAACTCTCTCCAATTTGTCTGTCTCTTTCAAAGCATGGTGCCCAGGAGAGAATTCAATCCTTCAGTTGAATCTTAACCAATCTTGTATTAACCTGGCCAGTGATTTAATGGGTATGTAATCAAATCTTAAATATGATGTATCCAAATTCTAGTAGAGGAGTTCCTTGATTTTTTTAAATAGGAAAATGGAATTTTAATGTGACACTCGGTAGTCTTACATAATCCATATAATATGCCACAGTATTTAAAAAGCTATAGGATATCAGTTTTTAAAGGGAGGAGCTTCACAGGGATATAGAACTGTCCTAAAACTAAGAGAGATTTCTACACTCTTCTCTGTCCTTCTACTCTGTTATATATGGTCTAACATTTGTAAAAGGATTTGCTGTGTGTTTATTTGTACAAGGCTTTATTTCATGCTAACATTGCCTTGGGAATCTGCCGAGCATAAACTTTCACAACAACTCAAAGTAATCTAGGGGTCCTGATTTTATTTACTTGTAGCTCAGATTAACATCATACTAACATTACCAGTAGAAGAAGGGAAAATGGAGATTTTCCACTGAACCTGGAAAGAAATTTCAGGAACTTAGAGGAGGACATTAGTACATATTTTACACCATTTTTTAAAACTATGAAAAATACAAACGGTATATAAAACATTGACCCTTGCTTTTGCAAGATTTAATCTCTAACACGAAATGGTAAGAAAACGGTACCACACAAGTATAAATTAAATGGTAATTTAGAGAAGGACGAATTCAGAGAAAACTTGAAAAATAAAGAAGAGATGACTTCTTAAAAGAGATAGCTTTGAAAGTCAGCCTGGGAAAGAGGCAGCAGAAAAGAAGGGCCGAAGGGATGACTACAGCAGACCCCGGGGGTAGAGGACAGGAGGATGACCGTGATGCGCCCAGAGGATGGATCGGGGAACAAGCTGAGGTACTGTGGGAAAGAAGCGAGGTGGGCTGTTCTTAGGAGCGGCTTGAAGTGCAGGCAGACACGTTTGAACTCAATGTGGTGGGCAACTGGGACAGCTAAAGGGTGATGAAAGTTACTCTTTGGCACGATTAGGCCGGTGGCAGCCTTCTGGGTGATGGGGCGCTGGGGGCGGGGCAGTGCTAAAGTAAATGGAACACCTGTGAGCGTTCCATCCATCACCGAGCGCTTAGGGCTGTCAAACGTGTCCTTTTAAATATCGGAGCCCAATTATTCCCCTTTCGCTAGACTGCTAGGTGGCTTTCATACAAGTCAAAGAAATGCTCAGAGTTAAACACTGCAGTCTTGATCCATCAGCACATGTATTTGAAGCGCCTTGCAGACTCTGATGGGGCGTTTAAATGTGGATATTAGTAGAGATTCAACTTTTTCAACTTTAAACATTTAACTCTGATAACACTTTCTTTGAAGAGGGTGGGGAGGGAGAAAGACTGAGAAATAATGGAATCAGTGTGACCGCTAGATGTTACTGTTACTAGGCTACCTCAAGGTTAAGTACTTTTCAGAAGTCTGAACTTGAACTTCTTGATCACTGAGTTTAAATTTACTTGACAGCACATAACGAAATATCTGGTAATATTCTTTGCTTTGAAATAGACTTTATTGAATATTAATATGAATCCATAGTACTAAACACCAGAATGTTTCCCATCCCTGCAATCCTCCACCTCAGTCTCTGCCCAAAAACTGAAGTCAAGTGGGCAGGGTGGTAATTTCTAAAACCAAGCAGTTGCGGTTGTTGCATTAACATTTGTAAGGTAACTTCCTTACTTGCTAAGAGACTCTCGCGTGTAAAAAGGGCAGGGCTCAGTCACTTGTGGGATTTATCAAGCACTTTCTTTAAAGGGTTAATCACTTAAAGACTCGGACTTACCGTATATACTCGTACATAAGCCGAGGTTTTCAGCACAAAAAAATGTGCTGAAAAACTGGGATTTGGCTTATACATGGGTCAGTGGTACCTCAGCGAGGTCCGTCCCCCCCTGTTTCTCCATTGTTCATTCAAAGCCTCACTGACACTGCAGGGCTTTGAATGTTTGTTTACTCACATCTAACCAATCAGAGCCGTCCTATGATGTGCATCTTTGAATAAGCCTTTTCAAGACCGTGTGTGAAGGATGTGGCATGAATGGATGTCATCTGGTCAAGCCCAACTAACAAAAGGAGGAAATCTCATGAAGCCTGACATAGAGTTAATAGCAAAGTGGATTCGAGATGCATGGGAAGACATTCCAGAAGACATGGTGCGACGTGCCTTCCAGAAACGTAGTATTAGTAATGCTATGGATGGCAGTGAAGACTGCGCTTTGAATGAAAATGACAGCAGTGATGGTGATGACGGCTATCTCAGTGAGGACAGCGTCTATGATGACCTCACACCAGCTGAAGCTCTGCACTGGGATACGGATGATGATGAGGAATCCAGTTTTGAAGGACTTTAACTCTTTACATTTTAGCTTGGCTGCTGATTGAGCTCAGGGAATAGTACTCTAAAGGTACCATTGTTGATAACTTATTGTTTTTGTTGAACCTATTTTCCACTTACTGTGCTGGTTTACTAATGCTAAATGAATTGTCCTTTTATTTATGTTTTTATTTAAAATAAATATTTAAATACGATGTCTTTATATAATCCTTTAGCTGTCCCAGTTGCCCACCACATTATGGAGTCATTAAAGATATTTTGGATATTTTCCTTATTTTAGATGTTCAGGACATGGCGTAACATCTGAGCATGATATTCTATGGCGTGCTTGTGTGCCTAACAATGATTCTTACATAGCTCTGTTGTTACTATAGTCTATCATCCAGTAGGAGAAGAGAAAAATAATGCTTTTAATGGAATCATTTAGAGACTACTATTTTTAAATTGTGCACATGTATATAACTATGTGTGTATCTATATATATATATTTTTTTAATATTTCATAAACATCCCTTATACACAAGGGATGAAGCTAAAAAAGAATTAAAAAGTCAGTGAATTTTTCTATGAAATATTTGAAGCCCCCTCCTATTAATTGAAATATATTTAACCCAAATTCTTATTGGGTTGGTTTGTTGACTGGTTGTTTTTCTCCCTAAGAGATTCCTCAAAGATTCTATTTAATTTAAGATAGTCACTGAGTGTGCAGCTACTCACTACACAAGCACTCAAGTTGAAGCAAGGATTCCATAAGCATGCAGTCTTAAGCACCTGGATTTTTCCCCACCTCCTGGGATTACGGAAGCACAGTGCTCCCGTTCCCATTTCAATTTCTGACCGCAGCTCTGTAAGGGAGTTAATGATGAGTACCTCAAAATATTTTATTGAACTCAAGACATTGAAGAACAGCATGCAGAATTGTTATTGAAGTTCATGAGAAGAGGTATGGATTTCTTCTTGGAAAGTCTTTTTAAACTTTTAGATGCCTTTAAATCCGATCCTTTATTCTTGAGCGCCGGGAAGTACTGCAGCTAGGTTACTTTCCTGCAGGCATCGGCATCTCAAAATGACTCGATCACCTTCTCAGCTGTGCAAACCAGAGAGATGCCGCCCGCGCGATGATTGCCGCAGGCCAGAGCCAGACATTCCAGATGCGCGACACGTAGGGAGTCCAGAAGACTGTGAAAGTGGACACCGGCAGGACCTGGACAGGGTAGACAAGTCCTGTGGTGGGCTAGGGGCCAGCTTTGTCAGGGCATCGGGGAAATGCAAGGGAAGAAGTTTCTTGCTTCTCCCCTCTTCCCTTTAGAAGAAAACTCTTTTCTTTCTATCTAACAGAACCTGCCACAAGGGATGCAAGAAGATTGATACTGTCTTTGGCGGATTCTTTGCCATTTGGAATTGGGGGAGCAGAAAAGGCTCTCTCTCTGTGTGTATAAAGGATGGGAAAAGTAGGCCTTTGTTCGTCTGCCCTATTTTACGTGCCCAATAACCATATCTCTAAAACCCCACACACTATGATGAGTTCGAGTGTGGATGGTCCATATGGAGATACTCATCTATTGGTTTAATTTTAAAGAATGAATGAACTTTTCTCTCCATAAGCATATATCAAAATATGAAAATAAACAGCTATTGTGGCCAAATAAAATAAGACTCACACTCCCCAAAACAATATGAATACATTTTTAAGTATTTTTGAGCCTAACAGGGATAAATAAAAAGATGATCCTTATCATTGTGAATATAAACTAGAGGTGTAGAAATCTCAAATCTCATAACCATTTCATTATATTTTTCCTTTCTTCAGTAACAGGAAGCCAGAGAGCTTAAGCAATCTGGGGGGCGGGGAGTATTTTGGAATCTCTATGTTAAAATGTTTATTCACAAAGAAATGTACGTTTTCCTAAAAATCGTGTTTTGGGAATTCATTCATTCACTTGTAAAATACTTCAGAACAAAAACAAGTGCTAGAATTCCCTATTCTATCAGAAAATAGGCACAAATCTTCCCAATTCATATGATGCAATAATTTTGGTAACTGGGATGGCTATTTCCACTTGAGGCCAAAATGTGGTAACAATAGAAAATCAGACAGTTGGCAGCAATCCCAGGTTGAAGCTTTCTGAAAAATACGAGCTCTTTTTAACTTGGAGAAAATAAACATTTTTCATTTAGTTTCATGAAAGTGCCCTTTCGTATTAACTCTTGGTTCTTGGTCGTGAAGAGTGCTGGCCCGCTAACTAAGAAGAATGTTGAAACACCGTGAAAACTCTGCGAGAAGTGTCCCAGGAGATAAGTGGTTTACATCATGGCTCCCTCCGAGTTCACTTTGGAATTGCTCTTGCTCCGGATGCTCCCACACTCCCACGTGGGACCCGGGCCAGTTGTATACCACATCCCGAGTGAGGAGAAGGGATAGGAAATTGAGAGCTTGGCTTTCCCAAAGTCAAATCCTGCACAGCCAGTAAGAGGAGAGAGGAGTTGGTGACCACACGGGCACACACCTCATGAACCCCTTCACAGTATCTAAGCACGTTATTCCCACACTCACAGCTGTTTATCCTGTCAGGTGACGCAGATGGATGGGCCTTGGAAGAAAGGTCTGGAGATTTACTTCCAGAAAATCTGCCATTAAAAACCTTGCAGAGCACAGCTCCACACTGGTCACCCTGACTTGGAATCAACCCAAAGGAAGGTGATAATGGTCGAGGGCATGTAAGTGTCCTTAGGTAGAGGCACCCAGACAGGGGAGCTCAGGTAGAGGCAGTCCTTATTCTAAGGACGTCATGCTTGATAAAGTGGAGGGGCAGCAAAAACCAGAATTGCCCTCAAGGAGATGGACTGACACAGTGGCTGCAACAATGGACTCAGCCTAGGAAGAATTGTGGGGAGGACGCAGGACCGGGCAGTGTGTGGTTCTGCTGTGCACAGGGTTGCTATGAGTTGGCACTCGCTCAATGACAATTGGCAACAATATCAAGTGCCCATCTGTGCTGGCTGCAGCCGTCACTTCTTCCTGTTCATCTCACTGCATCTCCAGAAGCTGCATTTTATCCTTCCTCTTGTTCTCTACAGCCATCCAGCCCCTCTGCAAAAATACGAGTGTGAATAATGTAACAACTCTTAGGTTTCGGGAGGTTGGTACCCTTGAGGGAAGATGCTCTCAGCCTCTGACTTCCCCCGGAAGTTCAGGAGATCAGCAGAAAGGTAGTTATCACACAGGCAACAAAAAGGCCAGGCCTTTGAGTACTCAAAGAGGAAGGAGTGTGCTCGAAGGAGGTAGAGATGATTGCCCAGCAGCCCCAACACTTGCTGCTGCACAAGAAAGGTCTCTCTTTAAGGCAGGCATGCTCAGCAGAGGCGATGTTGCTCCCACAGGGATGACCTTGGTTCTTGATGGCAAAACAAATCTTACTCTTTGTGTAAATCGGACATATACCACAGATACACAATCAGTTTATTTCATGGTAGGACATGTGACTGGGAAGGAAAATGGTTGGGAAGTTTCCAAAGGACGGTATTAAAGAGCTAACACTTGAGAAACCCCCAGTTAAAGCATATTGGGCTGACCAACTCTGTCAAAGCCAACCATCCAAGTAGCCGTGTGCACAGAGTTTCAGAGCAGCTCTGATCAGAGAAACACAACAAAAACAAACTCACTGCCAGTGAGTCGATTCCAGTTCCAGTTCCTCTAGGCCAGAGTAGTGGATTTCTGGGGTTGTGAATCTTTCCGGAAATAGAAAGCCTCATCTTTCTCCCAAGGAGCGACTGGTGGTTTCCAGCTGCTGGTCTTGCCCTGAGCAGTCCACCAGGTAATACATGATGCTGCCAGGGCTCCTGCAAGAACCAAAGTGTATACAGTTTGGCTTTCTTGCTTAATAAGATATGTAGATTTACTGGAAAGAGAGACTTTATGTAAGGGGGCCCAGAAAGGGAGAGTGGGGGAGATGGGGAGTCAACATCAACGGGACAAGAGGGGAGAAAAGATTCCACAGTTGGTTTTGGCAGTGACTACATAACCCTGCTTCATACGCTTGAACTACTGAACTGTATAATATGTTAATGATAGCCCACTAACAATGGGAAAGTACCTATTCTGGTATGTAAATAATTAAAATTTGATTCACACACACACACACACACACACACACAAAGAGAGACTTTAGTGCAGGGCAAACAGATGCCAGTAAGGACATCAAATGTACAGAGGGTATATCAACGCTATCATCAAAATATACTTTAAATGCTTTTATTCCTGTGAGTCTGTATATGTAAGGGATTAATAATGATACAAATGACAGACCAGGATTGATGAGGCTGGCAGTCTGGTGGTTGCTGTCCAGCCCAAAGAAAGCAGAAGAGGCTTCCCAGTGGCATGGCGTCCTTATGATCCCTGGTGCGCCCGGGCCATCGCTGCAGCCACTGCACAGCTCCAATGCCTTCCAAGCAAGGAGAGACCTTTTCTGGGACATTACTGGAAATGATGAAGGGCAGGAGAAGCCCCACAAAGAGAAAGATTGGGGTGGGGGACAGGAAGGATTTTATAAAGCAAGTAGGATTTGAATTGGGCCCTAAAAGATGGGAGGAGAGGCCTGGCTCAGAAGAGTCTCGAAAGCATTCCAAATGTGCAAGTGCTTTGGATCAGAGACCGGCATCAGAATGCAGAAGTGAGATGGTTAGGCAGAGAAGGAGGCCGAAGGGTCAGGGGACTTAGGCGGGAGTGTAGCAACCTGTGCTGAATTCTGTCCGGTTGGGATGTATGTCACACTTCTTCTCCTGGTTCCCAGCTGAGAGACTAAAAGTCCTTTCAAAGGCATTAGAGCACTGTCACCATGGGGAGGTGAGCTGTTTGCCAGATGGCACAAGGTTGAACTGAAGTCACTAAAAAGACATTTCAACCGAGGATGGATGGAAATGCTGTCAAGAAAATCCTCACAGGCCAAATGGGTGCTGACAACTCCTGGGGCAGAAGGCAGGGTGATGCAGAGCCTGCCAGAGCAGTTGCCTGGCCTCTGAAGGGGAAACTGCCCCCAGGAGAGACACAGGGCGGCAGCTACCACAGTCTGAGAGGAGGGTCGGGATGGACCGGAAGGTTGCAGCAAGAGAGAGGAAATGCATCCAAGAAATGAAACTTAGGGGGTGACTTGGTGTCAGATATCATTGTTATTTGAACCCCCAAGGCTTAAGGAAAAAAGAAAGATCCAGAGGACTTGATTTGACCCAAGGTTGCAAAATGGGTTGTAGAAGGAAAGAGATACAAGGGGGAAAGGATGAAGAGATGACTGTGATAAAGGGACAGAAAGAAAAGAGACAAGAGGACATTTACGAATTTTGTTGACATCAGATTTGTTTTGGAAGTACAGCCAGAATACTTCCTTAGAAGCAAGGATGTCAAGACTTCATCCCACATCCTTTGGAAGTGTTTTCAGGGGAGACTTGTCCTTGAAGAAGCTTGATAATGTGAAGGACGAGTGACAAGGAAGATCTTCCACAAAGTCAACTGACACAGTAGCTGCACAGGAGACATCAAAGGGACCTGGTTTTCCATCCCCCAAGCAAACAGCAGGCCCTGAGCCACAGCGTGGATCCCATTGGTCATCTGGACGTCCCCCGAAGGAAGCGCTAACAGGGGTCCTCTAGTTCTGGCATTCGGCAAACTTGAGGGCCTTTTGGGCAGGAAGCCTGCTGACACCCAGGGTTCTGAGCATCTGGCCTCAGGCGCGTGGAGAGTCAAAGGTTCCTTCTCACTCTTAGGAATTAACCACCTGGTGATGACTTTCATCCAGAAGGAGTGTGAATCACCTGAGGGCCACAATAGTCTGGGATCACGTAGACCCCCCCCCCCCCCAGAATTGGTTGAAGCAACAAAGAAGCCTCCCAGCATGGGTCTTGGTCAATATTTACTGGAATTATGAAGGGTCTTTTGCTCATTCTAGTGTTTCTTCCTCCAGCTTCTAGAGTTAAGAGCCAGGATCAGCAGCAGAGTGGCGGCAGTGTGTGGTGCCCACACTGTGGTTGTAGCGGTCTGCTCTTGAACGCCACAGTTCTGGGGCAGCCTTTCCTAGAGGCCCTGCTTAGCGCCTTCCTGGCAGCCCTTGTGATGCTTCTGCGAATACTCCATTTCTTCTTTTTATTTCAACAATTTTACTCACATGTCATTGTCATATCGTGCAGTTCAATAGTTCAAACATGTGTGAGCGAGTTGTGCGATCACCACCATAGTACTAACGCAGTCACTGTCCACAGGTTTGCCTGCCCTGGAGTCCCTATCCAGAAGCGCATGCAGAGTCCAAAAGAAACAATAGTAGCCAAATAAAGCACAGGAAAGCCTCCATTGAAAAGATAACCGAAAGTAACAAAAATCAGGGGAAATATTAAATGAGTCCATAGGGAAACAAATGATAAGGTGTTAAATTTTAACCTAACTTCATCTGCATATGTCCACTTCCCAGTGCACTCTGTGTGACAGCAAGACGATTCACATCCCCAGCCCCTGGTCAGAGGGGTTGCACCGTAGGCTTAACCCAAGTGGGGACCCTGCAAATGGGCCCCTTTTCTCTGTCATCCGTAGCCCTCTGCAAACTGGGTGCTCCAAACATCATTGCTTATATTGAATGTCTTGCTGCCAACAACATCTGGAATGCCTTCCACATGCCGCGCTAAACATTGACAGGTAACAATTGCTGTTGTTGGGTGACCTGCAGCTGATTGTGACTTACGGTGACCCCATGTGACACCGTGAAACTCCCCCGGGATTTTCTAGGCTGTGATCTTTACTGGAGCAGTTCTCCAGATTATTTCTCCTCCTAGCTGAGTCTCTAGCTGAGTCGAAACTACCAGCCCTTTGGCCGAGCAGCCAACCATTTCACCTTCGATACAGAGAACCGAATAATCACAGAGGGATAAGTGGAAATATGAATGGCCAATTGTGAGAACGAGTTAGAAATCAGCTGGACTGAAGTAATGGGATTGTTTTGTGGGTTAAAAGAATAAGAAGGCATCGGACTGGATTGGTAGGGCTGAAACAAAATGAGGGCAAGATGAGGGGTCCAGATTTGATTTTATTGAGCAATAATTGGTGAGGCTTAATACAGTAAGCCAGAGGCTGTCCAGCATGGAGAGAGTAACAGCAGAGAGTCCATTTGGAGGCTCTTGGAATAGCGGGGCATGAAGTGACAAGGACTGAGAATCAGAGAGCGAGGCTGGCAGGGGAGAGGAAAGAGTACATCCCAAGGTGTAAGCAAAGGCTGAAAGCTGTCCATACATAAACCACACACTCTATTTTGTACCTCAAATGCTCATGTGGCTATAAACAGGTCACTACATATGGATAGATAGGTAACTCAGGAGTTAAGACTATTCCATTAAAATGAAAGTTTGCATTCTTCTGATTCTTCCTTTAGCAGGTAAGTGGAGACAGATCTGGTGAAATAATAAAAGTCAATGTTAAGCAAACTGGTTGTGATCCAGGCACATACCCCATCCACTGGCACCCTTCCTTTGACTGCTGAATCATTGCAGAGAGTGTCCAAGTAAAATAATCTTCCCCGAGACTCTGGAATGATGCCCTAGTCAGACAGTGAAACTTGAGCAGAAGGGCCAAGAGTGAAGAAAAGTCCCCTGAGAAATCCTGCGCCAAAGGCCCCAGAGTTTCCACCCTGATTCCCAGGCCAGCCAAGGTCTCGTGCATGAGTGACAATACTTGTTTCTCTTTGCTGAGTGGCTATGAAGCCCAAGCATGGAGCCAGTTCTGAGCAGCCAACCATCAGTCTTCACCTTCTCCCCTCCTTTTTGGTTCGTAATTTTACAAATGAGAAAACCAAAGTCTCAGAAAGTAACTTGAAATCAATGCATCCAATAAATTTACTTCATCTCCTTGAAACTAAAGATCATGGTGAACTCTGGGACTTAGAAAAGGGAATCAAATGACCTTCTTTAACTATCTTCTCATATCGAGACATTGAGCCTCCCAAGTCTGCAGTGTCATGGGTAAGGCACGGTCTTCTAAACAAACAAGGAAATATCACGGCTTTTTGATTATGAAGATTTCTCTGGTCCTATAGCATCCTGTGATCACATTACTTCCTGATGAGTGATGAAAAATTAAGATTTTGGTTTTTTTCTCACACCAACCCAACTCCATTTTGTTAAGATGGAGGCTTTAAATAGCTCCAACTTACCTCTAACCAACCTTCACAAAATGGACCAATTTCTGTGTTCATTGTGTAAAGAGAAACTAGGAAAAGTAGAATTCCCAAATTAGGCACAATTTTTCTCAGATGTATGGCCTTTCAAATCAGTGACCAGTTACTATATATCTAGATATCCAGCTTTCTTAGTTCTATCAAATCAAAGAAAACTTGAGTCACTGCCTGGTCCTGAAATACTGTCTCGTAAGTCATTCCTTCTAATTATCCTATTTGGTAAAATAAGAATAGTAAGTTCCACTGGATCCCAAGAGCTTTGGGCAGACTAATTAATAGCTTTTAAATGCTTTCAAAGGCAGAATGCTATATCTGTGTGTGTTAACTTTTTCCCCCAGTAATCATGTTAATGTCCTATTCATTTCACTGGCAATTGTATAGCGCCATCACAGTAATGCAATGCGCCACGCAAAAAAAGTCAGGTGAGATGATCTGATGATTTCGAGATGAAATGCTGTCAGTGTAAGTCTATAAAGATAGTATAACACTGTCAGAAATGAAAGGAAATGATGGCATTGTAAGTTCTACTACCATTAAAAGATGTTAGCCGGGAAGGGCTCCACAATCTTGGGCAATGTCTGTTATGACAGATCTGCTCAAGCAACTTAAAAGACAAACTGGCATTCCTCATCCAATTTCCTTTTCCAAAGAGTTTTTATTAAAATTCTCTGTTAATTTCCTACATGAATATCTTCAAGCCCAGAATAGTACTTTGATTTTTCAAAAGCAATTTATGTTTGAAACACTCATTGTTCTTGGGCCTGTGGTCCAACACTAATGGCATGAAAGATAGTCAGCTCCCCTGCAAGGGCGGGAAGGATATTAAAAAGTTTTGTGAAAGGTAATAGTCCTCCAAGTTTCCCTCGTTGAAGAAACTCTGGCAGGAAGGGTGATGTCTTCGTCATGCATGGCACACTCAGAGAAGAAAAGAGATAGGCACAGGGGTTCACCTCTCCACATCAGCCTTGGGAAAGGACAGACTGAAAAGGAAGCCAACCCTTCCAGTGTGCTTCTGTGCATCTGGGAAACTCGTTTCAATAGACTGACGGTTTCTATTATGTGGGGGCCCTATGATTAAATTATTTTTAAAATATGGAGGCGTAATTTCTGCCAAGGCTACTGAGAGGTAATGATCAAAAATGAAGTAAGGGATATAGAGTCAACACTTGGGAACATTAGAGGAAGGGTTGCACTTTGTTGAGCTCAAGGCTCCAGCAGCCTCTGGAATGCCTTTGTGCGATTCAGAAACAAGCCTCTTTCCAAGGCATACGGAGACCCTCACCCAGGCACAGAGTTGGGCAAATAGGATGCGGGCTGGATTACATTCCCATTTCTCCTCGGGCAGTGCACAACCTGTGCACCACAGGTGGTGTCCCTGGCCATCCCTAGCTGGCTCCTTAGAGGCCAGGCAGTTCAACACCAACTCACCTAGAAAATCTCTATTTCATCAATCAGATACATTCCTAAGATGCCAAGGTACTGGACTAAAGCCAAGGGTTGGTCAGAACCACTTCCAGTTTATGCCTGTTTTTCTAGTGTAATTATCTCCACCCTCTTTTCACTTTCAAAACTGTCCCAGTTTGGACAATAAATTATATGGCCACCCTATACCTAACCTAGATAAGCAACAGGGCAGAAAGTTTACCAGAATAATGTGTAGATAACTTTATTTGGGGGTGGGGAGGGAGGGTAAATAAATGAAAGTATAAATGGGGGAACAGGATATCCTGCTCAGTTTTATGTGAGTTTGTCACCAGTTATTTCCAGGTACCCATTAGTGATAAACATTTAACATCAGGTGCAATTATCTTTGCTGTTAGAGCCATTTCCTTGAATTGTCCTTTCTCCAATTCTAAAGATCCACCCTCACTTTGTGTTGTTGTTAGGTGCCACTCAGTTGATGTCAATCCATAGTGACCTATGTGGTTTTCTTGGTTATGATCTTTGCAGAAGCAGGTCAGCAGGTCTTCACCACCCCCACCACCCCAGAGTCACTACCTGGGTTTAAACCACCAACCATTCAGTGAGCGGTCAAGTGCTGATTCACAATATACCTCAGTTCAGTTTCCCAAGACGTGGATACTATTATCCAGCAATTAGATCTTTAAAAAAAAAAGTGAGGTTCATCTAAGAAAAAAAGTGCTGGTATAAGGAAACCATTAAACTAAAAGACGCCATTTATTATGACTTTAGACCTAAGAATGCAAAAAAGTTATTCTGGTATCTGAGGATTCCAATCTTTGTTTTCTGCA
The DNA here is from genome assembly GCF_050624435.1 of Tenrec ecaudatus. Taxonomy (NCBI): domain Eukaryota; kingdom Metazoa; phylum Chordata; class Mammalia; order Afrosoricida; family Tenrecidae; genus Tenrec; species Tenrec ecaudatus. The sequence goes on from NC_134538.1 coordinate 102,012,656, forward strand.
GGGCATAAGATCTCTGGTCTACAAGACATTCCATGGAATAAATTTACTAGCCGCAGGGTTATAAATACCGTATATACTCGTGTATAAGCCGAACTGGGTCAGTGGTACCCCAGCGAGGTGTAACATCTCGCAGTCCCCCTCCACCTCCCCCCCGCCCCCGAGGTAACGGGACAAGCGCCCAGTATCTCGCGGGTGATTGCTGTTTCTCCGCTGCTCATTCAAAGCCCCGCTGACACTACAGGGCTTTGAATGTTTGTTTGCTCACATCTAACCAATCAGAGCCGTCCTATGACGTGGACAGCTCCAGTTCGCAGAAGCACCCGTAGTGATTCACTTTTGCTGGCAGCAGAACTGGTAAGGATGTGTCTGTGGCTGCGCTTCATCTCTCCCCTCTGGTCTCTGTGTTAATTCACATCCTGCAGCCCCCGCCTGCACAGACTTCCCGCCTCCTCCCCGCTAACACATCTCGGGGGCATGGTAACATTACCATGAAAGTTCTTTTTCAAAATCTTGTATTTTTATCCTATTAGAAATGCATACTCTTGAACCAAAACAAAAACACCAGTCATATGAGGCTGGTTTCAAAATGAAGATGTGTCAAGAGCAGAAGAGAGCAATAACAGTATTGCAAGTAGGGAAGTCTGTGTAGACGAAAAGCAAGTGAGAGAGTGGCGGAAAATTAAGGCTGACTTTGAACAGATTCCAAAAGCTAAAAAGCTCTTCATGGTTTAACGTCTTTTTATGGGACTCTAGAGAGTGAATTGCATAAATGGGTTATGGAGTGTTGTCCAAATGGTTACTGCGTAACATGCATGGGAACCCGCATATGTGCTCTATAAATGGCTACGGATGACAAATATAAAGCACCAGGCAATGAAAAATTTGCTGCATCAGCAGGATGGTGTACCCGCTTCATGAATAGGTTTGGCCTACTATGTTTGAGACAAAGAACAAAAATTTCCCAGAAATTGCCACAAGACCTTGAAGAAAAAATTGTCATTCCAGTCATTTATTATAAAACAAAGAAGGATTTATAATTATGATGTGGCATATATTGGGAAGATGGATGAAACTTCCATGACTTTTGATCTTCCAAGCAAGAGAACTGTGGGAAGTTTAAAAGAAAAAAACATTTTTCTCAAAACCACAGGAAATGAAAAAAAAACAAAAACGTTTTACAGTTGTTCTATCATGTTTGGCTAATGGAACTAAGCTGCGTCCTGTCATTATTTTTAAAAGAAAGACCTTGCCTAAAAAGATCAGTTTCCCACCAAGAATTACTGTGCATGCACATGTTAAAGGCTGGATGGATGAAGACAGAACAAAAAAATGGCTGGAAGAAATTTGGAACCGACGACCAGGAGCAGCCTTAAAGAAAAAGCCATCGTTACTTGTTTGGGATATGTTCAGAGCCCACCTATCGGATGACATAAAAAACTGGCAAAATCTAGTAAAGTTACTTCAGCCATTATTCCAGGTAGGCTTGCATCTGTACTGCAGCCTCTGGATGTATCTTTGAATAAGCCTCTTAAAGACCATGTGCGAAGGATGTGGCATGAATGGATGTCATCTGGTCAAGCCCGACTAACAAAAGGAGGAAATCTCATGAAGCCTGACATAGAGTTAATAGCAAAGTGGGTCTGAGATGCATGGAACGACATTCCAGAAGACATGGTGTGACGTGCCTTCCAGAAATGTAGTATTAGTAATGCTATGGATGGCAGTGAAGACTGCGCGTTGTATGAAAATGACAGCAGTGATGGCGATGATGGCGATCTCAGTGAGGACAGCGTCTATGATGACCTCACACCAGCTGAAGCTCTGCAATGGGATACGGATGATGATGAGGAATCCAGTTTTGAAGAACTTTAACTCTTTACATTTTAGGTTGGTTGCTGATTGAGCTCATGGAATAGTACTCTTAAGGTATCATTGTTGATACTTTATTGTTTTTGTTGAACCTATTTTCCACTTACTGTGCTGGTTTACTAACGTTAAATGAATTGTCCTTTTATTTATGGTTTTATTTAAAAATATTTAAATACATTACCCCACTGATGTCTCAATTTTTAGTAATTTTATTTTCATTTGTTTTGATTATTGAAACTCACCAATAGCTTCTGCATTTTCCACCCTAGGCTTATACCCGAGTCAATCAGTTTTTCTGGTTTCCCAGGTAATAATTAGGTACCTCGGCTTATACTTGGGTCAGTTTATATTCGGGTATATACGGTAAGTCTTTTTTAAATCTTTCTTTTCCCATTCCTCAAAATAAAATGACATAATAGTATACCTTCTTACAGGCTATTGTAATGATTAAATAAAATAATACATACAAAGCATTTAAGACATTCTAAAAGTTCAATGAGTGTTATTTTATATTAAGAGAGCTTCAAAGTTTACTCCAATGTGGTGTGTGTATAGAACAATTTTTAACCAATCTCAGGTAATTTATGCCAGTTTTATGTCTAATAGAAAGTTAAGAAATCACGTTTCTTGCTTCCCTACTTACTTCCCCAAAATATTGTGAGAGTAAAAGTTAAATTGTATGAGAACTCTCTGGGTTATTAGTTTGCTTTTTAAGTTTAAAACTCTAAGGCAAAAATTAAGGTTCTATTGTTAAAATGGGCTCTTTGGGTCGGCATTTATTATTAATCCACCAAATAGATGTTCCCATAAAATGAGTGTGTAGGTTTGTGTCTCGAAACGCCCACTCAGTAGTGGCCAGCTGTTCTACATCCATGGTCCCTTACCTGTGTCTCTGTGTAAGAGAAAATGAAGTCCTCCTTTTGTTTGCAATTTCCCCCCAGTGGCATTTTTGGGTTTCTGAGTTGGTTTGCCTCAGTTCTTGCTTCTCATTCACTGAAAGAATTCATGTGGCAGAAGCACTTTTGGAAATCCACATAACTTTTACGAGGGAAAGGGAAGTTTCCGGTGTTACAGTCCCGGAAAGCATTTTCTATCTCTAGACAGCGCACCAGGCTGCTGGGGCCGCAAGAGTTGGAGACTGAAGGTGGCCTATCCGCCCAAAGGTGAAGCCCAAAGCTGCGAACTGAAAGGAGAGCGGTTGGAACCGACCAGAGAGCTGCTCTGCTGGGGAAAGATGCGGCAGTCTGTTCCTAAAGGTGGCAGCCTTGCCACGCCTAGGGGACAGTTGTAGCCTGTCCTATGGGGCCACGATGAATTGGAATTTACTTGACAGCAATGTGTTTTGATTTGCCTTGTGGCCCTGGGCGCAGGTCAGGTTCTCAGGCTTTGTCTAAAGGGCAAGCACGTGGCAACAGGGGTCCAGGCTGACCTCATGGCTGGAGCCAATGGCCCTCGGGTCGCACTGGGCCTACTCCCTCCAGGCTTCTTCTCATTTGCCATCACGATCACTGACTCCTGCAGCCACCTCGAGTAGCTCCAGTAGCAGCAGCTGCAACAACAAGGATGACCAGGCGCCAGTTCTGGCGAGGGGGAGGTGGGGGGAATGCATGCTTCCTGCTGCAGTGGTCTCTCTCTCTCTCTCTCTCTGACTACACCTCCTGGAGGGCAGGTAAGGTGGCAGCTTCTCTTCTCTGAAAACAAGAGAGCTGAGTCAGACATCGCCCTTCCTCCAGAAGCTCGGGAATTGACGGGGATCGAGGCAGATGGTCGTAGTCGTTAGGTGCCATGAGTCAGTTCTGACTCCTAGCGACCCTGTGTGCGACAGAAGGAAACGCTGCCTGCACCAGTGCCCTCCTCGCCACTTTCTGATTGAGCCCATGGTGGCCAACATGCCCTGTTGAGGCGAAGATGAAGCAAGCCTACTAGAGAATGGTCATGCTCATGGAGGAAAGGAAGGCCATCAGGATGACTGCAGGGGGAGCAGAGGGACTGGGCAGGGAGAGAGACACAGTTCTGAGGGTAGCCTGCATATACCAGCAATTCAGGGACCAAATATTCCTGAGTGCAGTATGACTTCAAGGGGATATGAACGGGTCCCTGTTCAGACCAATCCTCAAAGGCCTGGCACTGTCCTCCCAGTGGTTGTAGCTGGCAGGCCATGCCACCAGCCCACTGCTCAAAGGTAGGGTTGCCGGTGTCGGTGTCGAATAGGATTGAGTTCGAGTTAAAAGGAAAAGCAAATACCACACACACCAGGCTGACACCGCTACTCCTCAAGACTACTGTGAAAGTACATGTAAATCATACATGAAATCCCTTTGGGAAAAGCTGTTTAAAGGGCTATAAAAGTTGTAAAAGACATGCCAAATGTTCACCATATGACTGTGAAGTGGAATGGAGGCCAATAACGTACTAGATGACTTTAGAGAACATTTTCCCTAAACTGCGATTGAGGGTCAAGTTGGCTTTTAATGACCCTAATAAAACCAAGTAACAAAGAGGTGAGCCATCATCAGTACCTACTGCAGCCTCCACGCCAGCTTCTCGGAATGACTATTCCCCTAAAACACACTCCTGGAGTAGGCAAGTACTTTTCCCTAAATGCTTCCCCCAACCCAAAGATGGTTCTCATTTGGAGAGAGCAGGGTGGTTATCAATGCCTAGTTCTACTTTCATATTTGTTTATTTTGTTTTCCATTCCTCTATTTTCTAATCTCTTCCATTGTCTCATCAGGAAATAAATACAAGCTGATTAAAATAACCGCCGCCACCCCAATTCCATACCTAATTGGCTACTTTCAGGAGTAATCCTGTTTAAGAATATGCTCCCGATAGCCAAGACAAGCTACTCTTTGGTTCGATTCTTTAAAAGTCCTCCTGGCCGCTCAGAGTTTGCCACATGGGTTAACTGCCAGCCCCTAGTGCAGTCACTCCATAACAAGAGCCCAACGTGTCTGAAGCTCTTAAACAGTAAGTGTGAGGAAGCTGTGACGCAGTACACCCTGGAAGCAGCGAGAGGTACACAAGAGGTAATGGGACCAGGACTGGGCTGGGAGAGAACAGCCTAGCTGACATTCTATGTTAACTTTCGGTATGAATGTAGCTTCACGCCCTGTATCTGCTGTGTGTTGATTTGATTTGCTGACTTGAGCTTTGACCTTGCGTGGGAAAAGCATGTAATGCAATGTGTGCACATTATAGTACAGCTAGTCAGGTCGATGACTAGTTGATGTCCAGAATTTTGTAACATGTAGTATCTTTTTCCCCTAAAGTACAGAGATTCCTAGAGCTTCTAAGAAAAATCCCAGCTATGCCCAAGTCCCCATGTCCGAGTAACAGTAGTGTAGCACATGTAAACAGGCAGTCTGTCGCCTGCTCAGAGAGGCCTGTTGAAAAGTTGTAGCCACAACCCAGTCAGTTCCAGTTTACTGAGCAACCAAAGGAAATGGACAATCTATGAGTGGGAAACTATGGAAATGTAGGCAACTGGGTGCATGCAATCTCCCCAAGCTACAAGCTGGGCATAGCGGTAAGTTATCTAAATATATCCCAGTATGCTTGTAAGAATTTGGTTCCAAGCACCCATCCAAAGGCCTGCTACACTGCGAGCGTGAAACAGAAGTGAAGACTTCATGTTAAAGAAGAAACATGGCTTCACAGCCCATGGATCATTTAAGTGGCCACAAAGTGACTACTAAGATGCTTGGAGCCAGGAGAGTGAGGGATCTTTCTGTTGACAAGTTTTAAAAGGGATGCCAACGCTGTGTCAACTCTACCTCACCCGGAAAGTGAATGACTGTCCCTTTCTGTTGCTTTATTCTCCTCTGCAAGAGCACAGAAGGATGCTAGTCCAGGTGGGTCCTGTGCCTTCTGCTGATCATGCTGGCTAACACAGCGGGAAAGCCTCTTATCTCAGACTGGGGTGGCTGGCTTAAGATGTTCTTTTTCTTGATAAAAGGTCTAAGGTAGTAAACACAGCTGTAGGAAAGGGATTGTATTTTCTTGCTGTCTGTTTTAACCTATTAAAATGATATCATTAAAGCAGAGTGTGAAAATGTCTATAAAATGACACTGTGTTGTGGATCGAAGTGAACAGTTCACAGTGTTTGAATCATCTGAAGGGATTTGGCATTTTCGAACCAAAAACAAAGCCTTGGGGTGGATTCGGACTCACGGCGATCCTATAAGATGGAGTCGAACTGGCCCGGAGGCTTGCCAAGGTTGTAATCTTCCTTTCCAGGCTCTAGCCACCAACCTGTCCGTTAGCAACGAGGCCGTAAGGACTGCACAGGATTTGACATTAGAAGTGGATTTTAGCATCTTTATGTACAGTGTTGTCAGATCATAAAATGAAGTGGATTGGGATCAATGAACTTTAAAATTCTAAATTTATCTTGGAATTAGGGCATTATTAAAGATGACTTAAGCTTTGCTCGTGTTATTTCCTTGCCAGAGTGGGATTATTGCTCTGAATTCCTGTCTGCCAGTTACTTTCAACTCCATGAGAAGTATCTTTTTTAATTAGAATATTTATGTATCTTTAGGAAGAATAAAGATTGTGTAAATAGTACCACAATCAAACATCCCTTTCAAGAAGATGAGATCTGAATTTAGGATGAAGAATATGCCTCAACTTCAGCTTGCAAAGACATATAATAATATAATCCCATTTATTTCCTACTTAGATAACTTGAAGTGTTTTCAGCTGTGGTATATTTAAATCATCTTATAGAGAATAGATTTGAGTGCATACTTAAGGCCTTTTCCTAGCTAGTTCTGTTTAAGCTAACTGAATCAACACATTTTTAATGTCTTAATTATAAAAATAAAACATGTGGAAATCTATGATCTGCACTATCATTTGGAAACAAACTGCAAAATCCTATTGTGCTGGAACTAAGTGGGAAATATTTTTCCTCTCTAGGGATTTCTAATTTATTCAAAATAATTCTATAATTGTCTCCTAGTGCATCCTTTGAGATTACTTTGACAAAGGTGCTCTTTCACTCCAAAGGCATTTTTCTTGTGGGCAAGGGAGTACTGGGGTGGTTTCCACACAAGAAGAATCCTTTCTACTTATCCTGCCCAGCACTCCCCAAGGCTGCTTTTACCTACACTCTCTCCCTGGGTGAGCTAGCTCAAGGCCAGCCTGGGTGAGCTGACTCAGGCCAGGTTAGCTCAAGCTCACATGTGCTAGGAAGAACTTTGAAACGAGGTGAAGAATTAAACAGTTTGGATGTCAGCTCCAAACCAGGGCAGCTGGCCCTCTGTAGGGAGACCATTCAGGTGAGTTACCAAGATGGATGATTTTCCATACTTCTAAAACCCTGCACCATGCTTTCCATCATCACCTGCCTTTTCCTCTCATCCAATTCATGGAAATGTGTCTTCTCTGCAGGAAATCCAGTGGAACAGCCCAGGGTTGGTGTTTGCATTGAGTTGTTCAACAGTCTTAGTGCTTTCGCTCAAAGGTAAATGCCCTTCCCTGCTGAATAAAACGATTACCTAGACCCACCGCCTCCACAAAATCCAGAAGGCACCAGCTTTATTCTCGGCATGCCAAGAGCCTTGGATGGTGATCAATAAGAACGGAATAACAGCGAACAGCTCCCAAAGCATGATCATGGACGAGAGAGAAAGGTAACTGATAAAGCAATGCAAACAAAAGGAGCAGGACTCTTCCCAGCCACGCTGTCTCTCACGGAAGTCTGAAAGTCAAAATGGATTGTTTAGGTCCAATTTTCACATAGGGTTTTACTGTTAGCCTAAATCATGCGACTCAGATCAGTGTGCACAATGTTTTAAGTGAAGGAAACCTAGCTTCCATATTAAAAAGAGCTTAGGTTCATGGATTAAACTTTTTCAGGAGCATTGGTTTGCCTGCGCTTTGAGGCCCAATGAAAAGATGCTGTACTTTCAGTACATCAGTCAGTAAATAGATTTCCAGACGGGCCAGAGGAAAAAAACTGAGTTACTGGCGGCTACTAAAATTATCTTTTCCCCATGGCACTCTCTGCAGACTCAGAGTTAGGCGGTTGTTGTTTCTATTTGTCCCCAGTCGTGAGGCTAGTGAATGCCTCAAGCCCCCAGCACCTATCTCATCTAGCTAGGAGGAGAGCCAGCTTTGCCAACCCTGTATAGGACCACTGAAGTCCCCTAGCTCTCCGGCATTCTCCCAGTTGGGGAAAGTGAACAAGGTCAGAGAGGGCTGGTGATCCGGAAGAGAGGTATGAGTCTGTAAGGAAGCAGGGGGGAAATACGAAAATGGAGAGAGGAGAGAGGAGAGAGGAGAGAGGAGAGGAGAGGAGAGGAGAGGAGAGGAGAGGAGAGGAGAGGAGAGGAGAGGAAAGAGAGAGAGAGAGAGAGAGAGAGAGAGAGAGAGAGAGAGAGAGAGAGAGAGAGAGAGAGAGAGAGAGAGAGAGAGAGAGAGAGAGAGAGAGAGAGAGAGAGAGAGAGAGAGAGAGAGAGAGAGAGACCTGCTGAAAGCAGAGAGAGGAAAGCCCGTGGGGCTCCAACCTAGTGGGCCAGCTGGCCCGCTTAGACTGAGCTCCCAGTTGGCCTGCGCGCTTTTCCTCGCGGACACTGGGTGGCGCTCGTGGTAAAGACTTGCACTTCCCTTTGGGTTTCCCTCCCACCTCCCTACCCACCCACTCCCCCGCTGCAGAGTTCGGTTACTAAAAGACCCAAATGACTCACCTTCTTCCTACGAGTCGCAGTGACAGTTCGGGAGTTTGAAGCCCTTGGACTCATTCTCCATATGCTTGCGGTGGGTGCGGGCGGGGTGGGTTGAAATTGGCAACCGGTCGCCCCCCTTGGCTTTAAAGCAAAGGGGGTGATTTCATGTGAACTATCCCACAAACTCAGTAAAAGATGTGGTTCTGCGCGTGGGTGCCCCGTGGGTGTGCGGCCGGAGCGCGGGGTCGGGGGCGCTCGGAGGCTCAAAGACTGTGTTTTGAAATGGGGAGCAGATTTGATCTCCTTTTCATAACTGTCCCTACTCGCTTCCGACTGCCTTTGAGTTAAGGGGGGCGGGGGAGGGAGTGTGTTCAACTTGGAAAAGAAGCAGAACCAAGTCAAGAAAATTGAAGTTCTGGCCCCCCTCTCCTAGATTCAGTGCCTAGATTCAGGAGCCTCACCAGGCAGTGACCTATGCAACAAGGTGACCCAGATTTGTCGTGAGCCCACGTTACCATGTTTGCGGAACTGAAACAAAGAGGTTAAATTCTTCCCTCCCTCTCCACTCCATGTCTTATGTAAAATATGAGCGGGAGAATCTTTTTCTTTAATGTCTGGAAAGAGAAAAAAAGGTGGGGGCGGTGGTTCAGAACTGAAGATTGTAACATTGTGTTCAGCCCCAAGTCACACTTCTTAATTTTGTACGAATGTTGCAGTTTCTAACCCCATTTTGGCTGGAATCTACCTTCTCGGTAAAATTTAAAGGACTAACATAACTATTGACTTTTATTTCTCTTTAAGATATAAGGTAACTTCAATCTCCACTCAGCAGAGCGTTGTGGGAGATGGGGGGAAACTCCCGGCTCCCTTTGCGTTTGCCTTTGCCTGGAGGGAGCTTGGATCCTTGCTTTGGTTTGGGGAGGCCTTTCGTTCACTGAAGGGCAGGGTGTGTGCAAGGTGACTCGATGGGCCCGGCAGAATCAAACCCACTGGGGTTGGTAGTGCTCTCTGCCGACCTCCCAAATCTGCCACAGCGAGGTCGACAGTGTGGGGTCAGGATCGGCGGGCAGTGGGGACTGTGGACCCTCTCATTGGTCCCAGAGCAGAAATCAGGGCCCCGCAGGCCACAGGCATGCCACCCAGGCGGGGGATGGGGGAGCTGCTGGTCTCGGTGGACCCCTCTGGTTTCTCTAGGCACGCTGAGCAGGTTTTGCCCGAAGGGCAGTTGGTTTCTTGGCGCCCAGACGGCGAGGCAGGGACTTAATGCACGCGTGGCTGCTTGGAGTTCCCCAGTCAGGCAGTCATCCTGCTGGGAGTGCCACACAACCCATCTTGTCCTGCTGGCCTATGTTTGTGGCCCAAGTAGTTCCGGCTAAAGCAAGGCCAAACTAACACTTAGCCACAACTAAGGCCAACTCACGCTTTCTTCTTGGTTTGGGGAATGAGGAGACTGAAGAGGCCAGAGAATCCCATTCCCAGTTGAATTCCCCAGATTCAAGCTCTCAGACCTCCCGGGGAAAGATGCCCAGAGGCCCTGAATCAAAACTCACTTCTTAGAGGAGAGTGGGTCACTTACAGTAAATTTCGAGCCGCCGCGAGGATCACGAATAGAAACACGTGACACCTCATCAAAAGCAGACTCTGGGCCGCGTGCCCCAAGTGTTTTGGTCCAGCGCAGTGCACTTACTTTCTCCTTCGCAGATGGGCTGAAATGTCTTCTTGGTAGGAGAGAAAGGGGTGAGGGACAGGAATCCAACCTGGGGAAGGGAGAGGCAGGTCGGGATGTTAGCTCCAAGGAGCCAGGAAGGGGAAATCCATGAACATTTTCTGACTTCCCCAAAGGGCTTTGATCTTCATCTTATTCGGGTTCCCATTCTGCCCTGGAGCAGTGGCAGGTGCATTCACTTTTGCGGGATTCTTTTGCCTCCAGACAGACTTACTCCAAATGCTACTATATAGACACGATTGTGGGATACAAATGGGACTACCTACCTTTTTTTGTGACGCAGTGAGGATTTGAAGGCTCTTAAACTATTTGTGCTTCATTGTTGTTTTTTAGTGAATGTGAGCTCAGGGTACATGGACTCACTCTTCCATTAACCGCTGAATGAATTGGGTGCTTTACAGAGCATCTTATTCTGAACCTGGTCTAGAAGATACTGGTTTAGAGCACACACACACACACACACACACACACACAAAGTGCTTGCCACCGAACATTTTGCCTGTCTTTCCCCAAATCGCTAATTTTCCACATATAAATTACAACTCTCTTCCCAATACACAGAACACACCCCCCTGAAAGCACGATGCTTTCTAGTTTTGCGCGCATTAATTCTTCACAGTCCGTCCTGTTCCCGCCCCCCCCCACACACACACACATACACCCTGATTGGAACCCGTTCCAATATCTGTGTTCAATTCCACACTTGGCACTGGAGGAGCCCACGGGGGCGGGGAGGTGGGGAACAAGGAAAGAGCTTCTTGAGCCTCTTCTCAAAAACATGTGCACTTTCAGCTGCTGGTGATGGGAATACATTGTCTCCAGACATCACAGAGCTAGCTGGGAGTTGGGACTTGCGTTGTTGTCTTTGGTATTCACTAAAACAGATTGAGACACCCTCCTCCCCCTGCGCGCGTGCGCGCGCACACACACACACACACACACGCGTGTACACACACACACACCAAACAACAACACAAATTCACGCGCGTGCGCGCGCGTAGCCCCCCTCACCCCCACCCCCGCCACCCCTCCATTTTTTCTCCCTCTTTTTAAGCAATGCTTTGTTGTGCTAAAACTAGTTGGACGAGTTAGGGTGTTGCTGCTGCTCCCGAAGCCCTGGCCAATGGAACCCGATCCACCCCGCTGTGCGTAAGCGCGCAATTAAGGATTTAACCAAGGCTGTGCTGCGCCTCAGCCAGCAGTCCGCCTGCCGGCGACAGAGCCGCCAGGACTCCCAGCCTCCTCCTCGCCGCCGCCGCCGCCTCCTCCTTCTCTCCTCCTCCTCCTCCTCTTCCTCCTCCTCCTCCCTCGCTCCCACAGCCATGTCTGCTTAGACCCGAGCAGCCCCACGAGCAACTCAGGCAGCCGCCGCCGCCTCAGCCGCCAGGACAGCCTCCGCCTGCGAGCGATGACGGGAGTGTTTGACAGAAGGGTCCCCAGCATCCGATCCGGCGACTTCCAAGCTCCGTTCCAGACGGCCCCCGCCATGCACCATCCGTCTCAGGAATCGCCAACTTTGCCCGAGTCGTCAGCCACCGACTCCGACTACTACAGCCCCCCGGGGGGAGCCCCGCACGGCTACTGCTCTCCTACCTCGGCTTCCTACGGCAAAGCGCTGAACCCCTACCAGTACCAGTACCACGGCGTGAACGGCGCGCCCGGCAGCTACCCCGCCAAAACCTACGCCGACTATGGCTACGCCAGCCCCTACCACCAGTACGGCGGCGCCTACAACCGAGTCCCGAGCGCCGCCAGCCAGCCAGGTACGGGCCGCGGGGCGAGGGGGATCCAGGACCCGGGAGAAGGGCGAGGGGTGGACAGTGGAGCGCACGCCGCCCGGGCAACGGGCGCACACCGGGCCTAGCTGGGCGCGGACCCGGCCGCGAGCAGGGGTCCCGGGCCAAGCTCGTAGAAGTTGAGTCCTCTAGTGGAAAGAGGCGACCAGGGTTAGACTTGGGTCTCTCCACCCCGGTACCGTGGGGGTGGGGTAGAGGCTCCAACGCCAGGTTCCCGGGACGGCTGGGCCAGGAACCGGCTAGGCTGGACCCGGCTTGGGAAAAGAAGAAAGCATCGAACCACCCCGGGGGCGTTTGCATAATAAAGGGAAGGTTCCTTGCGGGTTTTTTGGTTTGTTTTTGCTGAAGTGCTTGGTTGTGCGAGTGCGACTGCGAGTGGAAGGCTGCCTCGGCTCCATCAGTTTGGTCTGCGAGCAGACTCGAGCCAGCGGCTGGCGGTGCCTGGAGCTCGCCGCGTGGAGTGGGGTGCGGGTGGGGGTAGGAGCTGGGGCCCTGGAGGGGGGAGCACGCCCGGAGTCTTGGGTTTTCCGGAGGCCTTTCCCCAAACAACAAAGCCGCGGGAGGTGGCGTCCAGTTGGAGGGGGTCACGTTGTTGGGGTTTCTTTTACTGACCTAGGTAGGTCAAATGTGCCCTCCTTCTCCACCCCACCACCGCCTCCTCTCCCGTCCTCTTTGAAACTCACTTGGAGCGTATGAGGGTTAGTGAGCTTGGACGAGGCCAGCCGGCTGAGGTCTCTGTGGAGAGGTTTGATCTCTTCCCGCCAGCACATGAATAATCCTGCTAATATTAGCATCCCGACTCGGGCGGAATCGCGACCACAGCCGCGCAGCCCTATCCTCCACCCTTCCTCTCCCGGAGCTGGCCACACACACACACACACAAACACACACACACACACACACACACACCCGGCTCCGCCCATTCCGGGGATGGGTGCTTCGATTAAAACGGTGCTTTTAGGGAAAGGGTCTTCTGGTCCCCAGATACGTTGGTAAACTTCACCTTCAGCAAAGTCTTCTCTCCGACAATACGCCCGCGCGGCGAGGGGGAGATTTTCTTTTCCTGACCTACCGCCCTTTTCTTACGAAGACACCCACTCCTACCCTTACCGACTCCTCAACGTGACTCCGGGGGAACTTTAAAGGGGGAGGGGGGAATCTTCGTTTCTTTCACTGTCTGTTTGTTGTTCATAAATAGAAGAGGTTTCCCCCCCGCCCTTTTGGCCAAGAACGCATTAAGTCTATTTGTAAAAGAAACCAGACACATCTGTGCCCTCGCAGATCTGCAGCGAGATTATGGGGCTGCATAATCGGCCCTCTGTCCGCGGAGGCCCGGGCCGCTGGCTGCTGAAGTGAAGGAGCACCGTTTGCTTGTGGGTCTTTGAACTTTGGAGACCTTGGTTTGCGTCTCCCTTACCCATGAGGCTGGCCTGTGCAGGCGTCCCAACAGAGCTGGCCGATCCGAGGTCACGGGGAGGGGGGGGACGGGGGAGGGAGGAGGGATTCTTCTTCGAAAATCGCGTGAGCACAAGATGGGCATGAAAACAAATCTGGGCAAAGTGGGGCAAGGGCTGAATTGCGCGCACCCAGAAGGCAGCGGAGCTGCCTGAATAAATGCACTGGACTGGCGACCTGAGTCGACCGGTCCTTGCCAGGCTTGGAGGCAGGTCGTGTTTATTCTGGTCTTGTAAACCTGGGGGGCTGATGGAGAGGAAGGGAGTGCAGCCTGCGTAGTAAGAAGCACAAGATTGAATTTGAGGGTTCTGTGAAAGGACTGGTGTCCAACGCCAAGCTCTAACTGGCTCTGTTTTGATTATTAGAGAAAGAAGTAGCCGAGCCCGAGGTGAGGATGGTGAATGGCAAACCAAAGAAAGTTCGCAAACCCAGGACTATTTATTCCAGCTTTCAGCTGGCCGCCTTGCAGAGAAGGTTTCAGAAGACTCAGTACCTGGCCTTGCCGGAACGCGCCGAGCTGGCTGCCTCCCTGGGACTGACGCAAACACAGGTAAATGGGGCCGCAACCCGGCTCCAGCGGCGCCGCGGGGTTCCGACCCTACCGAAGCTGGCTCCCACTGGAACCGATTCGATTTGCACCCTGGAGCAGCGCGCCGATGGACGGGCAGGAGGGCAGAGAAAAGACCCTCCCCACCAGGTCTTTCCCTCTCCTAGTCAGCCGAGGTGACGCTGTCTAGCGACGGTGGAACTGGATGGAGATGCACTTGGTCCAGGGGGACGGAGGGGGACGGGAAGCCAGCTCCCCCAGTGGGAGAGAGAAGAGGGTTATTTCTTGGGCGCTGAGAAGCTCGAGAAGGTGTCTGGTTTTCTTAAAATGAGGAGCAGCCCTGGGGGTGAGCAAGCCAGGCGGCCTAGCTGAGGTCTCGGGCTACGCAAAGGCCAGGACGTTGCCTGGGGCCAGAGAAACTGAAGGGTCGCGAGCTTTGGGGTGGGGGGCGCTGTTGCACGGGGGAAATCTTCCCGGATTGTTGGACTCCTGGTACTCCTACTCCACACCGGCGGGGGCCATTAGAAGAGTAAGCCTGATCCAGGCGTTGCCTAGAGCCTCAGGCGGATTCTGGCATCTTGGGGGAGGGGTGGGAGTGATAGTGCTTGTATGGGAGACTGTAGGGTCCCGCCTTTCTCGCCACCCGCTCCCGCCTTGGCCCTCGCCCCCATCGTATTCCCCCCTCACCCCCTCCGGGACTCGGTTGCAGCCATTGTTTGGGAGACCTTAGTGGCGCCGGTTCCTAGGGCCCAGGGCTGGCCTCTGCGGGGCGCTCAAACTGCCACCCACTGTCGGGCACACACTTCAAGCTCTAGGCTCCCCTTCCCCCAGCCCAAACAAAAGACCAAAGCTTTAGTTTAGGGGTATGGCCCTGGAGGCCGCCCCAGCCTAGGAGCCTGCAAAGTGAGGCTGCGTCCCAGGCCCAGTCCCTGGGCCAGAGGTCTCGAGTTGCAGGGACTTACCAGGTCCCGGCTCTCCAGGCCCCCAAAATTGTCTCCTGCAGCAACTCCCAGGGGAAGGCGCGGGCTACCTCTGAGTGTCCCGGTAACGTGTGCCTTTGTTCCCCCACCCAGGTGAAAATCTGGTTTCAGAACAAAAGATCCAAGATCAAGAAGATCATGAAAAACGGGGAGATGCCCCCGGAGCACAGCCCCAGCTCCAGCGACCCCATGGCGTGTAACTCGCCGCAGTCTCCAGCGGTGTGGGAGCCCCAGGGCTCGTCCCGCTCGCTCAGCCACCACCCTCATGCCCACCCTCCGACCTCCAACCCGTCCCCTGCGTCCAGCTACCTGGAGAACTCGGCTACCTGGTACCCGAGCACAGCCAGCTCAATCAATTCCCACCTGCCACCACCCGGTTCCTTACAGCATCCACTGGCACTGGCCTCCGGGACACTTTATTAGACCGGCCTCTTGCCTTTGCTCATTTGGGGAACTGTTTTGCTGTTTTAGAAAATCATAAAGAAAGGAATTCATATGGGGAAGTTTGGAAAACGGAAACACAAATTCATGTGTAAAGCTTTTTTTGCATGTAAGTTATTGCATTTCAAAGGATTCCCACCCCCCCTTTTTTTTTACAGAAAACTTTTTGCGCAACTGTGGACACTATCAATGGTGCCTTGAAATCTATGACCTCAACTTTTCAAAAGACTTTTTTTCATTGTTATTTTAACCATGTAAATAAGTGTAGATAGAGGAATTAAACTGTATATTCTGGATAAATAAAATTATTTCCACCATGAAAAGCAGAATGTTTTTATAAAAAAAACAAACCAAAAAACAAAACAACCCTCCTTTTTGCCTTTAGGGTAATTGGCTAGTGACTTCATGCAGGCAATTAAGGGAAGACCAGCTCTGCTGAAATCCAACAAGGCAAAAGAGCAATGGGCTGCTTGGCGCTGAAGAACTGTGCATGTTGCGATGTCGCACGTTGGACTTTTTATCTCTGGCTACACATCTGGCCTGTTTATAGTACTACCTGGTAATGTATAGTTACGTGTTTTTTACCTAACCACATACAAAAAAACAAACGGTTAGGTCACTTAAATATAACCCCAAATTGTTTCAGGTAGAAAATAAAGCTAGAATGCTAAATATGCCCCTCCCACCTTGTATGTGAGTGAGAAGGCAACAGAAAATCCCCCAATAACCACTCTGAATTCTAGGCTCAACGCAATTAGAGGGGAGAGCTGCCCCCTCCCCATTACTCCTACCATCAGCTGCTGTGGATTGCCAGAGCAATTAGACAAATTACACTCCCTTCAAAGGGAGCTTCCAGAGATGAGAAAATGAAAAGGGGGGCAGGCGGGAAATTATATATGTATATATATATATACACACACACATATATACACACACTCTGAAGTGTTTAGAGCCATGGTAAATGGCAGATCTGTGGACCCCTTGGAGCATCATTATAAATGTATTTTGGCTCTTTTAGACTAGAGGTGATTTGTAGCCCTGGGGCCTCTCTGGATATTGGAGTTGAGAACAATGGTGGACCTAAGCCTAGAGGCCAAGCAGGGTGGGTGGGTAGGACTTGTTCTCCAGCCAAGAGCAGGGGGTGCTGAGGGCAAGGAACGGAATGAAAGCTTTGTGGTGTTGTGATGACTTCATTTCATGTGAAATAATATTCTCAATATGATTTTTCCCCTTTCCATCCTTTTTTACCAACTCTCTATGACTTTATACAGGAAGGGCTCCCAGGGCTTTGCTTTTACATAAAACAGTGGCAAAGCAGGTTCCAAACGGTGGGGAAATTGAATCTGTGGGGATTTTTCCTTTATGAATCCTTCTTTTGGCAGCCCCAGCATTTGCCGCAGCTGCGGCCTTCTCCCCGCACCTTTGCGGAGACTCCAGCAGGGTGGGCTGCGCTGGAGCGCAGCCTACAGCTGGGCCTCCGGGCGTGAATGGGAGGCGTCTTTCTGACTGTCCTTTCGTCCCTCTGAGATCTCAAAGGGAAGAGCATGTTGAAAATTACAAGATGCATGAGAAATATTTTACAGCTAGGAAGTCGGCAGCAATAAATGTGACAAAATAACCCTCTTTTGAAAAAAAATGAGGGAGGGGATTAGAACGTTAAAAATCCCATCCTGCCACCCCAGGGTTCTGTGAAGGCTCTTCCGAGAGCAGGAGATCAGACCTGAAAAGGCACGCCGTGTGCCGCTGGGGAATTACCTGTTGTGTGTTGTACATCTCCCTCTCTTTTCCCTGTTCTCCTCACCTCCCTTCCACCCTTGCTTCCTTCTCTTTCCCCTTCCTTTCTTTCCAGGATGAACCAGCCCGCAGGTTTGGGACAGCTTGCGCCTTGGGGGAATCCCATAGTTTGGGCGGGTTTTCAGGAGCTCTCTGTCTGGCTTTGGAGCTAGCTGGACTAAATGTGCAAGCTGCAGCCTAAACTGCAGGCCCGGCGTCGCCCTAATCCCAGCGCCTGAACCGCCGCTTCTCCCCCTCCCTACCTCCAGTCAGCCCTCCTTTCTTAGGGGAAGTTCCCGGTGGTAGTGTGTTCTCCCGAAAGCCTGAAGGCGCCCCGTTTGTTTCCGTGCTGGCACAGGATGGGAGGAAGGAGGAAAGAGGTGGAAGGTCTGTTTCCTGCTCTTCTTTCTTTGCTTGCAAGGATTTGGCGAGTTTCCATTGGACCAACAGTCCAATGCGTCTGGCCTCCCTTGCGTGGCTGCCCCTCTCGGTCTGGGCGTGCGGATTTGGTGAGGTTATGGGAGCGCACCCACTGTACACGTCCAACATTTCCCATCCGCTGGCTGCCTGACAGTGGCAAGAAGGTGCTCTGAACACATGGTCTTTCCGTTTCTGCTCTTGGCTAGGGCAGACATCTTTCCAGCCATCCGCATCTTATCCCCACCCCCATTCGTTTCCTCTCTACCTCCAACCACCCGGCAAGGCCAGGTCGACGGACGCGAGAGTCCAGGCGCTGCAGAGAATTGGAAGCTTTTCTTCGATACCACCCTCAGTACTCTCAATCTTGACGCTGCTTGTCGTGCAAGACGCGACCGCCTAGTTGCATGTGGGTCAGGCCTAGCGCCGTGCGCGGACTCAGGCTTAGTTTCAGAATTCGTTTCCTTGCACTAAACTCACTTCTCCCCCTTGCAGGATTCTCCGGTCTTGCGCGGAGGGGTGTGTGTGTGGTAGTGGTGGTGTGTGTGGTGGTGGTGGTGGTGGTGGTGTGTGTGTGTGTGTGTGTGTGTGTGTGTGTGTGTGTGTGTGTTTAAGGTTGGTCAGGGAGCTTTGGACAAAAATATTCTGGCAAACCAGTCTGCAGCGGGTTTTCCCTGGCACCATGGGGATTCTCCCCAGGGAATTTAACTCCCTGCAGTCCTGAGCCCAACGATGCAAAAATAACAGATCTTCAGCAAAGTCTAAAAATATCGATGTGATGTTTCTCTCCCTCTCTCTCCTTCCCTCCCACCATTCCTCTCCCTCCCCATTGTTTATTCTTACATCTAACATAAATGTGTACCACTGCCCCAGCATCTTCCCGGATGGCCTACCCTACTCTCCCAGACCTCGTGCCCCCAATCGTGTGCTCCCAAGAATGAATCAGGCCCATCTCATGATACACATTTCTGTTCAGTGGCCTTCCTCGACCCTTCTACACCACAGCTCCCAGCCCCCGCCGCCAGCTTCAAGCCTGCTTGGAGAGCCTAGTCGGCCCGGGAACGTCGGCTGGACCAGTGCGGTTCCTTGGGGCTCTACCCTCCTCCGGGGCTCTCCAGTAAGAGATCAGATAAATTGGCCTTTGTTGGAGGCTTGGGTTGGGCTAGGCCGATCTCTGCCCTCCCCCATTTTCCTGGCGGCTACCTCCTTGTGGAACGGGGTGGGGGGGGCGGGGGTTGGAGAGCCAAGAGAAGCCGCATTCCTGTGGGTGCCAGGCGGCTCCAGCGCTGAGCCACAGGGCCTGAGACACACACTGAGGAACCCGCAGACCTCGGTGCCCTTGATCTCGCTCATGTTCTCTCCCTCCCGTCGGAGCACCCACACGGGAGCCTGTCCACCCACACTCGGATCCACGTAGGGCTTGGCCTCCACAGAAGCCCGTAGACCCCCGCAAAGACTTAAGCGCGCGCGCACACACACCCCGCCCGCCCGGTGATACCGGCCAGGCCAGGATCTCCCCGCCCAAGCCAATCCTCTTTCTCCCGCCCCTTATCCCACAATCCTAGACGCGCCGGCTGGCCGCCTTTGGCTCCTTTGATCCCACCGGACGCCCCACGGCTCGAGGCGTCGCGGCCGCGCCGTCCCGGGAGTCACCCTCGGCGCACTAGGGCCTGGCCGCGCTCGCTGGCTCCCAGTGCGCCCAGCGCTCCCTCTGGCCTTGACCCTGAATTCCCGAGCTCCCTAGCCCGAGGCACACAGGATGCCTACAGGATTAGCACCCACCTCCCGCAACCCCCGCCCCCTCCCCCGCACTTCCTTTTATTCGGAGAGAGGAATCTTAAGGGCTACCCAACTATTCCCCCTCCCGGCGCATCCATCCCACAACTCCTTGGATCGCTCGGCGCCCACTGGCCACTGGGGTCTCGCCAACCCCGAGCGCTCCAGCTCTCCCCGGAGGCACGCCCTGAGGGCAGACGCCCTCGGGCACCTCTGGGAAGTGCGCCACGCCGACGGGTCCGCCTGTGGTCACCCTGATCCTAGCCCATTCAGCACCCCTCCCACAGCCAGTGGGCGGAGGCTCCGGCCACCCGGGGTTTGGGGAGGGGGCGCCGTGGGCTGCCGAGAACCCTGGGCCGGTGTTCAGGAGTTGTCTCAGGCCCTAGCACACAGGGCTTGGGGTTCTCAACGCCAGCGCAGTCCCGGCGAACGTCGGGCCTCGAAAACGGCAAATAACGGTGGCACACGCGGGATTGGTGAAATGTTTTTTCGACGCAGGCCGGTCCCCCACCGCGTCCCACCCTTGCCCTCGCCCCCAGCGTTTTCTTGACCGTGTCCAAGGCTGCCGGCCATAAAGTAATAACCTTTTTTGTAGGTTCAACTCAAACCCTGATATAGAAAATGGGGGGTGGGGGGCCTTATACATTCTCTCTTTAAGGGTAATGGGCATCCTGTTTCTGCTCTTTTGTTTGCAGCGACTTATTTACTTCTGGTTCTGGGCATCAGAAGCAGTATTTATGCCAGGAGTGCATGTATTATTGTCTGTTCCACATCCGAAACCACGATTTATAGAAAACCGTGAAGTACCGCGTATTATGACCTTTTGCCGTAGGAGGGGAAAGGGGGGCTTCATAACAACCCGCCCCTTCCCAGTTTTAGAAAGGGTGCTCTGTGCAATCCCCAGACACACTCTGGAGGTGTTTTTCTTTTTAAGAAAGGGGTGGGGCACAGAGCGGTCAACAGTTTGCAAGTTATTTATTTTAACGCGTTCTTTCACTCTGGAAATGGCAAGAAGACAGAAAACTGCCACTGGAAGCGTGTGTCTTCTCAGGACTGTTTCTGCCATTTGCCACTTACAAGGTGGGGGGAGAGGGGCGGCAAAGAGGCATGATATGTACTCAACTTTTCAGGGGTCACTAAATGGGGAGCATTTCAATACAGCCTTTAAATTCAAGGGAGTTAGGCAGCCGCCAGTTTGCCACCTTATGTGGTGGCCTTGGGTGGCCAGCTCCCAGGTCTGTGGGATGGGGGATGAGGGAGAATCGTGCACTGCACTAAGAGCTGAAAAGGATGCTCCGGAAATTCTCTGTTCTTGTGCTGAGAGAATTAAGCTTCCAGGACATACAGGCTTTAGGTATCCCTGACCAAGAGGTGCCAGAAGAGGACTGTGGAGGTGTCCTAACCAGAGCAGAGTCATCCTTCTTGAGGCAACAGCTTGAATTTTCAGGATGCTTTCTATAACCTTGGAAGCAGAAGTGTCCCCAGCTCTGTTATCTTTCTCTCTTCCTTCTCAACCCCCTCTCTTTTTTTAACCCCCCTCCCCCCCACTCTTACAGCTATTGTCTGGGAGAGGGAACTGTCCCACAGATGATGTGTTTATGAAAAACATCAGACTGGACTTTCTGAAACCTGGAAAGAAGACTGGCAGCAAAAGAAGCAATTGGGTTGGTTTATGTGGGGGTGGGGGTGATGATTAATAAAAGTTAATGATGGGATTAAAACCAATAGCCAGGCAAGTCAAGTGAAGGAGGCAGCTTCCTAGCCGGCTTTATTTAATTAGCAGCAATTAACATGTTTTCTGTTACTATCCTTTAGGGCTATCCATGACAGACATGGACACCATGAGAGAGAAGGGAGATAGAATGCAGGAACCCTTCCAAGCACCCAGGACATTTAGCTTTCCTTTGATGACAAGAAAGATAGCAAAATCATTTGAGAAAATGTGCATAAGCAAATGACAGGCACACTTCGAGGCAGACGACTTTGTGGAAACAATGGTGAAGCTGATGAATGCTCTTTCCTTTGGGGGAGGGGTGCTTTACAAGGGAAAAACAAAACAAAACAGGGAAACGCTTGGAGAGAGAGGGAAAAAGACAGGCAGTTTAAAAAAAATAGAACTTATATCCCATGCGATGCAGCAGCTGACACTGACTGCAGCCTTTGCAAACACTCAGCCTGCACATATTGAAGATTTGGACACGTCATGCTTCAGACCACTGATTCGCTATTTTCTTAATTCCCGCTCTTCTTTTTCCATATGAATCAAACAGTCTTTTGTCCTTCAGGGTTTAATTTGATCGCTACTGTTCACATTTCACTTTTGTATTTCCCTTTTCCTATACCATTACTCATTGAGTGCCCTGTGAAATTACAATCGTACATTTTCAGCTCAGCAACCCATTTGCAGTGCAAAAATAGGGTCTAAATAATGGCTGAATTAGCCCTACTGGACAGTTTCAGATGTAACACTGTAATAATTATATTGCAGGCTGGATTAGGATGCTATTATCATAATCTGGACGTTTACAATTATCTGTAATTTGCAAAGATGCGCCAGGTCTTGATTACAGCAGGTTTTTTTTTTTTGTATCACGCTAACCATCACTAAACAGTGACAGTAATAACAGCTAATTTTGCTGGCAATATAAGAGGTGCTGGGGTGTGCAAACAATTTCACACCTGGATGTGCTCACTCAACCAAGAATATAGAGAAAGAGCTTCTGCCCAAGACTCAGAAAAATATTCTCCTCTGCTTCTGTTCAGTATAGATTTCTAGACCTGGAACGTTGCTTAAGAACTATTCACTGAGGGTAAGTTTTTATTTCTTGTCTATGTCTAGGACAGTGCAGATTTCTTTCCCACTACTCTCAAAGCTTTGTGTGTTGCTGTTGTAATTTTCCATGAAGTACAAATTTGTCTTAGAGATTTTTCAATTCTGATATTTTGTCACCCTTTCAGGGAAAAGGGCTGGGTTCTGGAGTCAGGGGGACGCTAGGGTGGTTAGAGTGGGATTTGTTAGAACTCGATTAGTCTTTCATGCTTTCTGTGTTGATGGTGTATTTGGTGCAGCTTGTGCCTGGAGATTGGGGAAGGGACCAGGTTACTTGCAAGATGTGGCGGGTGTGAAAGCTAAAATCCTCTTGAAGAATTGCTCCTGGAAGCTAGTTCTAGGCGAATCCATGGAGGCCTTCACCTGTGGTGATGATTTTATGTTTGGGGGAAGTCAAGAGAGAAAAGGGTCCTCTCCATGGGGCTCTCTAGGTGTCACAGGTGTGTGGAAAGTGTCTGAATCCCTGGGGTGGGGAGTTCCCCTGACTTCTATCCTGCCCTTGGGGAAATTTTGATTTCCGGAATAGCTGGGCTCTCCAAATCTTCAAGGCTACTTTGCAAGACCTTTGCTTCTATCTGGTTTGTGTCTCAGGGCACGCAGGCAATGGGAAGCGGGATGCCAAAGTGGACGGTGTGGGGTGCGGGGGTGGGGGGGTAATATTGTCCGAGTTGCCCAAAAGGATGGGACAGTGAGGTTAGACGGTGTTGTGTGGTGGCTGCGACAACGCTGAACCCAGCCAAGGAGTCAATGTTACCAACCAGTTAGATTCAGACAGCGCTCCAAAGAAGCTTCCTCACAGAAGTCTTGCTGTTCTATCTATAGATGACGCTGTTTCCTGACCCTGCAGACCTGCAGGCAGCTGAGGTGTTAAGAGCAGGAGGCTGAGGAATCTTTGGCTCCCCACCCCAGTGCAGAAGGGCCTTTCTCAGGCAGAGGGAACCTTTGGACTAAGTTGTGTCAAAAGATAATGAGATGCTTATTGGAGCAGAGGAGAAATCATATCCTCTTCCCCCAGCCTCACTCTCTCCGCCCCCCACCCCCCACCCCGCCCCAAGCCCTGCAGTCTTCTTTTTCAAAGTGGGAAAGGAGGCCAGCACAAGGCTCTAAAACTCGAACTCTGCCACCGCTGGGGGAATTTCTGCCAGGATGAGCATAGTAGGCACGGGGTCTGGGTGAAGCCTTTTTGCTAAGTCCCTCCCCCTTTTCCCTCGCTCGGGAATCAGTTTCCAGTAGGGTCAATACCTTTAGAGAAGTGAAGCATTAACCCTTGGGATTCAGGAGAGCCCGGGGAAGCCCAATTCCAAGGATAGTTCTGGGAGGACCCCTTGGTAGAATTTAATT
Source organism: Tenrec ecaudatus (assembly GCF_050624435.1). Classification (NCBI taxonomy): domain Eukaryota; kingdom Metazoa; phylum Chordata; class Mammalia; order Afrosoricida; family Tenrecidae; genus Tenrec; species Tenrec ecaudatus. The sequence continues at coordinate 102,036,282 of NC_134538.1, forward strand.
AAAAATTTGCTAAGATATCCCAGCCGAGAGATTACTACGTACACATCATGACAACCACCTCCAACGTCAACATGCATTTGCTTGGGTTTCAGAATTCCACGCACTCACAGTGGTTTGGCATGTATCTGGTGGGTTTTTTTTTTAAAGAAAACTTAGTATTGGTTTCAATGTATGGTGGCTTGTTCTCTAACGTCATTTGAATAATTCAGCAAAGCCCCACTCCCAGCTGTACTTCTGCAGCCTCTTCCATTCTTTTCAGCATTATAATTTTGGTTAATTTTCAATTTTAGGTCCTACGTCTCTGCAATTTGTGTATGAATAACAGAATAATTTCCCTCTTTTGTTTCGCCTTTCCTGTTCCTGAATCTAAATAAAGATGGCTTTTTAGTATTAAAAGTGGAAGAAAATTACAGGTAATTATCTTTGACGGTAAAAACGCTGTAATCAGCGGGCTACATGAAAAATTACTCTAATTATGGCTGCATTTAAGAGAATGGAAAAAAACCTTCTTGTGGATAAAAACCTTAAATTGTCCCCAATGTCTGCTTCAAATTGGATGGCACTGCAGCTGGAGGCTTTGTTCAGAATTGATCCTGGGGAGCTACGAACCCAAAGTTTCACAGTAGGAAGGGGGAAAAAAGAAAAGAAAACATTTTTCCTAATGTAACAATGCGAATGCTAGAAAATGACAAGACTGATCGGTTTTAAACCATTCTGAAGACTGACTGAGCGTGGAAGTTGCTCAACAAAAAAAGGAACGGGTATATTGGTAAGTAGTCTTTGCTTTGTGTCTAATTATAGTGACTGTCCTTTTGCACGACTGTATGTCGCTGTCATTATATGGAGCACTCTGAGTATCTCTATTGACTTCTGATAAATGGCTCAGTGGTTTCAAGGTTCATAATTTGAAGGATGCCCAGGTCTGTAGCCATTAATTCTCGCAGTATGGGGCTTCCTGCTTGTATGACGAAAGGACTTTTGATTTTCATTATTTCTGTGCTTTCCACAAGGTCGGAAGGATGTATTTCACCCTGGATAGTATATTTTACTACCTAGCTAATTTGCAAAAGGTTGCAAACATTAAGTAGTCGTAACTGCTCATCTGTTGTTTATCTTTTATTCTTTCCTCTTTGTTTTAAAAAAATGCTTCTAAACAAAGACAGACACAACTGGATCATCTGGGTTTGGGGTAGGGAAAGGAGAATACTCAGATTCAGTGCTGGGAATGACTGAAGGTCTAGATTAACCTGGAGAGAGGGCATACGAATGCTTTGAAAAAAATAGATAAAAGTGTAGAAATGACAACAGAAAGTTAACAGGTCAAGGAAACTGAAAACAGACCTCTGGTAGACGTTAAAGTATTGAAGAAAAAGGCTAATAGTGCAAACTGGCATCTCTGGTGTTTCTATATAAGGCTTCCCATGTTAGGAAATAAGACTTGTTTTAAGAATGATAGGCAATATCATTGGAAGGGGGGGTGGAGAGGGAAAGAGGGAGAGAAACAGACACACACAGAAAAATATACAGGACACTCCCAGCATTTTGTGGCTTTTACTCCATATATGAAAGAAGACAAAAACATACAAATATATGTACAACTAAAATTCAACAATATATACAGAAATGCTTCTCAATATAAACGTCCCTATCAGCTTAGTGAATGCCACCAATTCACCTAGTAAAGGTGTCAAAGCCAAAGAATGGTGATTTGGGTTTGTTCCTCTCTCTGTTTTTCCTGATTCCAGTTCAGGGATTGGGGTTCGGGTCGGGAAAGAGTCGTTTTTATCATAGCTTCTGCCCATTCTGTTCTGATAAAACATGCAGCATCCTTTTGTGGCAATACTCTAATCTTACAGCCAATCCCCCCTTTTCTTTTGAAGAGGTCTGTGTACGAGAGCTTTTACTCTTCTTGTACTTCTTTTTGGTCAGTTCTGAGATTGGTAAATAAAAACACAGGAGTCCGAAATGCTTCTTCATCAAGAAATGTCTTAAACTCATTAAAGAAGTAAAAACGCTGCCATGATTGTGCAGATTCTTCTGGTTGGGGAAAAAAAGTCTGTAAAAAAAGTCGTTTTGATGGATACTCCCAAGGAGAAGAGGAGGCACAAAGCCTGGATTCTCAAGGGGAAAGAGAAAATATCCTTACAGTGAGGGGTTTCTGGAGCGCTGGCACAGAAACCAGTCTCAGCCTCTCTCTCTCTGAGATGCAAGATCAATTACGGAGGTTGCTCAAGTAAGAAGGTTTGGTAAGATGGAAAGGAAAAGCATGAGGGGCAGGAGGAGGGGTCCGAAAGGAAAGGTGAGAGGGAATGGTGAGAAAGGAAGTGAGTGAGTGGATGGGGGAGAGAGAAAGAGAGAGAGCCCAGCCGGTCCCTCCCCGCACACGCACGAGTTCTCCGAGCCTGCTCCTTTGGCTCGGTTTGGCAGATGCAAGCAGGTCCCAGAGCCTCCTTGCCTTGTCCGGAAGTTTCCTAGGGTAGCGATCTCCCCGGGCTGGCTCACATCATCTGTGGTCGCTGCATCGTGTCCTGGTGTGGAGAGGAGTACCAGTGCGAATAGCCCGGCATGTAGCTGTTGGGCGGCATACTAACACCCTTGGCGGAGGCGGAAACGTCCCACACTGGGGGCAGCGCCGGCGAGCGCGGGGACAGGGCCGCCGAGCCCGGGAGGGGGTCGCTCTCATGCGGGTTACTGCCCTGCTTCAGCAGTTTCTTAAACTTAGAGCGTTTGTTCTGAAACCATATCTTCACCTGTAAGGATATGTAGTTATCATTAGGCCAAAACAAAAAAACATCGAACCCATGGAATCAGTGCCTCCAGCGTCACTCAGGGCTTTGGAAGCACTCGCCAAAAAAAAAAAAAAAACCCCACAAAAGCAAACAAGCCCTTCAAGTCTCCGCCTCCTGCTACCGCTACCTCTTTCTAGCCTCTTCCCCTTGCCTTCCTACCCACCCCCACCTCCACCCCACCTCCACCCCACCCCCATCTTTAGGTATCTTGTCTGGATACCTAGTTGTTGTAATTCTGGGTTGGAAACAATAGTACAAATAAGAAAAGAAGCAAAATGTAACGGGGAATGAGATAACTGAATGAGGTTCGAAGCTAACCAGGGATTTTGAAGTGGAGGCTTTTTCTGATCAAAGCCCTACCTACAACTGAATGCACCTCCTCTGATAATCTGATGTTTTTATAATGACCCAGCTCCAAAGTTGGCCACTTGTCTGCATGTACAGGGATCAAATGACCCAATGAGCAGAAAACACCTTTAGAACCAAACACCTTGCACGTGTATTTATGCATCTTTTTGCACTAGCCACAGCCTATTCCAGAGGCAGGTTTCCCCAGACAAATATATCTACACAACACTGCAGGAGGAAGGACACCTCCCTCCCTCTTCTTAACTTTGTATATTGCCCAGTCACACTGTGGTTAGCAAATGAGAAGGTTGTTGGGGGTAGTCAAGAGCTTCCAAAAGTTAAATGGGAGCCAGAGACTTGAGAAGCTCAGTGAGGTCAACCTTCTGTATGTTCTTTATTGGAGGAAGGCAATTGTTTAGTGTGGCTTCTCTCACCTAAACATCAAAAAGCCAACACTGTAGCCACAGCAACCTGCTTTCCCAAGGGGAATCCAAGTCAGAGTAGCAGGACTACCTTCATATTGCACCCCAACTATTTTAGCAACAAGATGACAAGACAAAGTGGGCTGAAGAAGAGCTTAAGCAGCATCTGCCTTAGGCATCACACAACCACACCCCCAGCAACAGTCTCAGAACCAGAAGAGCACACACCAGAGGTGGAAACTGCCAACCACCTCATAGCGCAAACATGCAGGGGATTTCACCTCAGGGTCCTAGTCTACCTGAGTAAGTCCCTTCCTGAGAACACTGCCCCACATGACTTTCAAACTCAAATGAATAGCACCAGAGAACTTCACCAAGTGAATTTAACTGTGGTGTCACCTACTATAATTTCAGGAGCATGTCTCTTTGATCTTCCTTTCTGCCATTGCCCCAAAGACCTATGCTCCTGGGAGGAACCCTCACCTGCTCTGACCCCATCACGCAAGAACATTTAACCATCTTTACAAAAACCCGCCTCGCTCACCCTAGGATGAATTGTTTGCACCATAGTGCTTTCACTGCACTCCACTGGAGCCTATGCCTACATCTCCCAGCCCCTTCGCTTCCCTTCCTTGTTTTTCTTTGTATGCCAATGAGTTAAATCCATACTTACTTATTGGGCCTATGCTAAGATCCTTAGGCAATGTAGGCCTCCTTCTGCCTCTGGGTCTGAACACTTTCCCCCCTCTGTATGTTTGTTCTCTTTCATGTTGGTCTATAGGACTCAATTGAATTACGAGTTTGGTCATCAGGGGAGGCTAGACTGGGTGTGGTTGCAGAGAGGGTTGGGAGGATGTGCAAACCAAATCCAGCATTTAATACCAAAGCATTTCTTTCATACTGTGTCTTCCCGGGAAAGTGCATAGCTGGAGCGGGGGCATTTGTCACTAAGCTTGTTCCATGGTAGGTTGGCTAGGCCAAACTCTTGGTGTGCTCCCTGCCCAGACTGGCCCCTAGGCCAGCGTCTCAGGGAATTACCTGTGTTTGTGTCAGTCCTAAGGAAGCTGCCAGTTCAGCTCTCTCCGGAAGGGCCAGGTACTGAGTCTGCTGGAAGCGATGGTTTAAAGCCTGGAGCTGCAGGCTGGAATAAATGGTCCGAGGCTTCCGAATCTTTTTCCCTTTTCCATTGAACCTGATTTCCCCGTTTTCAATCACTGTGGTTTTTTGTTGATCTGTAAGCAAATAATACAGAGGTGCGGTCACTCATTAGGCCCCCCACTGTTACTTCGCTCCCCTTGGCCTGGCCTGGCCTGCCCTGTGCCGGGTTTCCCCAGAGCCTTTTAAGGATTTCCTCCAGGGTCCCCGGGACACCTGGGTCCGTAGTGCCGGGACACCTGGGTCCGTAGTGCCGGAGGCTCCGGCCCACCCCTGCCTCTGGCCCTAACTGTGCAGTGGCTGGACGAGGGATCCCCTAAGGCCTCGGGCAAACACGGCGCTCTGCTGCAGCGGAGGAGCCACCTCTGAGGCTCTCTGGGATGCCAGGCCCAGCGGGGTAGCTGCTCCCTCCCAAGGGCTAGGAGGCCCCTGACCTGCGGCTACAATGCCCTAATCTGTGCCGGGAGTCAGCGAGGTGTTTATGCTGCCGCTTGACTTGATGTCACCAGCTTCGAGCCCGGTGCATCCAGCCCTTCCAGCGAGTTCGAAATTGTTCGGTAGACAGGGACCCAAGCAGCTGCTCAGATCACCTCCCGGGCAGGGCTGCTCTGCGAAGGCAACTTTGACCCCCACTGGTGCTTAGAACAACCCGCCCGCCGGCAGCTCAGGGTAGGCCTCCAAGAACAAAGGCGCAGCCAACCTAGTACCAGAAACCCTGAAGGAGGGGTGGCGTCGGGGAGGCCTGGTCAAGGATGGGGGCTGGGGACACCTCAAACTCCGCAGTCAACAGGCCGATTGTCACTAGTGTAGCAAGACCCTGAGGCCATGCCAGCTCCGCCCGGTTCACCAAGCCGAAACGCCCGGTACAAAGCAGGCCACGGGCTGCCCAGCCTGGGATGGGGAACCAAACACGCTGCCCAGTCAGGGTCCAGAAAGCTCCCGGGTCTGGGCCAGCCCCACCAGCGCCCGGAGGGAGGAGGAAGGCGAACGGCGCACAGATGTAGAGGGCTGCGGGGCGAAGTGCAGGTCAACTTCTCGGCCGCAGCCAGCTAAAGCCCCGGCCGCAGCCCGTGCGCGGTGCGCCGGAGGCGGGGGAGGGAGGCTGGCCAGGGCCGCCGAAGCTGGGGTCCCCGCCGCCGCCGCCGCCGCCGCCGCCGCCGCGGGAAGGGGCCGGGCCGGGTGAGGCCGGCAGGCAGGCGCCAGGCGAGCGGGCGCGCACGGGGGCCCGGCCGGGGGCGCGCCGGGCCGGCTGGGGGAGGGGGCCGGCGGAGGCCCGGCTTTGAGGAAGTGCCTGGGCAGGGCGGGCGGGGTGGGGGACCGCCGGGAGGCGGGCGAAGCGAGCTGCCCCAGCGGCCTCTCACCTGCGTCGTCCCCTCGCGTCTGGGCGGCCGCGCTGCTGTTGTGGTAGGACTGGAGGTAAGGGCTGTGCTGCGAGTGGCTC